>NW_024528266.1:2399519-2949252 GCF_017590135.1 Pyrgilauda ruficollis
GGGTTTTTTTTTTTTTTTTTTTTGGTTTTTTTTTTTTTTTTTTCTTTTTCTTGGTAGAGGCATGGAAAAGTGGCAGTTTTTGTTCTGGGCATGCCTGGGAGGTACCCCAAGTAGGCTGTGTTTCAAGCTCAACAGGCTGGTTTTTATAACAACTCTCAGTGATTCTCTCCAACTGGAGCACTCCATCTCTCCATCTCTTCTCTGTTCTACATCTTTTAAGGGGGCGAGTCCCATCTGCTTCAAACAATACAACACGAAATAGGAAATATTAAGACTCCATCAAAATCTGTGATTTAAGTTTCTGTGTAAGTGGTAAAAAGGAAACTCTCAACTTTTAACTACATTCGAAGGAGAATGTGAGTCCTGAACAGGAGCTTTTTTGATTGCAGATGCTCCCCACAGTAATCCCTGACTTCATACTCCCTAGCTCAGATAATCAACAGAACAGGTCCTCTTGGATGATATTTATTTGCCTGTTTTACCCTAACTCTGTGAATTGGGAGCATCTCTCCTTTTTTTGGTATTTACTGTCTCCCCTGTTCCAGGGAAAACTTTTCAGAGGCAGGAAGAGAGACCCCTGAAGGATGTCACATGTAGAAGTTGCTTTTGTTGCGGCACCAGCTGACGAGCACATCTCTTGCCACAAGGGAAAGGAGAGGGAGGGCTTGCTTCTCCATTAATCAGAGTTAATTTATTTTTGATGTTTTGGGGCCTCCCAGGAGTAATACCTATAGTTCCAGGCTTAGTTTCTAGTTAGTAGCTCGGTGACCTCATTAAATAGGTCCATCCCAATTTCAAGATGATGTCCCTGCAGCCCTGCCTGGGGATCCCTGGCGGCTGCCAACCTGTCAGCCTCTGTGCCCTGGAGTAGGTGCAAGGGGGAGCATTGCTGGTTTACAGCCATGACAAAAGTGATGGCACAGGGACCACAAGTCCTCAGTTTGGGAAGAAAGTAAGTCTTTTCCCAGTACCCAAGGTGTGGTGGACAAAGAAGGAGCAAAGGTACTGCAGGCTGAGGTGTTCAGTGACCACTTTTTACTGGAAGTGGATATACCTTGGCCTGGAGGAGATGGCTCAAGCAACAGCAACCAATGATAGGGGGTCTTAGATAGGGGGCTTATTTGGAAAACATTCTTTCAAATCTTTCCATGCTCCATTATGTGTAAGAAAGGGCATCCAAGGATGTTCCATGTGTCTGCATCACTGAGCTTTCTCAGAAATCCAATATATTCTGACAAATGATACTTATGTCTGGGATATCCCTAATGTCCCAGACATAAGTGTCATACCACCACCCTGGATTTTCCCTATTCAGGAGCAAGTCTGTCCAACGGCTCTTTATTTTTCTCCCTCAGAGATAAACAGAATTATTATCCCAGCTTAATAAATTTCACATTTGACATGGAGATAAAGGATTGCAGTGATTCAGAGTTTTGGGATTAGAAAGTGCAAATTGCCTAGGTTTATTCCAAAACCAGTTGTTTTCATTCCTTGATAGAACCTGTCTGGGAAGGTATTTTCCATCTGCCTGAAAAGTTTGTGACTTAAAAGTATCTGTAATGTAAGTCTATCACTTTGTTACCTTCAGTGTCCTAAAACCCACTCCATATCCTTCATAAATTCATCTGAAGCAATTATCAATCTCTGATTTTCATACTTGGATAGAAATACCTTTGCCAAAGTGTCAAAGAGTCTGCATTGGAAAGTGGCTTTAGCACCCTAACAGGTGTCGCCTTAGTTTTTCATGTAAGGTCAAGAAATCTCAACCCTAAATTAGATACCCCTAATAGATGATTATAAAATCTAGGGTAACATTTAAAAAGTTTTTGTGTAACTTGTGTACTGGTGAATTTGACTTTAGTGTATTTTGTTGCCCAAGCATCTGGAGTTGCAGTAATAAAATCACAGAACCAATTCGGTTGTAAAAGACCTCTCAGGTCATTGAGTCTAAGCCATTACTTTTCACCAACTTGTCAACTGGCACTAAGTGCCATGTTCAGTCATTTCTTGAGCACTTCCAAGGATGATGATGATTCCACCATCTCCCTGGGCAGTCCAATCCAATGTTTAACCCTTTCAATTAAGAAATTTCTACTAATGTTCAAGCTAGTCAAAACTGGTTCCAAGCAGTATAAACCCATTCAAACTGGATCCAGCTGGTTCAACTGGATCAAACCAGTTGTAACCACTTCAAACCAATTCTAAACAATTCAAGCTGGATTAAACTGATTCAAATAATTTCAAACCTGATTCAGCTGGATCAAACCAGTTCCAGCTGGTTCAAACCAGATCAGACTGGTTCCACCTGGTGCAAACCCGTTTCCAATGGTTCAAGTGCCCCAATCCTTACTGCAAAGCGTTTCAAAATTTGATTGATGAGTTTGGAGCAGAGCTGCTTGGGTCCCCTGTGTTATGTGCAATGTCAGCAATGCTGGTTTGAACAAGGAGAAGAATTTCTTATGTGCATTGATAATTACCTAAGAATTTGCTAACCAGTCCTCTCATTGAGAGTTGTATTCCTTGTCAAATACTGTCAACTCTGGCCGATGACCCGAGGACGCATTTTTCACACAAATGGCAGTAAGGGATATGGATTCAGGCTACTCACCAGGTGATTGCAATAGCCAAGATGCTCTCAGCTACTGCCACACTCCTAACGCAGCACGGTGTGGTAGAGAGAGGGCTGTATTTTGCATGTTCCTGCACGAGCTGTTTGCGGTTCAGGGGAGCATGTGGCACACACACCTGCTTTTGGCTGTGCCATTCCCCCAGGCTCTGCCATGCTGCTCTTATTTTATGACAGAGCCCAGCGCAACGCAATCCAGAAAGCAGGTGTGTGACAAACCTCTCACTTCACTGACATGCCTGCCCCAAGCTATCAAGTACTGCAGTTTGCTCTCACAGTTTAGATAGGCAATTACCTCCTCTGTGGTTGCTGTGTGTGATACTGGGGATCAGCAAATGAACCTACCCTTCTGATATCTTACATTTCAAAAGCAACACAGCCTCATTTCCATTAAAAAGTTCTGAGTGTTTTTTTTCACGCTGAGAGTGACTATTTGCGGTGGAATTGTGGTCCAAGGAAAATTTCTTTCATATCTATTGAAATTTAATAGAACAACTGTGTTTCATCTTCCAAAATCACTACTTTGTCTGCTTATTTACGGAACCAGATTTTCCCAAGTTCATCCTTACTTATGCTCTATCGAAGTGTGCTAAATTTTCAGTCTAGGCATTATACTAGCAAGTCCATGGATCAGCATATATATTAATAGTGCACACTTAAACTGTTTAAACACTGTTTCACCTCATAACAAGCCATACTACAGAACTGTGCTGAATCACCTGGGAGACCATATGATATCCTGCTCCTGATACATTTTGAAATGCACAGTTCTCATTTGTTTAATAAATTTATGACCATTAACAATTTTGTTGTACTCACCATTCTTTTGAACAGCTTGGCTTTTCAAAACTTCTGAAGAGGACGTTCTTGAACAAATTATACCAAAGGGAGGGCCAAATTCTGTCCCTATACCTATGTTGGATACTGTGCATATTATCCTGTTGTATCCTACTGTGCATAGCATCCTATTGTCATTTGTGCAAGAGGATACTGCTGGAGCTGGGGACTTAGATGCCTAGGGAATAAAGGTAAAAAACTTCAAAGACGTTTAAGTCTTACTTTCAGAGACATCATATTTTTGTATGGCAATGGGACTTAGGCTCCTTGCCCATTTTTGAAATGTGTGTCCTCCAGCTACTGCCAAATAATGCAGCCAAAGAGCTTTTTCTTTCATTTGAGATTTTTTTTTTTTTTTTTTTGTGAATACATTCTCTGAGCAGCTCCTGAGCTGTACCTCATCACAAGCATTTGAAGCTCAGTATTCAAACGATGTTCCTTATTCCAATTGCATGGTACAGTATTAAAAAAAAAAAAAAATGCTTAATCATTTCAGTCTCTATCTGCCTGAAAAATCACTGCAAAAATACCAAGAGTGAGACCTACTGTCAATCCGTGTTGCCCCGGCTGTTTCTTCAAGGCAGCTCCGCCGGTGACGCGCTGCCGAGCGATTGCGGTGCTTCCCAGCAGAGGGAGATGCGAGACACCGGCTCCGGCCCCGGCCCGCAGCTCCCGCCGTCTCTGCAACAGATCGATGATCGTGAATGTTTTAGGAGCATGGCCGAGTCCCACGGCTTCTCATTATCTAAGCATTTTACCTGAGAACAAACCTCTGCTAGGCCTGTCTCTGATAGTGCAGCATTCTACACCAGGTTTCCTCGGTTTCTCCCTTTGGCTGAAGTGAAGGACATGAATAACTTGAAATACTTCAGTCTGTTGAACAACAGTGTTATATTCTTCTCTGCCTCTCCACTTGGTATTTATTTTTGTGGCATTGTAACTACATATCTACCTCTGAGTTGAGTATTAATGTGACTGAGGGGTGTCAGTCTCTGCCCCAGGATCATCTGATTCCAATTGACATGAGTTTCTCTTCTATTTACCAATTACTAATTTCTGATTGTCCTTTCAGGATACAATGCCTCGAAATTTCTTTACAAGTGTCACAAGAACCCTCACTCTGATGTCTCAATACCACCTCCCTGCCCACCTCTGCCTTTGTGGTTTTTCCCTGCCTTAGGTATCATAAGAAAATAACACAATTGCTGTTAGGATCTTTGTTTCAAATTCTCTCTGTAGGTGTATATTCCGGATTGCTCTTACCAAGTGTGTTATTTTATGAATTTTCTTCCCTGATGCACTTGGCAGAAAGAAACATTAGAAAGAATTATAATTACAGTATTTATTAAACCACTTATTAGGGGAGGAAACTGACAGCATGAAGAAAGAAATATTTAAGAAGAATAATAAAACACACCGGCAAAATATGTTTTAGAAGATGCAGTTTCTATGAAGAAGTCCAATTTCCAAGAAAATTACCTCTCAGCATAGTATTTTGGTACTCTACAATATTATCAACTTACATACAGACCTGTGTAGCATTCATTTATCTTCTAGATAAAAAAAGACAGAATTTTAATTGTTACAGATTTTCTGTATAGTACAATATATTGGCAGTTTCATGCATGAACCGTTTTGTTAAAACTGATCACATTCAGCAAACTGGGAGTTTGAATACATGGCAGCATCCCTGGCCTTCTAATTTCTGTCTTCTTTGTGAGGAAAACCAGCTACAACAAAAACAAAGAGCCTCACTTTGTGTGTTTGGTTTTTTTGGTTTTGTGGTTTTTGGGTTTTTTCCCTTTTTCATTTTGAATCCTGACAAACTACTCTGTTGTGCAGTGGGTTTGAAATGCAACTCTCCCCAGTAGCTCCCCTACTGTACCTTCCCAGAATGCATGAATGCATTTACTCCTGCCAACATGTAACCCGATAATCTTTTTTAATCAACAGAAAGAAGCTTTCGTAGGAAAACCCTCAATTTTCTGAGCAGTGTGTGACAGTAAGAGGAAATCTGTTGCAGTTGCCTGTAATGGAAGCCCAGTTGTGTGTTTTCAGTCTTTTTTCAGCTGGCCTCTTAGTGGCAGGGCAATTTGAGCTCAAATGTACAGGGAAAACTTATCCCAGTGCAGTAATCAAAGCAAACATTATATAGATTTTGATTGCTCCAACAAGAATAAAGTCTTTGTTAACTGAAGCAGCTTTATTGATTCAAATGAGGAGATGTATTTATTCTGTTTTGTGAAGTGCTCCAAGCTGTGTGTGCATTTAATTCTTATAAATTCAGAGATGAAGGACTGAAAAAGTTCTGTGTCAAACTGTAAAAGAGAAACTGTTTCATTCCCAGAATATTTATTCTAATGTTCTTTTCCAAAGGCTGTTTTAATACTTGTAGTTATCATTATCATCTTATGAAAGACCTTAATGTTTCACAAATGGCGTGATTTGTTTAAGTCACATAATTAACAACATTCTTGACTGTTTAGCAATAATTAGTTTGTTTTCATAGAAATACTCTGTTTCATCTCTCTGTACAGAGATCGAAAAATGATGGAATAGCAAAAGTGTTCAGTCTCACAGCTGAAGATGAAAAGTTTATGAAAATAAAATAACCCGCAATGACAACATGTGATCCTGTTTTGAGCATGACCTTTAGCTCCTTAAAGCGCGTATAATTTGATGCTAGGAAGGAACTCAGATTTGCATTACTACAGTAGTTTAAATTGACTTTAAAGCTTTTAGATTTCTTTGTCTGAAGACATTACTAGAAATTCAGCTGTGCATTTGCTCATGGATAACATCAGGTAAAAGATGAAAAATAAAGAGAAGACTCCCCTTGCTTTCCAAGTCTAACCAGGATAATAGGCGATTTTTGTAATGCAGTGCTAAAAAAGTTTAAGTTTTGTCCCAAGTAGAAGCAGCTATTCTGGGTCTGGTCTTATTCCTAATAAAGTTCTGCAGAGATTTGCAGAAACCAGCTCAGGTCCTTTGAGAATAAGTTCTCTATGTGAAGAACCTTGTGCTCTTTCACCAATAGGACTCTACTGTAAAGATAATAACAAGAGCCTTATTTTGGTCAGAGAGCATTGCAGGTTATCTGCAGCTGTCTGCTTTATTTCCACTTCAATTCGAGACCTACATTTTTATTCATTGTTTCTCTTATGAGTAACATTTTGAAAAGTAATATCAAATAAATGGACCTGTGGCTGTGGCCCCCCACAATGCTTTCTTTTATTAGATGTCTCAGTTGTTCTGTGTTCGAGGATTATTAAAGTGTCTTGAACAGAGTTTCATAGTTACATAGTTCATAGTTCATTTTATTCCATGTGCATTCTCAAATTAGTTGATGGTAATCTATTAATAAAAACTTAATAATCTGCATTGTTCTCTATAGAATATTGCAGGGGTTTTTCTCTTTAATTTTTTTTTTTTTTTTAAGCTGGAACTATTCACAGACTCCCTTCAGAATATGATAAAATACAGATTAAAATACTGGCTTGATAATGGCCAAGACTTTTCCTTCCTCTCTGTAACATAATATAATATAATATAACATAATATGTAGAGTAACATAAACTCTAAGATGACAAGTGATACTTTACATTCATAACTAGCATATTAGCCATTATTTACTCTTGAGATTATTAAGACCAGTTCTAAAATGTGGAACAAGAATTTACCACTGAAAAACAGCATATGGTAGACTCTGTTTTCTTGGTCCCAACAAATCAGTACCAGCAATCATGTATATCTGCAAGATTAACATCCCTAAAAGCTCCTCCCTCTCCAGACCACAGGAGTTAAAAAAAGGGAAGAACTCAATTTTTACTATGTTAGACCACAACAGACATGCCTGGGGACTCATTGATTTCCCTGGAGTTAAATTGTTCCAAGTAACAATACCAGGTCACATAATGATCCCTTTGAAAAGCAACTTTTAATGATAAAGTGACCAAGATAGAAGGCATAGGCTGGAAGAGAGGAGACACAGGATTGGGGCAAGACAGCACATTACCAGACAGTCTCAACATTGACAGGGAGTGCCAGTAAGTTCATTAATGACTGGGGACCTCTGATGCTTTCTACCAGCTCTACATGTTCTCAAATGTGTCTTGGAAGAGGAAGGCCTAAAGTGGAACTACGAGAGAGTAGCATTATGAAGGCTGCTGGCTGACTTTTTATCCTTTTAATTTTTAGCAGATAAGGAAGATTTGGTTACTTTAGAAGAAAAATGAAGAACTGATCACAGTTTACAAGGATGAGCATGTGGGAGGACTGCAGAGGATGGAACACTGTAAAAGTAACAGGACATAATACATAAGCAGCAAGATCCTGTTTCTTAGAAGACTCAGATAAACAATATGATCATAACTAGGACAAGATTCACAGTTACAAGTCAAGAAAGTATTTTGTGATTCTTGTTTCTCCCCACACCTCTAGCATTTCAGAGATTGTCAAAGTCCCAAAGTCCCTGCAGGAGCACAGAACAAAGTAGCTCACATATATTTAGCCATTTTTCCTCCTTTTTTTGTTATTGTTTTTGCTTTAGTTGTTTTCTTTGTTTTTGTTTTGTTTGGGTTTGTTTGTTTTTGTTTACTTGTTTTTGTTTTAGGTTCGGTTTTTTCCTTCCCCAAAGGAATTTATTTTTCACTTAAATTTACTTTTATTCCACACATGCCTTCAATCTTCCTCTGCAAGGAAAATAATTCACACAGCGATGCCAGGACATCACTAGTTTACACAGCAGTATGTTCTGTAAGCTGAGCTACCTTTGAATATGTGGTGGAAAGTAATTCTGTGACATTTTCTAGCTAGCCCGATCTCTGTGCATGGTGGAACTTTAAAAAAGAAAAAGGAGTTCAGAGCATGCGAAGGAGACACTGTGTAGTCTTACCCCATTCTGGCTTGGATCCAGACCTTTTGTTACCATTTTAAGGACATTCTTCTGCCCTAGGAGTGCCATGTGTCCATAATGTTTACAAGAGAATTAAGATTATAAGTGATAGTGGTCTTAGGATCAAGAGGCAAGTCTACATTCAATACTGTGTTTATACTCCTAGGTGGTTTTCCCAGAAGAAGTACACACATCAACAATTCCATAATGTATGAGTAAGATCTGTTTATTCCTTACCACAGCTTCAGCATTAATCATTTGTTCTTCTCCAAACCACCAGTAAAACTCTGTACTGTGGAAAAGTACTAAACAATGTGTAGTGCTTTGGATCAGGACCAGGCTCAGACCAAGTCCAGATTTAACAATACAGTTTTGCACATGGTCATTACACTGCATTTCAGCTCTCTGCTCCCAGATGAAGGAATTCCTTCAGTTTTCAATTCAGCTGTGCCCTGCTCTAAACCAGTAATTTTGGAGAATAGATTTTTTAGACATCCAGATGTAACCAAATACAAATTTTTGAGAACAGGAGATCACGGATGTGGCACTTTTTGCCAAAATTATAGGAAAAAAGTTATAAGCCATGAAGATTCCAAATATTTTGCAGTGCTGTAGAAATCTGCAAGGCAAAAGCTAATGGGGTTTTCTTGGGTATTGGTTTGGTGTCACAATTACTCTCTGCTAATGAGTGTCATATTTAAGAAACCTGTGGCAGTCTGGGGATTATGATAGAAAGAAAAAGATATTTTTAGATCACTGCATCTAGTGGATTCATTTGGAAGCACTGATAAATAGACACAGCTGGCAGAAGAGCTGTCTTTTGTTTTCTGTCTCCTGTAAAGTATTAATATCAGGTGAAGTTTGTTGGTATTAAGAAATGAACTGAAAGCAACAGGACGGGGAAATGATAAAGAATAGAACTAATATTTGTCTATAGTTGCCTAAATTCCACAAAAAAACCCATGAGTAGTCTTCTCTTAGCTTTGTCTGCTACTGCTTTCCTTCAGCAAACACCACTCTGTGAGCTAACTCCTTTCACAGCTACTGAGGTGCTACAGTACCTTTTACAGCTACTAAGGATTGTGTGTTCATTAGCAGATTGGCTGTGCAACTACACAGCCATTGCTGCAAATCACTGTGGTTGGGTGTGTTTCTTCAAACTCAGGGCCACAATACTCAGAATGGTTTTCACCTCTCACTGTAACACTTTTCATCTGGACCACCTAACTCCCTGTGGTTTTCAATTCAGCTGGTCTGCAAACAGAGACACTGTTCTCCCCACGTACAATATTTATGTCCTTCCACGCTTAACCCCAATAGAATCAGTGCTAAAGGTGAGCATTAAACCAGGGAATGATTCCTTTAATTACATCTGCTACTGACACAAATGTTCTTTATATCCAGAATCTCCTGCTAGTCCTCTTATGAACTACTGTGTACCTCTGGCAGGAAAGCAAGTGTTCACAGGCTTAAGGAATTCCCTACTCATTTTATTGATGGTAATTCTGTTGTGCACTCTGAGGCTCCTTCTGGAGCATGGACTAGCTTGGCTAACGGATTCTGCAAACAGAGCATACATTCAGGAGGAATTCTCCATGGAACTGAAAAATGTACCATTACCTTTATATAGACATTAGGGAAAAAAACAAAACGAAGAAAAAGAGCCCTCCAAAACTTGTTGTATTAACAATATTTGTGAAGTGTAGTTCAACCTGGATGATGGAATATCTAGAGACCTTGCTTAAATATTTGCGATCCAGTCTAGTGACAGACAAGTTCACTGTGAGTACCTAAAACATTTGTAAATGGCAGCTGCCACAGACTGAGAAACACTGACACAGAGGATTGCTGGTAGCCTAATCCACCCCACTGCAGAAACCAGTGCCAGCTGATGGCAAAGGAAACTACCCAGTTCTGCAAATCCCAGCACACATCAAAAATCATGGCAGTTTATTTTCATATAGATTACCGAGTAAGATCTGATGAACCCGTATGAAATATCTCTGAGGCAAGTCCAATTTCTATTAGAGAGGAGTTCACACCAAAATCCTTGCTACAGTTACAACCAAAATTTTGTGAGTTGCCTCCAGAGAAAGCCAAGGGACAGAAGTACCTGTTGTCTGCTGTAGTCAGTAGGCAAAGAGGATTAACAATGTCAAAAGTTTGGGAACTTGAGGATTAACATTTTTGGTCTAAAGCCACAAAGTTTTGTGCTTCTGGGATCTTCAGGTCATTCTTAGTCTGGATGTGTCTTAGCCAGCCATTTAAACTGAACTCATCCATTGGAAACACAGAAAAGTTCGAAGTTGATCTCACTGCCTAAAGGAGTGATAAGTTGATAAGTGATAAGTGATAAGAGTGATAAGACACAGGCTTGAGCCTGTGTCTCAAGCACATGTTAGGAATGGCAATTAAAATCTAATTCTAATTAGCAGCGTTGGATGCTAATCCAAATAAACAACAAGAAAAATTGTTTTGCAAATTTTTAGCTGCAGAAGTAGACACCTAGTAGATAATGTGCAAGTTAATCACTGTTGCAGTAACAAATAGACTAGACTGTAAATACATTAAAAACACACTTAAGATTTCTTCTGCCAAACAAATTATTGTCAGACCAGACATAAAGGCTGATGCTGAGGCCAGGGCAGCCTCTTTAGGCCTTAGTGTCTGGTCTGATTTCTGGTTAATTAGGGCTGAGAAATTGAAAAATTTGCAGCTCTGTTATTCTTTACCTGCTCTGAGGAGTTAAATTAAGAGAAACCTCAGGCTGTCTGTTTTCTATCTGTAATAATCATCCAATAAAAGTTACAGAGAGGCTGAAAGCCTCCAGCTGTCAGCTCAAACTTGTTACCGTGGGTCAGGTCATCTGGAGAGCTAAAAGAAGTGAGGATCCAGGAACCCTAAGCACTAAAGTTAAATTGTCTAACCATTCCTATTGTAAACTGTATCCCAAATAAGGCAATTATAGGGCTCTTCATTCGGTCCTCTTAATTTACTACCATAGTCCTAATAAATGCTTTCATTAATTTGAGCAGCACTATCTCCTGATCCTGTATCTACCCCAGCAGGTAGTTCAGAAATGTGACTAGTGCTATTACTATTCATGTGTGTACATCCTGCAATGTGCCTAGGGCCATGCTCCTGAAAGTTCAGCATCTAAATATCTTTTGAGATTACGGCCTACATTAAACAGAATTGAATTTGTGATACATTTTAGCATAATGCTAACAGAAACTACACTAGTAACTGTAATAATCCCTAACCTAGCCATTATAAGGGAGGGGAACCATCTTAGAATTCTAAGAAACAGAAACACATGGAAATATTTGGAGTATGTCACCCAACATTATATATTATGTGTTTTAATTGCAAGGAAGCTGGGACTGCAGTGCAAAACAGCAACACTCGTGAATTTGGACTGCTATTACTGTCACATTTTGTTGAGTACCACATTTATAGACATTTTAATGGTACTCAAAATAGAATGCCAGACCTTCGCAGCTTTACTTGCTCTATAAAAAGAATCTGAAGTCAAAGCCTAGAACCAAAGGAAAGAAAAAAAAAAAAAAGAGATGAAGAAAGAATGAAAAAAAGAGGAAAAACCTATGTGATGCATTTCCTGGAAACAATTCAGTGGAAATAGTAACAATAAACCCATTCTAGAAATAAAGGCATGTAATCCACTGCTCCATAAGGGAAGTAGATCTTTTAACTGCTGTAAAACTTGTGAAGTATTACCTTTCAATAGTTAAGCATACAACAAAGCTTGTCTCTTCATCTTCAAAATCAGAAATTTGAAAACTGGACTAAATACAAACCCAGGGAATTTCATTGATCCAATTCTGTATACATTTTAAATAGCCCTCTAAAACTCTGCTTGATTACTATTTACATGCAAGTGTTATAATAGACCTGTTTCACAGAAACATGTATTTCATGATGTCAGGACCTTCTGACAGCAACTTGCTGTATTATGAAGGAAAAGGACACAATTTATCCCAAAGACGTTTGGATACCCTCTTGCTCGTAATTCCACACAGCAGTAAAACATCTGGCAAGAAAGGGAAAAAATTGCCCTCTTTTTTGCATACGTCGAATGGTAGAGCCCTTGTTAGTATTCATGGCCTTTCCTCTCTCCCACCTTGAACAGCTCTAACTACAACTGAAAGGCTGAGTCTAGAGCTTCAGCAGAGACCTTTATCTTGGCACTAGCTTAAATTCTGCTTCTCCAAAATGCTAAGAGTAAATTTGCATACACTGAACTATAACATTAAAAAGAAGTGCTTTCTCTTCCAAAACACTACAATCCCTATTTCTGATCTTGTTACAACTTAATTCAGCTCAGCTACGACTGGGCCAAAGCTGTAGAATGAGGTCTGCATACAGTGCATGCACTAGCAATGCACGCTGAATTGCAGACATGGTAGACCTGAATTGGAATTTGAACTGCATTTCAATTTGTTGCCAGTGTCGGTTTTTAAAATCATTCCTGTAAATGCAGCAGTTCAACACGTGAGGCCTAGAAATCATACACCCTGATTGGATAATTCTTATTAATTCAAACTTTTATATCACTGCTGCACCTCTGCAAGTCATGGGGATTTAGCCTATCAGTTGAATCAGGGCACAGGCAAGCTGAATACTTGAGAAGCACATGAAGAATTTACCTTTGTTTTCAGAACTTCTGAAAGGAGTTCCAAGATACTGACTGCAGTGTCTTGCCTCATGTTCCTGCCTCAAACATTAACATTTTGCCAGTAATAATCATTCGAGCTCTTATTCCTTAATTTAATTTGAAGGCAGTGACATATATAAAATTAAAATGTAAAATTAAATATTTCAAAGGAAAGGACTTTATCTGTCACTCATATAGTTAATGAGAGATGTGCATTATGGAAGGTGTCCATACAGATGTCTGACTTAAAAAAATGTAAATTAAAATTTTGGTCTCAGACATTGGAGCAACTTCATAACAGCACTGACTCTGTAAAAACATTCAGTGATGCTAAGATCTTTCTAGGTAAAAATAGGGTCAGTAAAATTGTTTGAAATTCATTGGCATAAGAATTAGACTTGAATTTCTTTAGGCAAAAACAGATTCCTTGCTTTATGGCCTTGCAACTCAGAGCTCTTATGGCAATTGTGTCATGTGAAGTGCTACAGAGATTTGCACTGTAGCTGTGCTGCTTGTGAAGACAAGTACAAGACTGCCATGAGCTTGAATAAAAATACAACCAAGTTCCAAAATGTTTACAATTTTAGCTGAATGTATCCTGCCCAGGATACATATCCTGCTGCCAGATCTGGATATGACTTCTACATAGACATTAACCACCCCTTCCCTTTGGTAGAAAGGATTCACAGTATGAGGGTGCAGCAGCAAGCTGCCTACTAATCTTGCTTCCCTGGAGGCCCTGCTGGCTTGCTCAGCACTTAAAGTAAGTTAGATAAGTGCTTATATATCACAGCGACAGGCATTATAAATATGCTGCTCGGCTGTGTGCATATGGAGCTGCATTAAGTCCAGGGCAACATACACGTGAATCTGGAGGCAAAACATTCAGTGCAGTTTCACTTGTTAACCACACATGTAACAACATTCCCAACTATCCAGCTAAAATGCCAGATGTCCAAAGATGCTGAGCTGACTCCTCTCTGCCAGCAGCGACCTGGGAAGCACCTCTGTTGTCAGCAGATCTGCCCTGCAGAAGCAGCTGAGCGCCTGCTCTCTGCACTCTCAAGTGGCATCAACAAAGACCTCAAGTTGGTGGCCTTGGGGACAGCAAGGACCTCCTTGCTGCTTGTATTCCCAATAGCATCAGTGGGAACTCAAAGCACTTGGAGTCTCCCTGTTCTGTGCCCAGCCCAGCTGTCAACAGAAGTCTCATCCATGCAACATTTTGGAACCAGCCTCTGACTTTTTCTTCTAATGTGACCTGAAGTTGAGCCATAGGTGAAAGAATTTTTGTCTCTGAGTAATCACATTGTCTGCATCAACATGATTAAGCAAGCAATGCATTCAGAGCTTTGCATATGAGATAAATTAAAGCTTTTTGTTCAATGGCACTGAATGCATTTGAGCTAAAAAGGGTGTATAGAGTGTCCCTTTAGTAACCCTGCCTTGTCATCATGATACACCACCCTGTACTCCTAGGGCTCAGAAAGATTAAGAGAAGCATTTACATCTTGCATTAATGAAGCAACAGATTATGGGGTTGTGCACTCTGTTACTGTTTGCTTATTTTTATTTATTTATTTATTTATTTTACAACCTAAGTGAATCAAAGTTCCAGTGGGCTGAAGAGGATGATCTCAGCTGATGTCTGGAAGTAATTTTATAATTGCCTAATAAGTCAGAAATGACAAAACCTACTTTTTTTCCCCCACCATAGCACTGAGACCACCAGTTGCTGTATTTCCTGCCATGCTTTATGCTGTTTGTACTCAAGAGGTTTCTTTTCAAGGGGAAAACTGTTTACATCCATGACTAAAATAAGACATATTGTACAGTGGAGGATATGTGGTTACAGAAGAAAAAGACTGGAAGAAGGGGAGAGAAAATATACAACAATAAGTAGTGACTTAAGCCTTCAAACATTCTCCTCTTATTTTTGTTTCAATACTGCTTTGAGGTTTGTTTTGGAACAATTTCTCAGCAGAAGTCTTGGGCTTTCTCACAAATGAGGGTTCTTATTTCCCAAAATTGCTTTTATTATCTGGTTGCAGAAAGGAACACAGTTACTTTGTCAAACAAAAGGCACCTGTAACCCTACCATCATTACAGAGGTTCATAGTTACTCTCAGCAATCTAAGTATGGGGAAACTTTGCTGAAATTGACATTTTAACAGCAAAGCCTGGTGGCAAGAGGGGGAAACCTGATCACTCCTATTTAATCCCAAACCTTCTGTGAGCCCAGCAGATAACAGTGAAGTTTGGGATTACCTCCAGGTCTCTCTCCTGAGGATGAGCACATAATTATGATAAATGGCACTTCCTCATTGTACTGCTATAGCTAAAGGTAAACACAATGAGTCAGATCTCAAAATAAACAATTACCGAATTCCTTTCAGAGCCATTAAAGTATCTCTCTCCCTTGTCTAACACTGCTGTCTTCTGCTTGTGTGACAGATGATCTGCAGCCGCCATTGGCACGTGCACAGTCACCCCCAAACTTTTACCTAGGAGTGCATACAGCACAAAGACAAGCTGCCATGCAAACAGAGAGGAGGCTGGATGCAGTGGTTCAAGCAGCCAGCCCTGTGTTTGGTGTAGTGCTTTACTCCCTGCCCTCTGCTACAGGAAGAGGTTGCATATTACGTACCCAAATCAGGCCGGTCTTCTGTGGCTGCACAACACCAACCTCATTTCTGTGGATTCTCTGCTTTTTGGATTGCAGAGGCTGTTTGTACACCCTGTAATACAGCAAAGGCTGGGTCTCAGGTGAGATCTGTAGGTGATACTGCAATAAACTTATCAGGCAGTCATATTTTGTGTTGTCCTTTGTCTTTTTACAAGGGCATTAGGCGCTCTGAGGTTGGCCAGTTAGGATTATTATTTTTTGACTGGCAGGGTCCAAATTACGTCTCATCGGATTAAGTCCTTTTATAGTTTATTTGCAGGTGTCGGTGAATGCAGTGGGGCTGCCTGTAAGCAGTTCTTCACTGTGACAAACTTAGAGAGATCAAGTGGCTTGCCAAACACTTTTTTTCCAGGATGCCTGCTGCATACAATCTGTCTTTTTGGCATCTACAAGCCTTACTATCTGCATGCCCTCCTGTCATCTGCTATTTGGCTATTGTCTTGTTTAAAAAAGGAGTTTTGGAGCTTAAAAGTCAACAGGTGTGACAGAGTGTATGAAGGCATGCTGTACAGAAACATGACTAATTATAATCTTCTTTTTGCTTAAATTTTTATCCTGTTAACAATTGAAGTTAAAAATAACGTGCATGCAGTGCACTGTGACTTTAGAAAAAGTTCTCTAATTAATAGAGCTTCTAATTAATGAAGCCTTACAATCTGTGTTGGTTATAATTCATCTCAACTTGTACCCATCGTGCTGTTTACTGCAAGCCTGGTTTCAAAGCTGATCTGTCAGGCGTTTCGTACACGGCGTTTCTGGAGTAGGGGCAGGGGTCTGACCAGCATCTAACCCACATAAGCAGCTTCTGAACAGATGGGACTGGAGACCTGGCAGCTGAAACACCCAGTCTGTTCATCGACTGTGGGCACAGAGCACAGCCTGTCCAGACAGATTTTGCACCTTGAGTTAGAGTGCCTATGGCAAAGGTGTTGTACAAGGAGATCTGTGAGCGTTTTAGAGCTCTGAATCCCAAATATCGTGGATGTTGAAATGCCAAATGGTAGAGAGTATTAGTGCCTCATTAAAGTACTCCTTAGCACATACTTCTGCAGAGCAGTGTTCCACAAAGAAAGAAAAAATATATTGGCTCTTCTGTTGCTTTACAGGGAAAGATCTAGCAGAGGATCTGGGAGCACATACCTCACTGTGACATATGGCAACAAAGAATACACACTATCTTTCCCTCTTGTTTCTCCTTAGAGACACAAAGTAAAAGAAATTTCATGGGTTGCGCTTCATCACATACAGTTGCTCAGATTGAGGGGGAAAGAAAACCACATGGACTCCCATTCATTCATCCTAAAAAAATTAACCGAAGGATGGAGAAATGGGTTACCCTTTATATAAAGGACATGATCCAGAATACCTACCTTGTATCCCAAAGCTCTCATTTGTACTTATCTTTAAGCATCTATAACTCCTTGCCCGGTGCAGCTTTATTAGGATAAATAAGGGAAATATATCTGAAGGCAGAAGATGGAGAGAAGCAAGGTGAAGAAATACCTACATTTTTATGGTTATTTGCAGGAGATGGATTCTTCTCAGTGCCTTATCATCAGTCTTATAGTCACTAGCTACTTTGCTACACTCAGAGTCAGAGCAATCGTATTTGTCTATACTTGTTTGTGCAAGTATGGGTGAGGTAAAGCAAAGTATGAAATGTCAGGAATACCAATGTTGTAATTCCACCCTTGTTGCTTCACATTCAGATTTTCCTGAGTTCCAGGTACTGACTATTTCTTTCTAACTGTGTCATTGCTTCCTGTACTCAACTTAATCCAGGCAGTGCCATTAGGTTAATGCAGAAGCTGAGCACAGAATCTTTCTGCATTATGCCAAAAAAATCACTGAAATAGGTCTGTGTAAAAAAAAAACTTTGCGATGAATTTGCAAAGCCTCCTGTAAATGCCTAAGGACTTTGCACTCTATAAATATTTAAAACAAATATCTCCCAATACATAAACACACTCATTTCCTGCTGATAAACCCAGATGCATCAGCAGGGTTGGAGGGAAGGCAGTTATCTGCATTCAGATGTTGTTCAGCACATCTCTAGATGCAATGAAACTTTTTTTGCGTTAATTCTTCCCTTTTACTTATCCATTTCATCATCATATAGCATTTCAAAAATGCAGGAGATGTAATCCCAATCCTAATCTGAGCTAATGGGAACTGTGTCTAATTAAAAACTCATCAGTGTAAAAATGTTTTGTTCACAGCAAAAGAAAAAAAAAACCCTACAAAGCACAACCTTTAAAAATTCCATCCTACAATATTGCTACTTTTATTTCTTGTGCATGATCTGCACAATTAGACAGCAATTTTCCTCAATTAAACAACATCACATATGTGCAAGAAAAGTCTTGTTTACACTAAACAGTTTTGGAAGATGAAGGGTGTTTTCTAACATGGGAGTCAGCTCATCCACTACCAACAAGAAATAACTCAGAGGCAATAAAGTAGCTCCTGACAGCTCAGTCTAGTATTACACAGCAGAATAGAATGAATAATAATAATAATTTAAAAAAATGGTATCAGTACTATCTATCAAGAAAAAAGCTACACAGAATGTTTCTGTGTAATGAACAGTGTATCTGGGTTAAAAAGGTCTTCAAACAATTAGACCTCACTTTTCTGTCTCAGCTGTGCAGTCCCTGCTCTCATCCTGTTTGCCTGCTCTGATTCAGATGTAACTTGGATTCAGGGAGTGTTCAGCAAGTGCTGCCATCGTGTCTGAGGCACTTGGGCTCCTCTCAATGCTCTGCTGAGTTACTGAACCCTGGCTCTGCTCTTCTGACCAAGTGCCATCTCTGAAAGGACAGCAAATATAGAAATCTAGCTCCAGCACTCTGAAGTCTGGCACTGGCCCAGAGCTCCAGGATCTGCTCCACTGCTCTCTCCCAAAATCTGCCAGGTGGTGGGTGAAAACCCAGAGAGCGTGCAGACTGTTGTTTTTGCAATTTTATCGTTTAGATCCACTGCAGAGCTCAAGTAGGTATGTTGTTTGCTTACCAGTGTTTGTTTGCATTGCTGCATTTCTTCCATTCCTGCTTGGAGAACAGCCTTCCTCTCCCCACTTCCAGAACAATGACTTGCAGGGAAACACTTAGTGATACACTCGGGGGAGGTCCTGCTGCCTTTGCGTGGGAATGAGCACCGATTGCATGTGGAGATAGAGTCAGGTTAGGTTTCCGCTTTCTAAATTCAAGTAAACTTCTCTGACTTATTTAGTAATGTGGAATTAACTTTACATTTAAAATAGGTCCTGTCCCCACAAATTCAGAACAGCAGGAAAACACTTCTTGAGTTTTAAAGGCTTTAACCCTTGCAGATCTGGAGAAGCTGATTCTTTTCCCCCGTAGCAGCCAAGAATGGCACAATTGGAGCTGGGTCAGGAAAACTGGATGATTACAAAGATAGGTGTAGAGACCTATGGCATTTTCTGTCTGCCCTTACTGGTACAAGAAGGGTTTATTTTCTATTTCTGTCCCTTGCCTTGCTTCCTTTGCTCCAGAGCATGATCTTCCTGTTCAAGCAGTGCTACAGATTACCTTATTTTGTTACCATATTGATCTCTACCGGCAGCTGACAGCATGCAAGGGTTGCCTGGATTTTTTTGATGAAAGTTAAAAGATTTTTAATGGTGGGTTTTTTGACCACAGGCTTCATCTGTGCCATGAGACACAGATGAAGCCTGTGCTCAAAAAGCTGAGCTGCGTCTTAGCATACAGTGACAGGGTCATGCTATTTCTTTGACTCTTTAGGCCAATTTATTCCATTTAAATTAACACTACATCAACAAGTCCTTGGCTTCTCTGCGGTCACTGAGGCTGCCAGTAGTGATGATGACATTTGCAAATGAAACCTTGCCTGCTGTGAGCTGCTGGGTTGAAGGCAACTGCTAGACATTTGAATCCAATGTAAAGCAGAACTGTGATGATGTTTTGGGAGTGAACTTGTAACAAGTTTCCTATTTGTCTTCATTTCAGGGGTACTGCATTACTTCAACAGCCTGAATCACACCAAGAAGCTTGTCTTGTTACCCTTTACAGAGTACATGTATCTCCTTGCATGGCCTATAGGGTCTGGCATCTTAATCTATTTATTTTAATCTATTCCCACTTCTAGAATTTGAGTTGCTCTTCATTCTTTGCCCTTTATTCACATTTGATTCTCATTTCTCTTGTCTGCTCCCACAGATGTAGAAATAAAGAGAATTTATTTGGTTTCCCTTCGCCCAGGATGAACCTAAGGAACACATCTTCACACCTCTTTCAGTCACCAAACTGAGATATATGACTCTTTCATAAGCAGGTGATGCACTATGATGACATATGCTCAGCTACAAGAAACTGTGAAGTATGCATGGTAAAATAATTTACTCAGTATTTTGTATCAGTCAAAGCAGATTCTGTTCAAACAGAGCAATATCCTGCCAATTGTATGGAGAAGGAGGCAGAGGCAAGCCTAGAAAGGCACTTTTTTCAGATCTTTTATTAAGGTTTCTACATTTTTGATTTGAAAGTAACAGTAGGAGTTAGCAATTACATACACAGGGCCAACCTCCACTTTGATCTCAGTGTGGCCATTTATGCCTACCCTAAGCAACTGCAGAAAAGAACCTGAAAGAAGCAGAACTTTCTGGAAGCATACAACACACGCTGCAAAGGAGATGGAGCCTCACCACGCTCTGCTGTGCTCACTGAGGTGTCCGATCCATCAAAGGGCTGGAGGACCATTGCCCGTGCAAGGGACTGACAGACATGGAAGGAAAACCACTGAAGCATTCAGTTGTTATGAAGAAGCACTTCCATGTATTTTTGCTTCAATGGCAGAGAATAGTCTGATAAGAGCAAAAAGGAGTGCGATATGCAGACATTGGTGATAGTGGCAGAGGGAAAAAATGGAAATCGTGGTAGACCGGCAAATTGGAATGGATTTTTTTCTACTCTAAAAAGAGGAGAATTTCCACACATACCTGTTACTTAATAGAACACCCTTCACTGGCAATATCAACAAGAAGTGCAAGAAGTTTGGTTTCCTTTGTACAAGGTTTTAGTCACTGAGTGAGCAGTAGATAAGTGTACTGCAGAAAAAGCTATGATACATTCTAAATTTTCATGCCAACACAGCTTCTGCCTCCTCTTCTTTGCTGAAAAGTTCTTGCCATGCAAAAAGTAGGATAATTAATGGAAGAAATTCAGAGTAGAAGATACAACATGAGAACAGAGATTCTGCTGCTGCTGCTGTTCTTGAACTTCCCACAGGAATGCTCCTGCTCTTTTCTGAACATCTTGCCAATTAATATTAATTTCTAGTAGTTTACATCTGTTTCCCCGGGGTAGGTGGCAGAAGTCATGGTCATTTTTAACAGCCTATACAAAGGGAAGCTCATGTGTTCTGGTGGGGTGATTGTTACCTGGCAATATGCAAACAGGGGAGTTTAGGCTTTGTCAAAGACTATGGGGATTCTAAACTAGGCATAGTGGGGCTGAGCTCTACTCAATCTAAAAAATCCTGATCCTACAGAACATGCCTGGAAACATTACATGAAGCTTGGTTGGTGGAAAAGCTGGTTGTGATCAGCTGGATCTCAGAACCAAACCAGCAAGAAGAAGTGGAAATTCCTCTGTGTGACCACCTAGACTATCTCTTGAATTGCAAAAGTTGATAACAGTATTTAAGAAAGGGTGGATAAAATGATGAGAGGGAAATATCCATATTTCAAATAGTTGCGTTTTTTACTGTCTGATTACTGACAAAGTTACTTGGAAAAGTCCAATATTTCTATTTTAAAATAAGCTAAGAGAAAAGGGGAACATATTTCCTGTGCATCTTCGCATCTTCTTTTGTTTTTTTTTTTTTTGTTTTGTGAATTCATAACAGAATTAATTGTCACTCTGTGCTTTATCTGGGAAGAGGGTCAGTTTTGATTTGGAACAACATTGCAAGGAACACATGGAAGCAGAAGAGGGCATGGGTCTTTGAGACTTGGACAGAAAGATCAGTCACTTTTGGATCAGAGGTGCTGGCAAACCATTGAAACAATCTGTTGAGGCAAAGAATAAAAGGGCTGCACAGTGGATATCAGGACTATGTACTGCCTGTGACACGTTGCCTACTGTTCAAGGTTACAAGCCTAATGTACACAAAATAAGGTCAATCACAGCAGCATCTGATGCATTCAATGTATTTTTGGATGTGTGTGACTTCTCAATTTCACACCTGCGCAGCAGGGCTTGATTCCTATGTTGCAATTGCTTCTGACTCAGAAGGCATTACAAATAATCAGTGCTCCTTGATTTCTCCACCTCTCTTCCCAAGGAATCTGCTACCTGCATTTGGTTTCATGCCAGATCAAAAGCAACTAATTCCATTTTTAACCCTGAAGCTGTTTAATCATTTCTCTCCTTTTCTACCTTTTTCCCTCACTGTGAGAAGGTAATGACCCATTTTTGAATGGGTCTGTAACAAAGCCCCTTTACTGCACAGTTTACTAGTTTACAACTATTCCAAAAGCCCTACTGGATTCAGAGAGAGAAAATAGCCTCTAAAATAGGTCTCAGAATAGCAAGAACAGTCAGTCAACTTTGATGCCATGCTAATCACTTTTCCTAAATTTCATGCGTTTGGGGGTCTGAAAAAGGGGGTCCCTGCTATATTTCTTTAGGCAACACAAAACACACTGAAGATATTTCAGTGTGCTCACATGCAGACTGCCCAGCACACTGGCACAGCTGGGTGAAGATGCCTCCCTGCAGAACTATCCCCTCTTCCCCATGAACAAGTGGGGTGTACTTAATTATCCACCTTCACAATAAATTCACCACAGGTTCCAAAACATGCACAGGATACAATTACTGTGGCTTACCCTACTGACCTAACTTAAAGCTCTGTTGGTTATTATAGATGTTAGTTTGGCCCATAATTTCCAGCCTGCATGTTACAGAAGAGCTCTGGAAATTAAGCTCTCTGGGAAGCAACATACTCCAGGGAGAATAAAGCTTTGAACAAAAATGTTCTCATAGTCAGAGAAAGAATAGGCAGAATAAGTAGAGGTGAGATCTAGGATCAAAAATCTGATGATTCCTCTTGGATTGCATTTATTGGTGGAAACACAGACAGATGTGGAAACACAGCACAGCTTCTCACAGCCTTGTGGGCTACACCTGCTTTGGTTCTCCCTCCAGCAGTACAGGCAGATAAAGCTGAAGGGTAGAAGTCTCTTACAGAGAAGAAGCAGCCACAGCTCCATGATACTGCCAGGGTCAGCAGGGCCACAGCTCTAACAGGAATGTGCATGGCTGCTTCTTAAAGCGCTGCTCAGGAATGTTTGCCTTGGAAACTACAATGCTTCAGCCTGTGTTCCTTAGCAAAGTCCTGGAAGAGCTGGTCACTGGGAACACTGCCTGCTAGCAGGAGCCCTACCTTGTAGAAGAAGGAGTCCATTAGCACACTGCTATAGTGGGCATAATGGGGTGGGACTGATGTGGTTTTAGAGAGTGCACTCATGTATAACATATGTTGTCAAAAAATCCTCTTGTTCTTCACTGATCCAAACTGCTTGCTCTCAGTGTTCCCAAAGCCAGAGACACGGATTAAACAGATCACTGAGTTTGTGTGAAACTGTTTATATAAACAGGGTCGATGGAGTTATGAACTGTTGTCATGTGGCTTTCCAAATGGGGACATTTGTAGAGATACTCCAAACATTTGTGACTGATATACTGAGAACAAAGTGAACATTGCTTGGGTTAAGTCACAAATTTCAATTAGTGAGTGACAAACAGGTGTTTACCAAGGATTGTATGTGCCAAAATTAGTCACATTTTCCTATTTTATCTGATTTCTGCATTTCCCTTGTTAAGAAAGATCATAGGTATTTCAAGAACAGAGGACTAGATATCTGGTCAAATACCATAGTCCCTATTTCCACTCTGACTCTCATTCACAATTTTTTTTTCCATCAAAGCTGTGCTTCAGGTGCTAGCTCTGCTTACAAAGCTTCAGTTCTTTTCAGGCTATCAGTAAAAGAAGAATGGCACTAATAGTCAGCAGGAGCCTTGACCGTGTTTGCAGCAGGTGCTAGTTCATACATATCACACCCTCTTTCAAGGTACTTCAATTAATAAAATGAAATATTGTAAGTGGTATATAAAATTATGGAGGCAAAACACACAAATATTTTTCATAAAACTCCTTAAAATGGATTCTAAGTGCCTCATTTTAATAAGGATTCCAATCTACAGCTGACAAACATTCCAGGGAAAGAGAAATAAATTAATCAACCTTTCCTTTTATAAAGATCAAAACAAACCACATTGTTGCATCTCATGTTTAGGCAGAAGCAAGGGATAATTGTTTTTAAGTAGTTACTAAAGGATATCCACCTACCCCTGCCATAGGTTTTTCAACTGGAAGGAGCCCAGGTGGCTCAAACAATGTGTATCAATCCTTTTCCTGAGCTGCTGTTGCTGCATTCGAGCAGATCAATTGTGTTCAGTCAAGGTGATGGTGTTCATTCTGCAGTACCTCCTTGACCTGCAGGATATTTCATTTTTCTGCAATGCACTGCAGAGCCTGCTTGGGTAAGACATGTCCCTTTGGCTTGCCGTTTGTCTGGCAAGCTTGTGTTTCCACAGGCATGTCAACACCTCCTTGGATATTAGCACCACTATAAATGTTAGTTTATGCTAATAAGTAAGACGTTGAAAAACAAAGGAAAGGTCAGAAACTGTAGTTTTATATTAAGTGTGATTTCCCAAGACAAAATAAACCCAATTCACAGCACATGCTTACACTTTTCCAAGAGATATATTTATAGATGTGAATATGTACTTTGGCTAACCCTATTGTAAGCACAGAGAAGGGAGGAGAGGAGGGTTTTTTTTTTCACTTTTAAAGTAAAAAAGGGAGGTTAATTGGTTCTGCTAGCTGAAGGGCTGTGTGCCAGGCAGCAGGAACATGCATTGTAATAGAAGAGCTACAGAGAAAAATGAGCCAGTCAACAAGATGAAAAAATCCACCTAATGCCTTGGGAGAAAGAGGGGGAAAAACCACCAAGGCACAAATAAAATAAAATAAAGAAAAATGAAATAAAATAAAAACAGGAAATCTCTGTCTACTTCAGATACAGTGATTTTAATCAGCACCTCATGCAAATAATAAATAACTCTTTGCTTAGAAGGCTAAAGAGCATATTGTTTCTGTGCTTTAATTGCTAGAAAAGGTGGTCAAGTCAAGACTGAAGTATTGCTTGCTTGTCACCATCATATCTACCCTTTCTGGCCCAGACACTAGAGCCCGAAGTCACTAAAGGCATTCCATCATTAAAGGTTTGTGTCATAATCACAAAAGAACAAATCCCACTTATTTTGTCCCCTTAAATCAGGGATGAATGATTTGTGTGAGCCAAGCAGCAGTGCAGTAAATGCAAGCAGGAAGAGATCTCATAGGTCTTGAAGGAAAATCACTAAAGAAAGGGACAGTTACTCCATGGCAGTGTTTCACAGACATTGGCTGTGACAAGCATGTACATAAACTTATCACAAAATATGTACAGAAGGAAGGGGACATCTTGATATAAAAAAGAAGCTCTACTTAATTTTCTTGTTTATCCAACTTCTTTTTCTCCTTAATTGCAAGCAGGAAAATTATTTTCTTCAATTTTCTTATTTCTTCATATTCAGTGTAGTTCGCCATCCTTTTGTCCTTTCTTTCTTTCCTCCTTTGGCAGAAATTACAATTCCCCTCCAACAGAGACCTACTTTGGAGAATCTCTTGTACTTATCCATTACTCTTCACTGAAGGTCACACATCCATTCCAACACTGACTGATGATAGTACCTGGTATCATCCCAAGCTGCACAAAAGCCAACGAGAGCACCTGCAGCAGCCCATCCTCAGGAAAAGTGTCAGATACCACTTACAGCACTGACAAAACTCCTCTTAAAATACTAAGTTTCTCTCAGTTCTTCATTTCTATTCAAAGCATTATAAAACCTCAGGAAGTGGTACTAGCTCTGTGGTACAGGTGGAATTTCATGAAAACTTACAGAAGAAACTATATGAGCCAGCACTGGTGTGTGACAGCAATTTCTTCCAGACCTGGCTGGAGCCAGAATGCACAGAGAGGTTTGAAGGTGTTTCATTCAATAGGAATTAAGACCCTGAATAGCTTTCAGGATCTGGAAGAAGCAAAATTAATATATGGATGTCTGGAAGATATTTTGGTCTGACTCTACACGGACCTAAGTTACTTGGGGTTTTAAGTCTCACTTTCAAACATGATCTTAATGTAACTGCTTAGGATCACACCTTCTCCATGATTTTTATAGGAATGTCCACTTGGATGGACAAGAGTTTGCAATTTGGACCAGACATAGTTCTTTTCTTCTAAAAGATCTTTTACTTTATTGGATGTCACAACTCATGAGCTTAATATTCTTCCCTGTAATTACTGAAATTGTTAAAAATTTGCTTTCTGCCCTACAAAGTGTGAAACAGTTTAAAACTGTATATCACTAATGCTAATGGAAGATTTGGAAACTCTGCTGTGCAAATTCCACAGTGAACTACTGAGGTCAGAATCTTCTTTTTTTGTGCCTCTTTTTAAATGTACTTGGAGAACTAAGTCTACATTTCCTTTGGTAGGTCAGCTGTAAAATTTTACTTAATAACTAAAATAAAGTTATGACATTGTTTCCACTGGGATTGAACAGACGTGTAACTGAGAGAAAGTCAGAGAAGGAGATTAGCAAGGAGTCCTTTTTCTTTCATTTCTTGTTACTAGCACACCAAACCAGGAAGAATTGAAATTTCCAAAGTGAAATTTCTGTTATATTTCACAGGCTGTGAATGTATAACTTTTTCATGTGTTTGGCACACATTAGAACACATTTTTATTTTTTTGCATGTTCATATATTAAAAGGTAAATCTTAGAAATTGTCCATCTGATCAAGCTCAGTGCATTGCTATGTGAGTTTCTAATTTTTTGTAAAAAAGATGGACACTGTGTAGATTAAATGCTTTTTTTCTGCATTTATATATATTGGGAATTAAGTATTCACATGCACATAATATTAATAAAATTATGACTTAATGGCTATGTGCAAAAAATATCTTCTGTGGAATTAAACAGTAACTTTGGAATTATTTTGCTCCCAACATAACATTTTTATTCTTCTGGAAGGGGTAACTGTGGTGCAGAATTTTCTGTTACTCTCTCCAGTAAAAGGCCATGTTAATATTTGCTGAATGACCTAGTTTCCAAATTTTCTACTTTCCCCCTCTCACCTCAGTAAAGATTGTTCTGCTGTGCTTGTATTTATGTTAACATAATAATTTCTGTTTCTCACTCTTGTTACAAAGCACTGGAAGGATAGTAATGGAAACACATGCAAGGTGCAGATTTCTGGTTAGCTTGCTTTTAAATTTCCAAATGTAAACTGGAATAGTTTTATTTCTTTATGTATTGTTATTGATTTAAGGTCTTTTACAGAATGGCATATCAAACAAAATACTTCAATAAGAATTAGGCAGGACAGTGGAAAAACACCATTTTGATTCTACCAGTAAAAAAAAAAAAAGTGGAATAAGAAGAGAAATTAAAAGCATTAGATATTTTTGAATGGAGACTTAAAGCATTTTCCTTCAAAAAAATTTCTAAATATTCCAAGTAAAAGGTTCATACTTTTTCTTCATCTTAGTTCTTTTTATGGAACAATTCAGGAAAGCTTAATGGAATACACATCCTCTCAATTTACATTTTTCACCAAAAGAATTGCTTCAGCTAAAAACTGACACGGCTCTGAACAAAAGAAATTGAATACATTCTATTTTGCCCTTAATGTGATTTATTTGCTTCCCTGAAAAGAGAAGCCTTTCTGAGTCTTACCATTTACCCAGGTGAATTCAGGATAGTTAAAATGGAAATATTCTGATAATAAATAAAAACAAAACCTGGGGGAAAAAAACACCAAGAAGTGTTGTAATCATCTGAGAATACTATTGTATGCAGGGTTGAAAAAGTGTGTATTTTCATTAGTTTAACTACTGGCATGACCAAAAACCTGTAACTTTTCATTCACTTTTATGGGAACATGAAAGTTAATGATAAAACTTCGTAGAAACCTAGCTTCACTGATGTGTCTGTTTTCAAAGCAAATGAAATATAAGCCATAAAATGTGATTCTATAACCTCTTCTCAAAAAATGTTTAAAATTTTGTTTTATTTATATGACTTAGATGAAAAAGGAAAGAAAAAGGAAAAAAAAAGATTATTATGTTTAGATTTTTTTTTTCATCAGAGAGATATTTGAAATCTCCACTGAGACTTTCTGTTAGTAAAAATAGTTAAATTATTTGAGCAGATAATTTTTTATGGATTCTTACAGTTCTGTCTTGTAACTGTAAGTTTTTGAGCCCTTATTTCCAGTACAAAATTGCTCATTGCCATTTTAACTTCAACAATATGAATTGTTTGAACTTTTAAAAGCTCTATTTAGAAAAAATATTTAACTAAAGCCTGTTTAGTACATATATCGAGTAAAAATTTATTAAAATGTCATTAGAGTGCTAGAACCTGATGCTAGATTTGTACATTTCTTAGAATGGAAATGGAAAAATTTGCTTGTCTACATATATGCATGTGCATATTCCCTAGAAAAGAAAATGGATTTTACTCATGTTGTGGAATACATTCACCTTGCACTACAGAAATCCTTAAGTGCAGAGTGGTGCTGAGGAAATGAGCAGTACCCATAGACAACACATGTCAAGTAGAAATATCAGACTTTGCATTTTTTTATTGTTTCCAGGCAAGACGGTGCAGAAACTGCCCTGTCCTCTATGCTAAAATTGGGCTAATCAAAGACATCAATCAACTTCAGTCTGTGGAAGAGGTGCTGTGAAAAACCTGTTACAGTAGATTGAATTGTGAATTTTAGTATTCAGCTGTGCACCACTGCCATCAGGGGCTAGAATATCATATAGTGTACGTTAAATGAAGTTCCACTCCATGCAACACTCACACATCAAAATGAAAGTAAGAGAGCTCCATTTAGGACAGGATGAGCAGTATAATTTCTGTTCAGTGAATTCCCACAACTTGCACCTTGTGGGAGAAGCGAGGCAGACTGACAGAAGGCTAGGAAATTAGTTCTGATGTGTTTTTGCTTTCGCATCAGAAAATATTGAAATAAGCACTCCAGACAAATAGTTACCCTTTTCAAAGCTGCCCAACCTTTCTCCTTCATTGCAAACTCTCAGCCTGAGAATGGGAGAGAGACATCATTTTGCAAGCAGAGGTCAGACTGGAAAGAACAATGCCATGAATGACTAATGAAGTGCTCTGATTCATGAGGAAATTGTGATTTAAATTTCAAATCAATAGTGATCTCTACCCAAAACAGGTTTTGAGCGAAAAAAAAAGTGAACTCTGCATTTCTGTGGAGGTAGTTTTTGAAGCATGACACACAATGGCTAATCCTTCATATGTTTTTTCTTAACACCAAGATACATGTTACCCCTTGCTAAAAGAACACAGCAATTCATGAGAGCAATTTGTATTTTCCTGTTGGTTCCCTATATGTCTAAAATATTTATTTATGTTCCAATTACTGGATTTACTTTGCATAGTATTCCCTCTTACATATAATTGACATAGATTGCAGTCCTAAATATAGGCTGGTTTCCATAATAGCTGGTAAGGAGAAAAGCAAGGTAATGCTATCACTAACAAAACTTTTTTATCAAGATTGTATTACTTAAAATATCCTTGCTTTTATCTATGAAAAATTTGGTTACGACACTTCCTCCATAGTTTGACTTTTGCTTCCTGTGCAGGGTATAAAGTTGGCAGTCTCAGTTGTGGTTCATGGCAAAACCAATTTTGCTCCTTTTGCTTTCTTCTTTGCTTATGGTCTTTGCCAAGAATAAGTTTTTAGTGCTCAGTACTGATGAAAAGGATGGGCTTTAACAGCAAGGAGTCACAAACAGATGCAAACCCATGTGGCCATCATCTCTTCTGTGTACTTAAAGAACAAAACACCAAAAGAGGGCCAGCAACAATGTCAGGAGGGGTGTGAAGCATTTTTTCCCTGCTCTGGCAAAAAATATAACCAGAAAGCAGTCCCTCACTCCAACCAGTTTTGATTTCCCAACAGCAGAGCAGGTACCCAAACTGTGTTCCTCCATCAAGCTTTAGGAATGGATACATTTTAAGACAAGCATAAATTAGTGACAAGAAAGTGTCTTACCTTCTATCTTATTTTGGTGGGTCACGCTGTTCTGGCAGGTTGTGCCTGAGCCAGGCTCTGCACTCGTTCACAACAAACCCATTAACACAGCTGCAGATGCCAGCCCAGATGTGACTCCGGAGTCTCTGTGCAGTTCCACTGTTGACTTCCCTTCGGGGATATCCCGGGGAAAAAGAAAACTGATGGGAACTGAGGCATCTAATGGCAATGAAGTTGCAGAAATGGTAAAATAGGAAAGATTTTGCCATGCCTGAATGCTTGTTACACATGGAGTTACTTGTGCCAGACAGAACAAAGATGGATTTTCAGGTGCTAACACTGGCAGTAGTGGAAAGCACTAGCCATTAGGAAATTCCTAGGACATTTTGGTGCTGGCACATTTTGCCTCTGACCTTTGTGAGCAGATACTCTAAACTCTCACAATGTTGCCTTCACAGGTAAAAGTTTCAGGTCATAATTACAATTTAAAGCTGGAAGCATGCACACTGCTGATTGCGGGTGAGGTGCCTTTTGCTGCCTGTCTGCACTTCAGAGCTTTTCGTTTGCCCAGTGGGGTGCACTCTCCAGGTATGAGTATCACATTAAATCCTAGTAGAAGATTATATGGATGACAGAAAGTACTAAATTACTGAGGAATGTGCTGTGTAGAAGGAGGAAAAATGTGAAGAAAAATGTCACCAAAAATATCACACAAAATTTCTCCAACGATAAGAACTGCCTCAAACACTGTAGTTATTCTTTCCGAAGACTAAAAGGTTCTTTGACCTTGTCTTCAAAGGTAAAGCCCAGAGCATCTCGTAGCAAACCACTGTGTTTCCCTCTCTCAACAATGTTTTTTTGTCTGGAGAGCAAAAAAAACATGAAAGCTGCCACTCTGGCCTAACACACTTTTGGAATAGCCATAGGTGCAAAATAAGGACATAAAAAAGTATTAAAAAGAATTCTGTGACTAGATACAGAATCAGAGAGAGTAAAGCAAGGAAATAAAGTTTGATAACTGTGTTTAAAAAAAAAGTGGAAAAGACAAAGGAAGAGCCAAGTCAGCTTTGTTTGACAGCAACTCCACTCAACTGTTTTCTTTTTGGAAGGGAAGGAAAGGAAAGGAAGAATAGGAGTTTGTTTGCTTATTTTTTTCCCAAGTGAAACTGTAAGTAGAAATTTGAGATAAAGATAACATAATTATATAAGTGGATTTTAGCTCTGACAGAAAGGTTAATGATCCAACACTTGGAAGTATGCCAGGACACATTAGTGACCATAAAAAGTCATAAATTTGGTTTTATATGAAAGTGAAAGGAGCCCTGTAGTACAACATCTCTTTCATCCTGGTGAAACATTAGCTACGTGATGAGTTTGGAAAAGTAAAACCTTTTTACTCAAAGACATCCTTTCTGATGAGACCTGAGCTGTATCTGGAGATCACCCATTTGAATGCCAACAGCAATTTCAGTTCAAATATTGTGTCGTTATTGTAATTTTCTTTTTGGTTTAATTCAGCACTCTACAGGGATAGTAAAGGACCTCCTGTTCTGCCTTGATGCTGTGTTAAAGTCAGCAGGGAAGTAATTTGTGAAGGGAACAGAGAAAAGGGACTAAGGCCAGTAACCATATTGCAAGACAGACACTGCAGCATCAGTTGGAAGGTTTGGAAAGGGGAAAACTCGCCCAATTTTTTTTTTTTCTAGGTCAGCTATTCAAAAAGAAGTGAATGCTGTCACCTCAGCTGTAAATGATGTAGCTGTTCACAAAAAAAAAAAAAAAAAAAAAAAAAAGGTACATGGCTGACAAATGCTAAGGGAACAAACATTATGTCTAGAGCAAGTAAGGGAAGAATAAACAATAAGCTGACAGACCAGACAGGATAAATGAATCAGTCAATCACTAAAATTAAAAGAAGCACAAAACCCAAAGAACTCTGTCAGTTTAACATAGCTTTTAAAGTGTCTAGCTTGACAGAACCTTAGATTATTTCAGTAAGAAATACTGACGACCCTTCCTGCTGTACAAGGAGTCCTACAAGGAGGCCTTGGCAGGTTGGATCTGGGACGGAGCTCTGAAGAGGCCTGGGGGAATGACATAATGAAAGGAGCAGGGTTAGAAGAAAAAACTAGCCTGAAAATCCCAAACCAGATCATTACAATACAGATAGAAAGTCAGATAGATCAGAAGCTGAAGATAAACAGGAACTGATTTCATTAAATAAGCACTCAGCCTATGATAAGCAGGACATTGCTTGGGCAAACAGTGCACAGGCAAAACCTTTTCAAGAGCAACTATATTCAACAGTTGTCTCTGTTTATATTCACTGCAAATATATTTTCTTGATGTATATCACAATAATAGTTCCTAATTTTTCACTTTCACCGGATTTAAACTTTTGTAAGTGCATTGGCTTCATCAGTGGGCCTCCCAAATTGCCTCAGGCTACATGAGAGCGATTATACCAGCCCAGTGTAAAGGAGTATATTTCTAATACAACCACTGCAAACGCAAATATGTTTCACTCCTACTTGCAAATTCCTTGAACTCCTTTGTGCCATTTCTGATTTCTGAACCCTTAAAAATTTACTTTCATTCCTTCCATAATTTCATTGGAACCCATCAGTTCTTGTAGTAGAGGACAACAGATATTTTCTGAGCCATGGGGAACAAAACCACCTTGTATCCATATACAAGCCCTGAGCAGTCCAGCCCGGCTCCCTGCAGAGCCCTGAGCTGTATTTTGTCCAGAAGAGTTTGGTTTAGGTTATGGAACTGAATCCCAGTGATTCTGGCTATCAGAAAAAACAAAGCTTTGGTTTCCTGAACACATTTTTCTCATCTTGGTAACTACTTGATTTCTGGTCCCATTTTTATCTCTCACATAAGTACCACAAATACCAGGACCTGCCCATGATGCCCTGTGAGGGGTCAGGCTGGCACAGGAGCCATAGTGAAGGATGGCCTGGGGTTCAGCAGTACCTGAGCACAGTGAGTTGACTCCCCCCAAACTCTCATTACCTTCCCCTGCTTCCCAGAGCTGTGGCTACTCCATTCCGTACCTGCTGGCTAAACGCTACAGCTGCCCGTCAGTATCACAGCACAAGGTTAATGGTTACATTCGCAGCATGAGCCTTTTCCTCAGCTCACATCAAAGCTGATGTGTCCTGGGGAGCTGGTGGTGTCTTCCTTCAAGCTTTAAACCCACCCTGACTTCACTGGGAAATTTGACTGAACAAGCATTGCAACACAAGAGTTTCAGTGTCAGCTTCAAGAGTCAGGGGAATTGAAGAAAATGCTCTGATTCATTTTAGTGGCCATTAGATAGTAAACTTATAATTATTTCTGTGATTATATCATGTAGACTTTCATAGCTTACAAGTAAGAGCCATTTATGTGGGAAACACCAAATACTTTCTGTGTTTCTCTCCATGTATCTAGCCTTACAACAATGATAGGTGCTATGCTCTGCCTCTGAAATAAACTGAATATTCAAACAATATAATTTTAGTCTTATTTTTTGACTGAGTTCCAGTTAATTAATCTTCTTCCATTCCCCATTGCTCCTTGGCACTGAGAAAGCCTATGCACAACAATACTTGTATTTTAAAGATATAGGAAGCTGTGAAAGAACAGCATGAACAAGGAAGAAATACACAACAAAGATTTCACTGTTTCTTGAGGAAAGGAGGCTCAGGGGTGACCTTATCAGTCTGCCTGAAAGGAGGCTGTAGCCAGGAGGTATCCAAGGTAACTGGCAACAGGAGGAGAGGACACAACCTCCAGAGGTGCCAAGGGATGTTCAGGTTAGACATTAGGAGGAATTTCTTCACAGAAAGGGTGATTAGATATTGGAATGGAATGCCCAGTGAGGTGGTGGATTCACCATCCTTGGAGGAGTTTAAGGAAAGATGTGCATGACACTCAGTGCCATGGTCTAATTGACATGGTGGTGTTTGGCCATAGGTTGGACTTGATCATCTCAGAGATCTTTTTCAGCCCAGTTGATTGCGTGATTCTGTAAAAGGATGGTCACATGCTTGTGTACAAAGGCTGGAGTAAATCTGGTAGATACTCATCAATATAATGTAGAAAATAATCAAGCTGTATCTAAATAATGTACCAGGAAAAATATTAATAAAAAATAGTCATGTTAATACAATAAACTTGTGCATAGTTTTAACTTAAATGTTGGTTTAGGGAGAAGGAAAAAAGCTGAGTTCATGATAAAAGCTATGAAAAATGTGAGTCTTTACTGGATGAGATGGCAACTATTGGTCTTCTGAATTACCTGTACCATCACAGCCACACTTCTCTGGGACTGTATTGCTTGGGCCATTGGATATCCACCAGCCCAAGGCTGTGTCTTCTAAACAGCCCTACTGAAGTGGGTACTGGCACAAAATAAGCACGAGCTGCCCTCTTTCCCCTTATTTGTAAATGGCAGAAGCAACAGGAAACACCAAGGTCTATTCTGCTGTTGAAGAAATACCTCACCGAGGAGATGCCAGGCACTGTGAAGAGCTATGGTGAAAAAAACTGCAGAGGCATAGCTGCTTTCTCACAGCCAGAGCAAGGTGGAAGGTCTTTGTGTAACTCCTTTTTAAAATAGCTATGCACATAAACTGTGAATAAAGTAGGAATAATTTAGCAACAAACTAACCAGGAGATGCTCAGAAAGACCTTATTTAAAAAGTCCATGCATATGGCATATCAAAAATGAAACATGCATTGTTATAACTTTCTGAAAATTGTGTTTGAATACAGTCCTAAATATAAGTGCTTATTGTTAACTTGAAAAAAAGCCACACTCAACCACCACCTGAATGAGAACAGCAGTGTTTGAGAGCCCAGTTCTCACTCGCACTACCTACATCTGGCTAGAGCTGGATGGAGGTGTCAAATGTAAAGAAGCAAGTTGGAAACAGGAAGGGATATTTTCCAGAAGCTGCTAGTGACAGTGGCACTTAATCTGTAGGCATTAACTACACAAAAAAGAGCTAATGTCTGGTTTTTATGAGGTCTGAAAACTCTGAAAAGCTGGAATTTCTAAGGGGCAGGGGTAGCTCTTTAGCATCTGAGCTGTTATTTGTTTCAGGCTGAGCATGCAGAAACTGAGCTCTCCTAAATCTGTGTGCAATCCTGGAAATGCTGACTTTCACTTTTTAAACCTCTGCTAATTTGCTAAAGTAATTTTTTATTTCCCAGCTCACTGCACCTGCAGAATGTACCCTGCAAGATGACTGCAGCATCTCTAGAGGAAATACCTTTTCCATCTACAGAAACAAATGTTGTGGAGCTGGCATACTGAATAGAAAGAGTTCACTTTAGACACAGACACACCTGCCTCAGGCATCACGTCCCTGACATTCAGCTTTCACTGCCTGTGGCTTTGCCCTTCCCAGGCTCTTATCAGCCATCTTCTATTCTCATATTGCATATATTTGCCAACAGATGTAGCAGAATTAAACCACATCTGGTGGATAATGTTTAAAGTTTCCATCCTGTTTAGCACTCTTTGGCCTACAGTCTCCAAAGACAGATTTAAACTTCTGGTTTGCCTATGGCTTCAAGCAGAGCTACATGTGTGTGTGTCTCTGTGTGTGTGTGAGCCTTCTCCTGAAGTAATTTTCCTTGTTCCCTGTTTACAACAACCAGGCACTTCAGCACAAACTGTTTTTGACAGGGGAATAATGTGTGTACTGTGTGGGAATATTTAGCACAAAAGATGTTCACTTTACTGGAATTTGCAGAGGAAAACTCTGCCCAGAGTCCTGCCTGACTGGGAAGCCTCCTCTGATCTGCAGTAATTGCAAATGGACAAACAAATTATTTCCATTCCCCAAGATACTGTGCAGAATTTGTAGAATTTCAAAGCTAGCTGGGAGGAAGAGTTTTATAAAGCCTTGAGGCAAGGTACTCAGAGGTGTTGTGAAATGCCAAAAGGATTTCTCAGTCGGCAAAATAAAGGTTATGTTTTAATAGAGGAAAAAGATCTCAGATAATCCAGAGAGATCTAAAGGTTTCCTTTCGTCGCTCACCACTTGATGCGACCAAAACATATGTTTTGTTACCTCTCTGGAGGCATGAATTAAATAACTATATTTGGCTATCAGCAGGCTTCTATTGTTTTTCTTCTCTTCAGCACTCACTGTCATAGAGATGTCTCAATTCTCATACAGGAAAGAATGTTTTTACTGATAAAATTCCCCTAGGAACTACACCAAGTAGCATTCAATTTAGCCAAAAATTATGCAGGCATATTATCAAATTATTAGCTATTTGGACAATGATGAATCTACATATAATCAGGTTTGTTTGCTTGTTGGGTTTTTGTTTTTCTTTTCCTTTTTCGGCTTTCAAGAAGAAAATCCCATTTCCCTTTAGATTTCTCTGCAGGGCATAAGAAGATCTGTCCTCTGTCTCTACCCCACAGCACACTCATCCCTATCCTGGAAGCTGTCACTCTGCTGGCCATGTGAGACAGCAGCCATGGAACCAGCCTTGCTGGGCTGTGAACAGAGAATGTTTTCCATTTGTATTATTGGCACTAAGGAAATGTTAGTATTTTTGTGATAAGGGAAGTTCTTAGTAATGAAAGAAATCATGTGGCAGGCATGAACATTGGTGCGCCATTAATCCATTAAATGGGCAAACTGAAGAGACAGTTCAGGGTCTGGTGCCTCACTATTCCTTGCCCTGCCAGAGCAGATTTCTGTCCTGTTTGAAAGAAATTATATCTATTCCAAAAGATAATGCAATTGCTTGATGTTCTGTCTCTCTGTGCCCCAGCTTGAAATTCATAAAGAAAAGATTCCCTGAAGTTATTTAATATTAGTGGTTCTGAAAAAGCCGGAAATCAAATACAATAGATATTTTATGGTACCGAGATGTTTCTGTGGATGTGGAAAAGGATTAGATGATCTCGTTAGCTCCCTGCCAGATCATCTTCTATGATTGTATGCAATCAAAAAAACCCCCTAATCACTTATCCAATACTTCTCCCAGATATTCCATGTTTCCCTTTTTTCCCCCTATTTACTACTTCTGATGGCAGAGAGGAATGACTTGGTTGTTTTTTAAGGTGTGAGCTGAAAAATAGGAGATGGTTTTCATTTAACACCAGCTGTTTTACCAGGTCTTTGCAGTTGCACTTCTGTAAATTGTGGGTCTTTGTGCTGTCAGTTCTCTTGCACTTTGGGTTGATCTCACATTTACTCTTGAGAAATTTACATATGGGGTATTTGGGTCTTAGTTCCAGCTGCAGCACTGAATTCCTCTATAGCCATTGGCGTATCTCTAAGGCTTCCCGTCTCTGCTGTCACTGTCCCTAAACAGCCCCTCTCATTCTTTATTCACTTCCTCTCCTGTTCACTGCTGGGCAGCTGTGAAATGCTGTTCCTATGTCACTAAACAGTGGTTTCTAGGGAGAAACATAAAGCATAGACTTGTATTTATCTGTGGATCCACATACTAATTCATCTTCCATGCCATAATTCAAATTTAATGTAGCATATCACAATTTGTCCTACCTCCCAAAGCAGAACACCAATGCCCTCAATGGTCCCTGTTCCCTTCCTTTTGTCCTACACAGTCTTTCCACCCTGGGGACCCAGTTGTATGCCCAAATTTTCCTGTTCCCCTTCCAGAAACCAGAATCCCAGGCCACAGTTTGGGGTCTTGATAAGTAATAAAATGTGAATCTTGATTATGCTCTCCTTTACATCAGTCGCCAGTTTAATTATGAAATAATTTCGATAAAAACTGTCATGCTATTTCGGAGCCGGTGTAATTAAGATGAGAAAGCTCCTCTTTCTCCAGAGCTAAGTAAATTGTTATCAGAAGGCATCTGCATGCTGACACGTGTGAAGAGAGGCAGTGGTCCCAGCTCACCTTGCATTTGGCACTTGCAGGCTGTTCTTGCCTGCCTGCTGCTGCTCACAATCCCTCCCTTCAGATCACAACTCTGTTTTTGTAGGTTCAGTCCTCCAGTTAAATTAGAAAGCTGTCATAGTTCTGCAGACAAATCATAAGATCAAATGACGGTTGGCAAGTGCTACTGCATCCACCTTTCTTTCCATTTTCCAGTATTAACTGTGGCACCCTTGCTTTAGATGTCGTGGTAGAAAGTCAGGCAGGGCACAACGGGACATTTTAGTTTCTAATTACAACAGGACTTTGTAAAGTATACTCTGGAAAATATATTTATTTAGAAGTCTTGCAAAGTTTCCTGGAAGCTTAAGAAAAGGTAGATTCAAATCTTACTAACCCTCATCCCTGTGGCCTGTTGGTTTTTTGTGTTTTTTTTAAATTTCTTCTGAAAATTGAAAAATGTTGATAGAAGAAATAAAAATACTAAAATCTTAAAAAATGGAAATTAATGTATTAATTTAAAAACCATTCTGATAACTACTTAGCTCTGGTCATATAAAAAAATGTGTGTAGTTCAAATAAACAGAATTTTAATCTAATATTTTTAAATAAAAACGCCTTGCTTTATAGGTTCTGCTCAACAAGGTTGGATCACATTTACTCCATATCTACAACTGGTCATTCTTTCTGTTCTTACTTCCAAAAGAAAAGCACTTTCCCAAAAGGTAGTGGCCGGTTTGTAGGTCAGCAGCTTTGCTTCCCCCTTTGACTTTTCTATGCAGCTCCTCTCAATTTTCCCTGTGCTTTCTCCCCCTCATGCCCTTTTCCCATCCTTAGTTTCTAGAGGGCATTACACTATTGTTCCTGCTGGCTTTTCAGCTATTGAGAGCCGTGTATTTTTAGCAGCCATCTCTCCTCTCATCTACTGGGAGGCAAGTGACCATGGTGGTGGAAGGGCACCACAGACGGACGGGATCGTGGCACTTCCTGACGGCAGCTCAGCCTTTATGTCCCGAGCCTGGGGCCGGCTGGCAGAAAGGGAGATCTTCCTGCCACACACCCAGAGAAGCCTTCCACCAACACCCAAACCAGCCTTCAATCAAATTATTTGATTGCTTCATTAAAAAGCAGAGAGATTTTAAAATGGTGACACAACTGCTGTTCATTTTTTTCTTTTCAGGGTCTTATCAGATGTCCAGATAACAGATTCAATTTTTTTTTTTTTTCTGTAGGTATAAGGAATAGAGACCTTTTTGTTTCTTTTTGTGATAAAAATTTGTTTCTGATCTCACATGAATGTAGAACATGAAGCACTAAGTAAAATATACAATAAAATTTTTAAAAACAGTATTGTTAAAATTAAATTTTAAAAAGGGGTAGTGTTAACACTCAACCTGACTAGAATATGAAGATTTAGAGGCAGTGAACTGGTACTTGTGCTCTACATAGCTGAAATGAGAATAGGATGCTTACAAAGTGAATTTAAAAGGTATGAAAAAACCCCATTTTTTCCACTTCATGGAATTGTAGTGTCAGTATTAGAACTATTAGTTTAATATGTATGGGCTGTTTATCATGAAAAAAAATCATCATTTTGTTCAAGTAGGGAAACGACCATCATTCTGTAGGAGGGACAGACTGGCTTTTCCACAGCACCTGGCTCAGATGTCACCTATTCAAGATGTCAGATTATATGGATGGGCAGCTAAAGGGGCTATAATTGTAGTGCAAATTCATTTCTTGCTTAAAAATGGGGCATTGCAATATGAAAGAATAATGGAGAGGACATGCAGAAGATAACACTCAAATTAAGTTGGAATAACTGTAATGAATCAGGCTGTCAAAACCTCACCTTAATACTAACTTAATACTTACTTAAACCAGAGCATTAAGATTTGAAACATTTTGTACATAAGGGTTTTTTTGCATCCTTATCTATCAAGTGGACTCAATCTTGTATTTTTTCCTGATAAATATGTGAAAAGTTGATGTATTTCCCTACACACAGGCCTTGTTTTATAGAATTTGAGGATTAGTTATGCAAGTATTAGATATGCAATAGTTAATTCCAACAGGACCTGTGATTTAGTATAGTTTAATATCAAGAAAGTGACACACTGACAACCAAAATAGAACTATTTAAGTCAATAATAATAATAATAATAATAATAGTAATAGCATGATTTATAGAGAACAAAAGGTTAACTTTGGTTCTGCTCCTAGTTATACTGCCATGAATCAGAAGTAGCTCCCACAAAACAAAACTGGGGGAGCAGATATTTGCTGTTTGACTGTGCAAGTTCTTAAAAGGGAACGTCAGTGCTTTTGTTACTTATATTTGAATTTTGATGGCATCCTCTGGATTTTTGTATTTTTCCATGTTTCTATGCAGATTTAACTGAGGTCCCGGGCAAAAACACATAATTATGAAGTTTTCTAAAACTTGTATTATTTAATTCACTGACCATCTGTTGGATAAATAGCTAATTGATAGTCTTTGTTATTTTTAGAACACTATATCACTGTATGTTCCAAAAAGAGCTGTTTCAGTCTTTTGGGTAAATACTGAATAAATCTGAAAGAAAAATGTTTAGGTATTTTAAAATTAAAGTTAAATACACACTTCTATAGTGCAGCAAAGATGTAAATTTTAAAATTTTTTTTTTAAAAGTATTTTCCTGGTTAAATCCTTGCTTTCCATTTGTTGCTCTTCTACATTTGTAAGACAGAGCTCAGACCACAAAATTCTCTGTGACAGTGCTGTGGAAAGCATTCAGTGTTGCAAGTCAAAAGCATGGAGTTGATGCCTCCCTGCCTAACTCCTACAGGGCAAACACACCTTTGTGGAAGAAAGAAAATAACAAAATAACAGAACAGAGCTTGACAAGGAACAACATCATTGCCACTGCCATGTTTACCTGTGGAGAGCCCTTCCTTAACCGTTTCACATCCTATGAAGAGGGTTCAAATCTGACCTTGGCACCGGGAAGCTCCTGAATGGGAAGAGTGAAAACACTCAATTTTCACTGCGTCCACAAGGGCATTCAACATTTGCAGGCCAGTGTGCCTGGCCAAGCTGTCAAGGTGGCTACCTGCTTAATTCTGGGCTAAAGCATCCCAGCTAGCAGAGAAATTCCCCTCACTCACGCCAGCTTAACTCGCCAGACTCGCCATCCACAAGCTATGCAGATTTCCAGTCTGTTGCTCCTATAGCTGATTTCAGCCTTCTGTTGAAATGTATAAAGAGAACATGGAGGATAATTTAGGCAAAACAGCTTATTGGGATGAACATGATCTGAATGAGAGAGGTGCTTTTCTCCTCGTTGCCATCTTAGGCAAGCTATACCATAAATCTCTTATTCTAACCTTTTAATAAGGTTAATAATACATGAAATCTTGCAGATTTGTGTTTTCAGTTAACCTGCACAGGCCTTCCACCAAACATCAAAGCCCTCTAAAATACAAAGATGCTCCCTGCCTGCTAAACAGATATATTTCTGATGAACAGCGTCTGCTTGTGTGCACAGTGGTATTTTGTACATTACATTTTATACAATATTTGCACAGATCTGGAAGGCACTAAGCCATTTTGTCTTACTGGGTTACAGCTGTTCTTCCATGGTTTCTGAACTGAATATTCATTAAGTCATTCTTATCAACAAATTAATATGTGTGTTGTTTTAAGAACCCACTCAGAATGCTAATTTTAGGAAGATATTTGAACGAGAAGCAAATTTTCTCTATATGCAATTTATATATCCACTTGAAAATATGGTTTTGTAATGAAATGCTGAGAGATCCTTAATTATTGCAGCTTTAGTGGCACCATTATAGTACTAAAAAGAGACCATCTAAAGGATAATTCTCTTCAGCAGAATTTGCTGACTACACACCTGCTTTAGCAAATGAACACAGAATACAGTGTCAAAGCATCCTCTTGACTTGGTGCTGCTTTCCCACCCTCATGGTCTCAGTTTATCCCGCACATGACTGACAAGTATGACTGCAAAATATTAAATTGTTTGAGAAAAAAATGTCTGCTAGTTAGTGTTTCTGCTGATCTATTAATTCATTTCACTTCTTACATGGTATCACCATTATGTCTAAGCACATTTTATGACAAAGCTCACTGAAGTGAAAATCAAGCCCATGAATTGTTTAATATGAACTAATGAAAACCAGATATAAAAGGCTTTCACAACTAGTTTGAAGCTTTAATTGTCAAGCTGATGTAAATTCAGAGTAAAGCAATGCAGAAAACGGGATCACTTTGTGATAATTTGTTTTAATTAAATAGTCATATAAAGAGCTCTGTCCTGCAAGATATTGAGTGAAATAAAGAGTTTCCAAGGTAAAAGCTGGAATTGCTAAAGACTGTGAAAATGGGAAAAACATTATAATTTTTCCTTCTGCCTTGTACTTCAGCTATTAAGTGTTGATGAATGTATCTTGCTATAACTTAAACAATCAGTGTTCCTACAGTGGCATTTATTTTGGCTTGATCAACAAATGCTTCTTCACTACACAACCTGTAGACCCAAACAAACTGTGCCTGACTGATTTCATGTTTGAGCCTCTCCCCTTGTTATGCTGCAGTAATGCTTGTAGCGCCAAGTCATGGGCTTGGGGTGTTTGCTCATCTCTTGACTTGTCATGTTCCTGCTGGGGCAGAAAATGCCCACAGACAAATATCAGCCAGATTTCTGTGAGGTGCTTTGAATTCCCACATGGATGGCACTTAAAAAACAAAAAAACAAGAAAAAGTGTGTAACACTATTCCCCCTAGCCAGGTTCCAGAAATGCTGACGACCTGAGAAAAGTATTTTGCATTTTTCTCTCTCTCTGCATCTATGACTTTGCATCTTCCATAACAATCCTGGGAAGGAGTGGCTATGATACATTCTGTAGAGTTTGTTCTCCACTATGTTTTTTCTTATACTGCTGTTGTATGCCTCAGTGGGTATTTAATATTCAGATTTGATAAGCCCACCCACTTTACTCTCATCTTAGATTGGTGGAACTAGTCAGCCTGTGGATGCTGTAAGGGAAGATCAAGTCCTATATTCCTAAAACACCATGCTGAATGGCACCTGTTTTTAAGACTATTTAAATTCCACACAGCCTACAAGAATTGAGAGACATATTTAAGCAGAATTCAGAGTTATGTAATAATAGTCGTGCAGACAGGAAGGAAAAAGTATCATACTGAAGGGATTATCAAAGCTTCATATTATGGAATTTAAGTTTTATTACATGCAGACCAACCAACCTCCAGGATAATGGTCTAGAGCAGAATATGTTCTGTTCCAGTAATCACCTAATTTTGGCAATCTTTCATGTTTCAACATATACTTTTAGCTAAAGTAATTTTTAGATTCCTAAGCTAAAGGATAGTAATTTTGAGTTAAAGAAATTTTAGAAGGCCTATTCATCTAAACCCTCCCTATAAATCAGTGCCACAACAGAACTCAAGAAGAGAAGGGATCCTTCAGGGTACAAAAAAGGGAAAAATTGCACATTGATAGACCTGGGCAGCCTGTACACATTGATCCAAACTGAAGAGACTGAAAGACTGCTCTGGACTGTGCTTCATTTTCCATGAGACCATTACACCACTCTAATAAAACCTAAATGAAGTTTTCTCTTGCTGGATCCTGGTCCTTTTCTGCCTCCTGTCAAGACAATTGGTCCTCAGCCTAGCTAAACAGCAGGAGTCAGAGGAAGGTGCTCCACAGAGGTCCTGCAGAAGGACTTTGCTAGTACAAACACTCAGCTGCTTCCCACACCGTGGTATCTCCATTTCTCTTACACTCAGTTCCTTGTGCTCCTAATTTCCCTCATCCTTAATTTCTCTTAAGGGTCCAGTTTTCACTTTCAAAATGCTGACAGTTCTTTTTGCTTCAGGAAGACAATACATTATGTGCCACAGAGCTTAAACAGTGTATGGCAAAATAGCACAATGTTGCTAATCTCTCTTAAGCCAGAGGACAAAACCCTAAAATGAGTCATGTAAACTGTGGAAAGTCCAAGGGTCTTGGACCCTTGGTGCTGATGGACCGTGGTACCAGCTGGCGCTTGTGCGGCAGCGTGGGGTGAGTTTGATGTCACACCATTTCATCACTGGCCAAAAGATTGTTTAGGCTGCTGCTGTCCAGGCTGCATCATGATGTTGAGAAAAGGGTCATCACAAATGGAGAGGGGAAAATTGATCCATACTCAATTTTTGCAAAACATTTATGAAGCAGGAGAAAATTTAAGCCAGTGTCTTTTAATTCAACCATCCAGCTTTGAAGGGCACTGTTGTTCCCATGTAGGATATCCTTTGGCAGTACACAAGTCCTTACTGATTTTGGTCTAACAAGAAGTTGTACTGCAGTCCCCTAGTAGCTCTTTATGGAATGCTGAATTCCATCCTGCTTGTTGAAATGTATGGTTTAAAATGAGTGAGGAATAATGTTTGATAGGTTCTGTTTAGCATGCACTTTCATAGATCTCAGGGGAGCCTGCAGTAGAAGGGTCCATGAGGAAGGTAACAATCCATAAATATCAAGTGTAACAGTGTGCCTAATACTTAGTGGCAGAATCAATATTTGAAAGACTTTCTGTTTTGATGCCTTTGAACGATGCCACAGAAGCCCTCCTGCTGCAGGGCTGATGAATGGACTCAGCAGAAGTGATCTGACAAACAGGTGAAAACAAACTCAGAATCTGGCCTCCCACAACAAGACTGACTTTAATAGCTACACTCATGAAGATAAAGTAACTACAGGGAACCTAGTTATACCTAGGGCACTCCTGTTTCAATTGACTTGTCATATGTTGGAAATATTCTTTAGTCCAAAAATATCAACATTTTCTCTGGAAAATTTTCATTTAACTAGCTTACTTTGTTTGAAGGTGCAAAAAATTTTACCACAATTAGTAGCCACTGCTGAAATGGCAAAACACTCTGTGGAACATGGACTTTTCTGCTCCTGCCAGGCTCATTGTCACTTTCCTCCTGTGTATGTGTGCTTGAGTAAAAAACAAAACAAAACAAAACAGAAAAAAAAAAAAAAAAAAAAAAGGAAAAACAAAACCGACACCAAAATTCACCACACTTTAATTTTTTTTGCAAGAGAAAGTTAATTTTGGGTTTCCTCATATATTTTTGCCATGCTGGACATAATTATCAGGCCAAACAAAGCAAACTCTTTGCGTAATGTATCCTGAAGCACAGGTGCATATGCCCTGTCTCATTATTTCTCCATTTTTTTACTGAAAATATTAAAGAAGAAGAACAAGCTACAGGATACAGATGAGTGGATGAAGGACCCAGTCTTTGGAATTTGCTTCCCCATATGTCTCTGTACTCATATATTATTTTGTGAACTACTCAGCACTTACACTTGAGCGCGACTGGCTTTCTCCTGTCTACCCATCACATATTGTCTCTGCTCTCAGCTTAGCACAGTCAGACTTCCCGGAACAGTGAGCACCCAGGGGGATCAATCCGTGGTCTGGGCAGGCAGCAGCACTTCTGGTGTCAATACCTGGTGGCTCCTGCCTCAGCTCTTCCTGGGTAACCTTCCTGGGTGAGCACAGGCTGTGAAAGACTGTCACCTTTCCCCACCAGATGGCAATGTGACAGCAAGAGGCCTTCTTCATCCGGTAGGAGGGGAGCAAACAGAACTTTCCTTGCTGTAAGTTATTTCCGTGTGAAAATCCCCTCTGTTGCAAGCCATTTCTGAGCCATTTCCGTCTCTTGGAAGATGGATGTACTTGGAAGGGTGCTTTTTATTTCCTTTTATTCAGTCTTTTGAAACTTCTTCCTACATTACCTATTCATGTTTACAACTAGAATGTTCTTCCCTATATTAAAGCAGGCTTCTATTCTCCCCTCTGCATTACAATCATCCATAGCAAAGTAAAATAACAATACTCATCATGCACATAAAGCTTAACATCTTCAAAGCACTGTGAAAAGTATCCCCACTTTGGTGAGGTAGGTAAGCAGAGTAAAGGGTGCTTTACTGAGGAAGCAAGTGAAGTACCTGGCCAAGTGATGCCACTCAGGACAGACCACATTTCAGCAGCAACCATGACTCAGAAGTTCTTTCCAATCTTAGATGTTGACCATTAGACAAGACAACTCTGCTGTTGTATTTACAGCTGTTTCTCTTTGTTCTCTTTCAAATACCCAAACTCAGTTTTGTCTTTGTTTTGGAAGTGCATTATTTCTTATTTCAATTAATCTCAGAGTATGATAGGATTTCCCCCCTACTTGTATTTCAAAGCAGAATTCTTTTGCTGCTCAACTAAAGCAAGGTTTTTCTTACTAGTACCTCTTTTTGTAGTTCAAAGAAGGTTTTTTTGACTTCTTGTAGTTCAAAGCAGTGGTCTTTCTCTTGTAGTCTAAAAGTAGGGTTCTTTTTAGCTCAACCCTAGATAATTTGCTCATTTCAGTGAATTAGATATGCTATACATCAGTGTTCCAGACATTAACTCTTTCCTTCAATACCAAGAAAAATCACTGAAGGCAGCTTCAAAATTCTACTGCTTCCCATCATCTCCTTTGGCTGTTTCCCTTATGATCCCTGGTATTTTCAGTTTCATATCTGAGACAGATGATGTATTCAGTGCAGATGTAGACATGCACAGTGCTCAGACCACGTTCCCAAATGGAACTTCTGTATTGGATCGGGGTGGGGGGAGCGGGGTGGGGAGGGGGGGGGTGGCTTGCTTTAAAACACTCACATGACTAGAAATATTTCACACAGCCTCTGTATAATACAGAGGCTGTGTGCTTTCCGAAGTGCAGGGGAGTTACTTGTTGTTTCTTTCCCTCCGTCCTGACACCTCAGAACAGCAGGCTAATGGCTACAGCCCAAGTGTACAAGCAGCGCAGTGAATTCAGTTACCCAGCACACTGCCTAATAAATATTGTACTTTGACAAGCAGGCTTTTTCCTCTCACTCTTCTGTGCTGTCAGCATTTTTCTGTATATATGTTAAAAAAAAATCTAATCCAGACGAACATTATCTTTTAAAGAACATTTCATGAGACATCTCTCCCTGGATGTTTTGGGACAACATAAAATTATCAAATGCAATTTGCAGGTATTAGCCTATTTCACTGATCAGTTTTTAACCCTTACTTATCCTACATTTCAAAAGCCTCTCTGTGGCACATCGCTAGAAGGGACCTGTGCTGACAGAGTTCCATAACATATAATGAAAAGGAAACAGAAATAACTGGGAAATGTATTTTTAAAACTATACACCTCTTTGGGGAGAGGAATGAAACTAGAAAGATTGGGGTCTCTTGAAGAGATTTTCAGCTCTGGGCTACCTCCTTGTGTGCTTGTTTCATCTAACAATTGCAGAAACTTCTTATCTCAGTGAGTCAACCTATCAAATGCTGTAAATGTAGTGTGTCTCCATCTAGCAGGAATCTATGCTGTCCTCATACAGACCATGGTCTTTGATTAATAATACATGAAGCAGTATCATTTTAAGCACGGAAGATTAAAAATCTAGAATTCTTTAAAATGATTTACAGCTCTGGCAATTGAAAACTTTTATTACCTCACTGCATGTGCTGTAGTCTGAAAGAGCAAATGCTCATCTGGTCCCAAATGCCACCACACCATGTGAAACGAGAGGCCTTCGGATTCCCCATGGTGTGACTGGAGCTTTAACTTCTCTCATAATTGTCCATTGCATGTCTGCTTCTGTGCTGAAATTCTGGTCTCAACAAAGTTAATTTTTTCACCTAGTACTCCCTCTGCTCCTTTCTGAAGAAATGAAAGTGTATTTCCCGTGAATTGCTAGAAGCTGTGTTAGCTTTCCTCTCTCTCTGGAGGAACGCATTATAGTCATGGGAATGCAGCTGATAATGGCTGTAGAAATAACACTTCAGCTCAAAGTTTCTTTAAGCAGTACTTTGTCTGTCACCTGAGTATTCTCAGGACTGAAAACTGTTATTCTACCTGCACTGAAAAATGTGTGTGTTTTTGAAAGCATTTCTCTCTCACCCACAAATATGCACACACAATACCTGCCTCCGCTGAGCTGAAAGCACTTACACTTAGTGTACTCCAGTAAAAGTCCTCTCCACAAGTTTCTTCTATTTCTTCTTTATTAGTAAAAGGGTTTTTTTTTTAAATTATATTTTCTAGACAGAGTATCTCAGAAATTTTATATGTCAGAATACAAAGTTCATCTTCTTAGTCTTATCTAACAGAAAGAGGGATGATCAGATTCCCAGAGAGACAGAAACATGAAACCAGAATGGCTCCACCAAGTAGCACCAATAACTCAGTTTCATTCCCCAGCCTTAGTATATTCATTCAGTGGGAAGACAAAAAATGGTGTAAAATAATTTTGCATCAAATTCTCTTTGAGTCAATGTATTCCTGACTCCTAAAAGAGCAGCTGGTTTCATAGCACCTGCCCACAGGAAAGCCACCACTGCACACACAATTGTGCATGGCAGCTTAACAGCCTACATCAGGTGCTATGATCTTCACCCCTCTTGTAAAATATCAGGCTCTTTTACAGGTAGCAAAGGCATGGATAGGTCTAAGATCACTACTAAGGAATCTAGTTTGCTCCTCTGCACCTTATTTCATAGTTGTATTCCACAAAAAATGAGCCAATTTTCTTTCACATATCCAGAATCTGTGTTTTACCCAGCATAGGTGTGTCTTGACAAATACAAAACACACAAAACAAGATAAATACAATGTCGAACAAGACTAGGGCCACACTAGGAGCAGAAATAAATCTAGTGAGTTTACAGGGAGTTTTATTTGTTGTAACATACTTGCTAATGAGACTGAAATTTCCCACTGATGTTTATGGTTCTGTCATTTGACTTATGTATGCTCATGGCTGAGGACATCAACACTGACCGTGTCCAACATTCACAGTCCTAAGGACTTCCACATTGACAATGTCCAAAATTCACAGACCTAACAGCTCACAGGGAAAGAGTTGGGGCCTCTGGCAGCTCTCTCCAAGGTGCCCTGAGCATCAGTGTTAACCACAGTTCTCACAGTGATACTCCCTGGTCTCTGTGGAAACCTTTTTTCCAGCTATGGCCTATCAGCACCTCAGCAGCTGGATGACAGTGGGAGCTGCTGAGGAACTGGAATTAGCTGCATTCCAGGCAGGGTAGAGTGGACACTCTGCTTACCTTACTGCCAGGAAACAGTTCTGTTCTCCACCCTGACTGCTCTGGATAGCTCTCTATGAAGTGCTTGCAAAAGTATGTCTGAATGACTCATTTGCAAGGAGTAATTTATCAAATTGATTTAGCCTCATTTCCTGTTTGTGGGACTGTCCACATGCAAGTCACGATTTCCTCAAATTTATTCATTGCCCAAAGTTAATTTTGTTTAAGCATGTGGACTGAATATGAACTGTTTTCTGTATTTGATCTCCCTGGCTCCAGAATGATAGGCAAATAATTGTAGGAGATCAAATCTATCACGTGGCCTCACTTCTGTTTCTTGACTGTGTGAAAGCAGTGTTGGATGTGAAAGATGCATAAAGGGAGTTCAGTAGGTGTCTTGCACCTTAGTGCAGACATGAGAAGAGAATGGCTTCAGCTCTCACATCCTCTGTAAATTACCACAGGTTGGCATGCATAGGATCAGTGTGAATTCCAGTCAATAGCATCACTAGGAAAGATTGCTGCCTTGTGCTCATTTCAGTGATTGACATGCCTAAGCAGATCTTTCATCAGCACAGATCAAGGCTGAGCCACTTTTTCTGACTTGTTCATCTCCTTGATGAGGCTTACAGTTTTTTTTTTTTTTGGTCACAGTAAACGATGGAACATCTTTTTAAAATACCATTATACAACTTTTTTCAGTGACTGACTCATCTCTCCATTATGTCACTGTTATATTAGTAAATGCACAGAAGATGTTCCTGATTTAAACAAACATGCAAGAGGGCAATCAGTCCCTACATACTCAGGCAAACAATCTAGAAACTGAATTATAGATAGGCTAAAGTAAATGTATGAGTGTGTTCAAGCTGATTTGTTGACTCAGTTCTATAAACACCTCTTGGATTTTAATCCACACTTTACTGTTTTCTGATTTCCTGTAACATTCTATTTTTTTACAATTCATCTTTTGTGTTAGATTTCTTCATGTATTTTGTCAATCAGAGGCTTATGAATGCAGCATATTTCAAGATGTGGATATGATATATATCTGTTTTTCTCTGGAAAGATAAATAAGCATAAAAAATGCATAAAGAGTGAAGAATATGTAAACCACAGCATGTAACAGCAGCATCTGAAATAACAAAAGCAACAACACTTGCTATTCATATCTGAACCAACCCCACATTTCCCATTGTACTTTACTGAGGCATATGATTTTATCTGGGCACAATCTGTCCCTTTGTTCTCCTGCACTTTCTTTGGTGTACATTTCTACTGTGGGATTGGTCTGATGAGACTGCTTACTTCTTCCATCCTCACTACAATCAAGTTACGTTTGTCAGTGAGAGCCTATCAAAGGATTTAAATGGCTCATGTAATTGCTTCCTTTATGTTGCAATCTTTCTAACCTTCAAAACATCAAAAAACCCCCAGAGTTTTTGTTTTCAGGGGGAAAATGGGACACACAGGCTTTTAAAAATGGTGAACAGCATCTCAGATACTCTGCTCCTAAGATTATCAACCCAAAATACAGACCAGAGGGGAAAAAAAAGAACACAGATAGAAAAGAAAGCAGTTTCAGAGTAGTACTTTAAAAAGAAAGGGATGACTATTCCTAGCAAAAAAAAAAAGTAAATTGTATTTTTATCAGGCAACACTGTGATAGGTATATAAATGAAAAAATCAGTTTGCATAAAGTGTTTACCTATTTTTCCTTTAGTTTTTATGGCTGCACTTTCTTCCCCAAATAAATAATCCCTCAGACCTCCCATCCTCTTTCTCTCTGTCTTTATGTCCATCCTAACAAACCAACAAATATTTAAACTAGCAAACAAATATTAGTAAATTGTTGCTGCTCCCCAGGACACAAGGTGTACACCACTGCACACGAAGTCAGGGCAAATCTGGCCTGAATAAAAAACAAATAGCAAGCCACTGGATCAGAATTTAGCCTCTTTCACATTGGTTAGCACAGCACAGCAGAACAATAAGGTCTCTCTTATCTGTACAGCATGCCTAACTCTGTTGGGTTGGCGACTTACCTAATTGCTTTTGTATGCCCTGGATTTTCCTGCATGTAGATATTTTCTGGCCTGATCATAATTACTTCACTTAGTTCTACAAATCAGTTTAGGCTATACATTGTTTTATCTGAAATATTCTAGATACAGAGACAGATACTTTTTTTATCACTAATTGATTAACCAAAATCCTAGATACAGCCTCACAAATTTATGACTACAAATTGAAGGCTAGTTCCCTTCCTTCCTTCCTTCCTTCCTTCCTTCCTTCCTTCCTTCCTTCCTTCCTTCCTTCCTTCCTTCCTTCCTTCCTTCCTTCCTTCCTTCCTTCCTTCCTTCCTTCCTTCCTTCCTTCCTTCCTTCCTTCCTTCCTTCCTTCCTTCCTTCCTTCCTTCCTTCCTTCCTTCCTTCCTTCCTTCCTTCCTTCCTTCCTTCCTTCCTTCCTTCCTTCCTTCCTTCCTTCCTTCCTTCCTTCCTTCCTTCCTTTTCCTGAAGTCAGTTTGGTAGCCAGGCTTCATTAAACCCCTGAAATAAGTGCCTTTGACAAGATCTCAATTCTTCCTGGACCTTTTCTTGGAAGAGTGGAACACAGTGCCTCTGTGGTTCATACTTAAAATCTCCTTTTTTCTTTTTTTTTTTTCTTTTTAATCCATGTCACTTTTATCTAGCCCCCATCCTACATGTGTGACAAGCAGCTGAAACTAGGCTGTTGTTGGTTTCCAAATATATATCACTGTGTTAACACTTTCAAATAAGCACTGATTTTCCAGTGAAGATTTGAATTCAGCTGACAACAGTTTACAAGACCCATTCCATTAAATTCATTGCAGGATCCATTTTAGACACATATGAATTAAAGGTTAGCTAGTTCTTCATTCTACCAAGGCAAGTTTGCCTCTTACACTTCACTTCCACTCCTTCTCAGGCACCTCAAGAAATAGGTCTTTTAGCACATTTTAAGGGAAACTCTTCCCTTCTTATGGGAAGTGATATTTAGTTTGCATTTTCTGAATATTAAATTTAAGTTCTTTTCCATCCAGTGTCACACTAACAAACCTGCCTACTCTCTCTTGTCAGTGTTCAGGATCAGGATATTGAGGCTGTTTGGAAATTCTTTGGACATCTCTCACTGAGCCAGGAAATACCAGGTCCCCACTCAACTGTATAATAGCAATTGTCTCCTTCCCAGCACGTCACAGGGAAAAGGCTAATATAGGAACAGGCATGTAAATATCATTCACGTTTGTTTTTCCTGTGAGCAACTCAGTCATGTCCTTCCAGACTGCATGCAGTCATCTCACAGTCTTGGATATACTGATACACTTTGCACAGCACTGAGGCAAAACAGCAACACCCTTCCTGAACCCAATGGCCCTATCAGGCCTACTTAAAACCTACAAGAGAAGAGCACATCAGGAACAAAGGAAATACATAAGGTGCCAATGAAGACAGAATTCAGATGAAGATTTGTTAACTCCTTTTCTAGTCTGAATTCCATTTTGTCATTTCCTGCTCACAGTTCTACTCTCTGTTTTTCTTATTTCTCTCCTCAGTAGTGTTTGAAGCTCCTTCCAAGCCAGGACATTTTCAGCCAATTTCAGTCCTTTTGACTGCACTCATATCCAAATCAATTTGAATTATTGCTATTTTTTTCTATTCAAGAAAGGTTACGCATGACCAGTCTTCAGTTTCTAGGGCAAAAGTCAAGCCAGCTGCCCACAAGCTTCTCATATTGCTTGCAGTTTGTATTTGAAATATCAGAGAAAAGGAAAATTATTTTTTGCAGAGTGCATCTGAGAACAATTGATAGAATTCATGAGAGCAGCAGAAAGGTTGGTGTATTTAAGCAGGTTTTGGTACTCTATAGCAAATTCCTGACCCAAGGCCTACTGAAGCAAATGGAAGAACATTCCTACTGATTCCTGTGGTCTCTTTGGATCAGTCCCTTAGTTACTTAAGCCAAAGGACACAGTAAGACACTTCTGTAATTAGCAATGCCTGACTCCATCTCCAGTGACACAGCCTCTGGGGGCAGCACATCTACTCTCTGTTTTTTGATTTAGTCTCAGAGCAGGAGCAGGGAAAACTCATTTGATGTAGGTAACATAAAGTTATTTTAAAGCCTGATTGCAGGTCTGCTGGGCTTGGGGATTTGGAGGTTCTATATGTACCTAAAGTGATCAAGGATGCAAGATAAGCACAGGCTATGGCTCCTTCTGTGCATATAAGATTTGCAGTGTTTTGTACCAATAAGTTACAGAGAATGAAATGTCAAGGGCTAAAAAGAGGATCATTCATCGAGGACAATAATCAAAATACTGAATTTATGCCCCAGGTTTCTGCCATAGAAACCCTCACTTGGTGTGTTTCTTTTTGTGTATATATATATATATGTTTTTTTTTTTTTTTAATTTTTTTTTTTTTTTTTTACTTTGCCATGTGAATTTCCTGGCCCTGAACCAGATTGTTGCTCAATCTAAAGCAGCCACCACACAAGTGAGCAGCTTCTGGTGCATTGCATGGCATCTAGGATTGCTAGCAAGTCTTCTCATAAAATATCCTGTGCCCTACTCTTTTTCACTGTCTCCAGAGTGTATCTGTGTCATTCTGTGGAAAGTTATGGAATTTTTTTCCAGCTAATGCTAATAAGAAAAAGCCAGCCAACACAATTAGGCCTTATTTTCTACAACTTTTTAAAAATATACTATGTATTTCCATATAATATATGCAGTTTAGAAACAAAATTGATGGGTTTTAATAGGAAACTACAATGAGAAAATTAAGAGATACTGGCAAGCGTTGAAAGGTAGATCTTCAGCTGAGACCTGGAAAAAAATTGAGAGTTTATGAGTCAAATATCTATACAGAATCCGTTTCAGATGTCAGGAACTGCATAAAGAAAGCACACAAGTGGTGAGTTGTACAGAGACAGAAAGAAAATTCAGCTGTAAGATTAGTATGAAAAATAAGGATGATGATTGAGAAAGAAAACACCCAATAAAATATCCCAGGCCAAGTTTTGTGTAGCACTCAAGTAATACTAAGCCCAAGTGAGAAATAAAATAAGGAGCTCACAAGAGAGGCAAGGCTGTTGTTTTGAGAAGATGGGTAAATTCCCAGGAGCCTGAAGTTTGGGAATGCCATGGAAGAGAGAACTGAACTAACCAAGGTAGATCTGTACCAATAATATGGCAGAGGAATCCAGCAGACATAAAATCAAGAGCAGGCAGGCTTGGGCAGTGTTCCATAATTGCAGTGTCAATAGGGTGCCTGCTGTTTTCCCCAGGAAGAGATTGCTTTGGAGCACCTATCTCTTTACAGATATCATTGTAGCATCACTCTGTTATCACAGTACCTCACAAGTTTAAAGACTGTTATTTGTCCCTAAATATTGTATTCCAAAGGTACAGATGTAGGAACACAGGCCCAGAATCAGGTCCTTGCATTGCTTATGTGCTTACTTGCAATGTGATGGAGGAGCAAAGCTTGTGCATTGATTAAAATTGCTGCTTCTCTTCAGACTTGCCATTCAAACAGGTGAATTTTCTCTCTCAGCCCACAGTGCTAAGAATGACCAAAATGTCCAATAAAAAAATATTTGCACATAATTTTTGGTTTATTATTACCCCTGAGCCTGATCAGAAAGATTGAAAATGCTGGACTTTTTCTATCAGCTGACAGGGCACTTAGGGAGTGAGAGCTCCTCTTTCCCTCAAATAGGCAAGAAACCATGGTGGTACATTTGAAATTATCCCTGGCTGTCCCTTTTCAATTAAAGCTGGTCATAGCTGACCTACTCTTTATTAAATGTTAATCCATAGCTGCTTCTGAGACACCAGCAACTCAGGGTCTGGACTTGAATCCCAACCAGCTCCACACTATCAGGCAACGATGCAGAAAAAAAGCTGTTTACCTCCATGCTAAGTCTGCTCCTCTAATTATCACCCTGTAATGTGAAGGTTCACAATTAAAAGAGAATGGAGTTTTAAAAAGGGCTGCTTGGTGTTTCCAGCCACTGTTTATACCACTAATATTAGGTATAAGCTGTACCCAGTGATTTACTGTGAATTTTTTTTTTTTTTTTTTTTTTTTTTTTTGGGAAGCAGTCCAGTCAGGGAAGAATTAGCATTGAAATATATGAATATTTTATGTCTAAAGTGTGATAGGCACATATTTATTCACACAGAGTTTCTCAAAGCTCAGCATTTATGTTGTTTGCTCTGCATTTGACATCATCTGAATAATATTAAGTTCCCAGGCATATTGTACTTGACAAAACTAATTCTTTTCTACTCAATTGTGCCACAAAATTTTCAGGCTTATATCCTTCAGCTATTTCAGCATAGCAGATTAAAAAAAATAAATATCATATAAGTCCTTTTTACTTTTAATTCTGAGAACCTCATTTTCTCTTCTTAAAGCCTTCATATTTATGTGATGGCTTCTGGTCCACTCACATATGCACAGTGTTTTGTCCCCACAGTCCAAGTCCAAGTCCAAAGTAATTTTTTATACAAGTATTTCCTATCAAAGTAAACAGCATCTTTCATAAAAGTGTAATGAGACACGATTCAGGGATGCACATCAGGATTTTAACTTTTGCTGCACTGTTAAAGGAACAAGAGTTCCTTCACTTCCTTCTTCTAGTGCCTGGGATAACAAATGCTTGTCTTACACATCCTTCTCCTATTCTTCCATTCTCATTCTCTTCTCAACATTACCCAGGACTAAACACTCATCTGAAAAGTATTCTTGTCCTTGTGCCATTTGATATTTCTCTCTTGTATTTCCCCGTGTTCCTGCCCTATTTCTTCACAACATTTTTCATGCGGCAATGCTATTTCAAACTTAGTTCTCTCCCAAGCCAAGGACTGTCAGGGTTCCCAGTCATCACTGGGGGACCAAGTGATGATCCCTTCAGAGTAGTTGTTACTCCATGTAATCAGCAGCAATCCATTTGAGGTGGTTTCTTAGCTCTGAGGTTTCTCATGGACTGAGTGCAGAAGAGCTGCTGTCTCAACCTAATCTTTTCAGATTCTCTGCTGTATCAGACAGGAGTTGTCCAAAGACTTTCTGAGGCCTTGATAAGGACAGAATATAATACACAACATGAATTTTTGTGGGAGGGCATAAGTGTACCTTGGTTAATTGGCAGAGCCAGTTAGGAAATAGAACAATTTGACTACCATTTCCTTATCTAGTACACATATTTATCCAAGCAATTTCACAGCAGATGACGGTCACATTCTGACAATCCTCCTTTTGTATTAATGTGAAAAAATAGAATCTTAGCTGGGCCTTGTCAGAAGTGATTTTGTGTGCAGTAATTTGATCAGAGGCTGGAGCAGAGCAGCCAAAGACAAACATCAGTGAAGACACTCACTGTGATTTCCTCTAGTAGTTAAAGTTTTTGTGAATCTCTGAAAAGTCAGAAGACTATTTTAAAATGCCATGAAATCTGACACTTTTGTTTTAACATGTGTTGCTGGAAGAAGTTACTTTCCCTGTTTCAGAACAACTACGACTCTCAAAGATTTGACAGACTGACCAAGGAAGACAAGTTTTCTCAAAGCAAAGCCACAGTCTCATATTCGTCACTGTCAGCCCAGATATTATGTAAGAGTCTAAATCCAGCTGCACTGCTCTCTGTTTTCAAACCCCTCTGTCATTCAAAATGCCTTAGTTAATGCACCTGTTTCATTTGTCACATTAATTGATTCAAGAACACTTTTTTTTTTTTCCAAAAAGGTGGTGATTTTGTATGTATTCTTGCCAAATGCGTACTTCCTGGGGTATAACTTTACAATGTACCTACTTCTGCAAAACTGTACACTGCTATAACCCTATTGTAACAGCAGCTCTGAATAGTTATTTAGTTACTTAAGCACTAGCTGAATCATTGACATTATCATTTAGGCAGCAGTTACCACTTTCTGATTGAAAATACAAACAACACAGTAGATGAGTATATAAGATTTCTACACTCATTTTATGTGCTAGATTTATATGAACGCAGTGGCTAAGCATCACCTGCAAAATGGTTATAATGGCCTGTAAACTGGCAATTGCAACTACACACACGTGATGATAGAGTCAGATGAAATATTAATATAAATCACTACTTATTTGTGTATGTATGAATATATCTTGAAGAAAAAGATCATGTCTAAGTTGTTAGGTTTTTGTTGTCTCTGTTTTTTTCCTTTTTTTTTTTTTTTTTTTTTTTTTTGGATTGGGGGTGTGAAGGACATATGAAATTTAAGAATCCACAATAGCTCCTTGCATGATCCATGTTTGTTAGACTTTCTATCTTTACAGGATATTTTGGGACATAAATAATACACATAACAAAAGAAATTGAAGTGTATTACTCTCTTCTTCCCTGCTGATGATGAAGTGAAAAACACTGATATCCAGCCTGGTGTTTGAAGTAGAGATCTATTAAATTTAGCTTACACAGATGCATGTGTTGAGAGGAAAGCTCCCCTAAACATGCCTTGGCATGAAGCAGTGTCAGGGGAGTTTTAGGTCGAGTATTAGAAAAAGATTCTTCACCCAGAGGGTAGCTGGATGCTGGAATGTGCTTCCCAGGGAAGTGGTCACAGCACCAAGACTGACAGAGTTCAAGAAATGTTTGGACAACGCTCTCAGGCACATGGTGTGACTCTTGGGATGTCCTGTGCAGGGCCAGGAGCTGGACTCAATGATCCTCATGGGTCACATCCAACTCAGCTTATTCTGTAATTCTGTGATTCTAAACAAGTTTTACTCCAAACATCTCATTGAAGTAGTGACACAGTACTCAAGAGATGAGGAGCACACTGTGACATCACTTCAGCGTGCTGTCTTCTTACTCACGTGACAGGAATTAATTTGTGTCCAACAGATCCACCTACTCATATAGGCCTGTGAGCCTGTAAGCTAAGAGAAGGCAGGGATGGATGAATGGATGGATGGATGGATGGATGGGTGGACGGATGGAATATTTTCTGTGCAGTGTGACTTGCACTTTGAGCTCAGGATCTCAAATGCAACTACTGTTCATATTGCTCCTGAAGAAAGAACCTAATTTTTAATCTCATGGCTCCAAGAATTCAATTGAAAATTGTAGTTTTCATAACCAATTTTTGAATCAACTTCCATAGCTCTTTATCTGATGTAAACATTAATTATTGGGATATCTGTGAATCATTTGGAAGGAATATAAGTTGTTTAGAAGGAATGTAAGTTGTCTAGAGGTACATTAGTTAGGTAGTTCCCTGCTCACTTTTTGCTCCTTCACAAATGCAATATATTAAAAGGATATGCCAATAAGCTTTCATGGAACAAGAAAGAAGTATAGAAGAGGTATCTTGGATGTGATTTTCAGGTAAAATCTTATTTTCTCTCTCACCTCACACAGGCTATTTTTTAAATTCTAAAAGTGAACTTCTGAGAATGAAATTGTTCTCTTATCAGTCTTGCCATTATTACTTTATGCACCTTTCTATAGTTCCACAAATGATCATGTTTGTTTGAGGGGTGTTATCATTTTTAGAACTACACAACACAATGCATCATGGTGGCATTATCAGATTTGAAATAAGAGCAGAAACACTCTGCAGGATGCTCCAGAGCTAAACAGTAGTACTAAAAAATGGAGGATTTCAATCAAAAGTTTTTACTAGCAGGAGAATGTACTTACACATCAGTATCAGCAACACATATCCTGACTACAGAACAGTGTCTTTCTAGGTCTGCTTCCTGACACACAAAAGATCTCATTTAATTAATGCAAACCATATTCTGATAGATGAACATCAGGCATTTACTTTGCCTTTTTTCCTGTCGGTCTTTTCAAAACCCAGTAGCAGTTACTGTATTTATAAGTGATTTTTTAAAACAAGTTTTCACAGTGGTATTTTTTTTTTTCAATTTTTCCTGTTGATCAAGACAGTCTGGAAGATTTGGAGACCTACTTCTTGCTCAGAGAATGAACAAGGCTTAGGACTGCTCCTGTTATTCTCTTCTTGTTTAATGTGAAGGAAAGCCATAAGTCATTCTGGTTTCTATAAATCGTTCCTTTTATAATGAGGTATTATTGTACCTCCTTTATCAACTACAGGATGCATCTATCTCATTCTCAGTTCAGTTAAGGCCTTGTAGTCCTATATAACAGGGATGATCTCAACAAAGACAGGACCCCATGAAATTACTCCATATAAATCTTTGCTGTAACCCTATGAGTTATTCTGATATGCTTTTGGACCTGATCTTTATACTTCCCTTGCAACCTCCCTCTTTTTGTTACTCCATACAGATCATTTGCTATTAAAAGCACTTTCCAGTTATAATGTTCCTCAACTTATAACAATTTGGATCCAAACAGCTCCCAGAGCATATTAACTACTGGCTTTATTTTACAAATGAACTACTCATAGCTACTTTTTCTTGGAATATAGCCATATTCAAAGGAAAATGCTTCCGCTGCTTAACACTGCACTGCTATCTTGAGCAAACCTTCAAAACTGGTTGCTTACAGTAGGCACAGCTCTGAGGAAGAGGTGAGGGTAAACATCCCAGAAATAGCCCCACTAGGCAATGAGCTCATCTGTGCATTTTCATGTCACAATTTCTGCATAGGGAAGTATTTTATAATGGTGTCTTCTGAGGACACATTCATTCTCCTTTTACTCACCCGTACACTTCCTTGGTAGCAATGAAATCTCCCAAGAGACAATGAGGAGCATGGCATGGCTGCGCAGCTTCTTGCAGTGCAGAGCCCTGATTCCTGTGACTTTATCATATTAAGGCAGGCTGGATCCATGGATGCAAGTAAGCATGTCCTGTGAATACCATCATCCTATATAAAGTCTGTAGAAGTCATTTCAGCAAGAAGACAGAGATGACCACTGGGGAGAGAATTTTTAATTTTCTTTCATCCCAAGTTCATTCCCTTAGCACCAAGTGTGAGGCTTCTGAATTTGACCCTGAACTTTCTGTAGCAATCTGCTCACGTTTGGGACTGAAGAAGGTCTAGGCAGAAACTGCAGTCAGGTAGGTCTGACTTTTTGGGAGTACTACAATATGTGAGTTGCTGCATGGCATTTCTTCCAATTCAGAGCATACACGAGCCATATATAGAGACTGAAGTCTTCAGTTTATATTCTTCACTGAACTAACGACAAAAACCCAAACCTCCGCCCAGAGGGTTGATGCAGATTCAGAAGCAAGAATTACAAGCTACATCTCTAAGGATCATAAATTAGATTTTCTTTGGAAGAAAGATTAAATTAGGCTTCTACTTGAGAAAAAACTGTAATGTAAGCTTTATTTTGTGCAGGACTCCTTATTAAACAGTAGGCAAATCACCACATATTACTTCTAAGGAGACTGCCTGCAAAGTCAGATAGTTTCTGAAGTTCAGGAGGTTTTAATTGTATGTTCCCATTCTACTGCAAAAGTGGGGTTTTTTTGCAGTAAATAGGAACAGGTTAGAGAAGACTTTAGGTTTGCTCAAATGCATGATCTTATACCACTATTATTTAACAGTCTTTGTGAAGTAAAAATGAAGAAACTGCTACCGCCGTAGGTGCAAATTTAACTGACATGGTCCCTTGAGACTGCAGTACAGATTCAATGCAAAGATCTCAAAGCACTGCCTCAGCAAAGCTATTTTCCTTGCAAAAAATACAAATAAGACCCTTCAAGGAGGAATGACTGGTCACACTTCTGTACCAAAGGAAGGATGACAGTTTGCATGCAGATAGGGAAGCAGGAAGCGAGTCTATTCTTTAAGCAATTTCAGTAAGGGAGAAACCTCATTTTCCTATGAAGATCATTACTGAAGTGGCTGAAAGTGAGCTGCAGTCTGACATGAAGTGTTGATGAACAAAAAGCTAAAAGTTTAAAAGTGGAACATGTTACACATAATTAAATATGGATCCTTTCTAATCAATAGTGAGTGTATAATTACATTTCTCAAGGTTATTTAGGCTGGGTGTTTGAGGAGACAGAGTGAACAGATTCAAGTGGGTAAACTAGAGAATCAAAAATGTGCTCTGCAGCTCTACTGAGGTTGTTTGTAGTCAGTCTTGTCATACTTGAACGGCTCACACTGAAATTTTTGCCAGTAGTCTTATTAAGGAGACATGAAGCAAGGTTAAGGAGGCCTCCAAGAAGAGACAAATCCACTTACACAATGCTGCAAAATCACTACAGCAGTGCTGTCTGTGTCTATCTTATTCCAGGGTATCTCTGCATTCCTGCACTTGGAACAGCAGGAAACAGAATCAGATTGAATTCTTTCAAACAGGGAACATTGCTTTGAACAGGTTTGATAAACCTATCCCTAAAATGGTAGCATGAGAAACCTTCAACATGTAAGACGAAAATGCTAAATTCCCTGATGGAGGATACTCTTGCAAGCCTACATCTAAGCCACTAGACATAATTACAACAACAACAACAAAATTAGGAATACTTTAAAGAAAATGACTTAGCATTGTGATAATTTGAAGATTTCAGGTATGTTTACCAGTACCATTCTGCCCATTAGACAGAAGCACCAGGTGATGCAATTGAGCACTTTTTGCTAACTTCGGAGTTAAAAAATCAACACCTGAAAAACTCTCCTCCCACAAAATTACATCTATTTAAAGGAGAATTCATGTGAAGCAGCTTTGAAACTTTCAATTTCATAATCTTTTGACCAACCATTTGGATCCCATTAATTTGAAAATGTCCTACATCCATATGCAACCTCTGAAGGGCAAGGGCTCAAAGGTTCTGTGCAGCACCCTGAGCATGCACAGACTTCCCGTCCAGGCTGGATTGATTTTAAGTGTGGGGGGTTTTTTTTATGAAACCTAGATCATCTTTGTATCCATACAGATACTGTACTCATACTAAATACATTTGACAGGAATCCCAAATGCACACGATGTATATGTAGAATACATATACTGAACTTGTATAACAGAATAAGAGAAAAATACCATCATGTGCAAAGAACTTCACATGAAGATTTCACTTCTATGTCTCTGCAACAGTAAGGCCTGAGCAAACTCTCTCCTTTTTTCCCTTAAAACCAAAACCATTTCTTGTGTGTTTTGTGTAGCATTTTGGGATTTCCTGATGAGAGAGCTTTAATCTGTAGACACTGAAGGTTACTGCAGATTTCCATTAGATTTTTATCAAAAAGGACTTAAACCACCAGGATGCCAAATAATAAATATTTTCTCCCACAAAAAAATTTTATTTACCTAACCCATAACAGTGTTTTCAGCATGACTACTAAAGTAAATGAAAGTCACTTAGAAACCAGATTGCTTCAGTTACAATCCTTTTGACTTTTCTCTTTTGAAAATTTCCTATAAATTTTTGTAACTGTTTTGTTTTAGTACCACACCTTCATATCAGCACTAGAATTGTATTTTTACACCATAATTTTTTTCCAAACTCTACTGTTCATGAATCCTGATAAGACCGGATAGGCAATAACTGGCCTATAAGCAGAAAAAGTACAACACAACTATACCCATAAATGCATTAAATTTGACAAAGCACAGACTTTGCTATAAACTGTTGAGGCTTTCCTTTGCATGCATATTTTCTCCCCACTGGACATGGCTTTACTGGGTGAAGTACGAATGCTCCAGACCAAGAATGCTGGAGCTGGGTATTCCTCAGCTGGCAGCTGCTTATGTACTGATACAAAAAAATAAATGTAAGCAAAGAGAGCTGTGTGTATCTCAGTGTAAACAGTTTCTCAGCCCACATTCTTTTGAGAAGCTGTTTAGGAGCAATAAACCAGAAGCTATGCTTCTGAGGTAGAGGAAAATACCTCATAAATATGAACAGGACATCTCTTTATTTAATTTCCCTTACAAAACAGATACAGAGTTTGATTAAAAAGTGATTAATAAAATGTCTTAAATTAGATTCTGTCACTCTTAATCTAAGCATATATAACGGAGTGTAAATGGATATAAATTTGATATTACAGAGATGAAAACAATTTTTGTTTAAACAGATTGCCAGGACTCTGACCACTGGGTTAGATCTGGGTGTCCAAGTCAAATCTGGGCTCATGATCTGTGAGCAAGACTCCTTCCAAGCCCATGAAGGACAGGAAGGACAAGAGCCAATGGATTTCACTCATTAGTTCACAAGAGACCTCAGTGCAGAATTTTGTTATTCAATTTTTCAGCCAAGCTGGGTTCACTGTTCAAAGCTCACAGCTTGTTTTGCAGTGCGGTTTCATTTCTATACAGCTGAACATTCCCCTTCACCTGCCTACCAAGACCAGGTCTGCTCTTTGCTGTAAAATATGGGCATGTTGACAATTAAGGCAAACCCTTTTCTCACAGTTGTTACCTTATCTCTAAGGTATATCTCGTCATGAATTCTCACAGGAGAAACAAACCAGATCCTAGATGCTGGAAAAGAGAAGGAAAAGTTCCTACCAAGATTTTTCTAAAAAGCACTTGAAAGTTTTAAATGCTGCTGCACAGGCTATTCTCTTCCTGAACTGAGCCTTAAAAAACTTTTTCTTTATTTTTCAGAGTTTCAAATTAGACAACCAAGTGCGTTGCAATTGCTTCTGAGCTGCTTGTAAGTGCATAGTAATAACAAGGCCAGTCTTCCAATACTGCCTGGCTGATGAAAGTGAGCATCACTCTCATTTGCCCTCATTCAGGGGAAGTCTTAATGGGACTCAGAGCTCGAAAGAAATTGGCACTTTGAGAAAAATGGCTGTGTGGGGAAGAGCACTTTTGTTAATAGTAATTGGAGGACATACTGCAACATCTTTTCCAATTTTCTGAAAGTCTGTGGACAATCCAGAGCCCCATTTGCCCCCATCTTCTACCAGAATAATTCCACTGACTGTATTGTAATGATCCCTACTTTACACCAGTGTTAGCAAGAACAGGGTTACACTCCTGAGCTGAAGTCTCCAGTTAAGGTACAAATATCTAAAATCCAGAGAGAGCAGATGTCTAATTCAATGCCCACATTATGCCTAGAGGTCAAGGTTCTGACAATGAGGACAAAAACTAAAAAGACAAAAGAAATGTTAGTTTGACTCAGTGTCTCATTGTAAAATACCAGAAGCATAATGATATAATGTTAACTTCAGCAAAGAATACAGAAGGTGACAAGGTTATTTCTTTTTATCATCTGAGATATCTTCTGTGACAAAACTACTGTTCTGCAGTGCAGCCTACTTCATCCCCATACAAATGCAGAACAAAGAGAGCAAAAACAGAGCTTTTTTTCTCCCATCTTCTTCCACAGCATTACACAGAGGTAGATTTCAGCCAAACGGGTTTTTGGGACACATTATATGCAGCAATTTCTTATAGCACATTATTTGACAAAATTATTTGCTGGCACATAGTTGAACAGTAAAATCTCTTCATTCCTAGACTGTGTCATCCCTCAAGCAGAGAAAGGTGAAATTTTTGGCAGTTCAGCTATGCCCCTACCTTTCTTGCCATTTGCCCGTACTGATTCTGCAGTTCTGATGATGAGCTAATAGCCAAATATTGAAGAATATTCTTGAACTTAAGATACAAGTCTAAGGGATGAGTGATGGATACTTTAATACCAGTCTTTAATTAGTTTTTAGATGTTTGTAACCTCAGGAGCCTGAATCCTCAAGCCATCATTCTGTTGTTTATTCCTCCCTGTAACTGAGTTTGGGTGAGGAACAGTTGTATTATTGCCATAAATTACACTTGCTTCTCCAAAGAGAAAATGAGAACGGAGGACCAGAGGTGGCCAGCTGGGAACTAGTTTAAGAGAACTCTGCCCCTGCAATGCTCTGTGCTCTTTATTCTTGCTCTTGCCATTGCCATTCCCTCGGTCCTACTGATTCAACTGTTCTTGTGTCCACACCATTAATGTAAAAGAAACCATTAAAAACTAATAAAAAAGGAAAAGCTGTGCTGGAGCAGCTGTTCTGCTGGTGTAAGTGAAAAAGATGAAGACTGTCATGGAAGGGAAAAGGGAAGAGCAAGTGCAAGAATCCAAGCCAGACTGGGAGCACTAATGGAATAGCCAAGATGTATGGCTAAACAGGCCTGTGATGGCAACAATTTGGCTCTTCTTATTTCAGGAATATGTTTTCAAGTACTGATAGTTCTTATATAATAGTATGAGACCTATCCATAGGTAATCTAGTTTACACAACAAAATAAAACATTCTAGTGATCAATCTCTGAAAAAAATAGTTGTGAACCATGAAGACCTAGACTTGAGTAATTATATCTGTAGCCAGTGCTTCTGACTAAACATGATTTACACCTGTCCTTTGTATTAGTACAAAGAGTACTGCTGGAGAGAGACAAAAGGATGAATTCACACATTATTTCTGTTCCAAACAGCATATTTTAAAAATACATTATAGCACATTTATCAAGAAGTAAAGAATGTGAGTTTGTACAAGTACAGATCCTGCTTCAGCAGCTGTGAAGGTGTTATCCTTGCCAGAGAAATAAACATTTGACATTTTAGGGCTTCTTTTATCTCACGGCTTCATAATAAAGCTAGGCTTGGAGACATTTTCCTTACATATTGGTTAGGAAAAGCAGATTTTCACAAGGTGTTTATTTTAACACCTCAAACCTCTTCATCAGACGTTGTGATTTCCTTCACTGATTTGTTTAGCTAACTGAACTTATAGAGTCCATCAATAGCAACAACAAAGCTTGCAAGTAATTTCATTTTGGACGTGTATTCCCAGGATTTTATGTTTTTTTTTCTGCAATGCTGATCAGCTAGAAAATATGCTTCTTTTACTGTCCAAAGCCAAACCCGCTACAGAATTAAATATGCATGCAAAAAAATTCTCCCCAGTTTTAAGACTTGGCATTAATTTAGTTTATTTGGTTGGAGATCTTCTCTGTAATTAGTCTGCTAAATAATATTAAGTCAATTTGTATGCAATATTTTGTATTCTAAAATACTAATTCAACCACTGAAAGAATAATGTGGTTTTAGTGGAAAAAGTCACTTCTTTCTGTTCACTGAGAAAAAATACTTTGGAAATTAGAAATTTCAATAATATCTGTTCATAAAGTCATTAGGCAATGTGTCAGGGATTGTGACATGGAGAAGATGAGAAATACACTTTTTGTTTATTCCTTTGTTTTTTGTCTATGTATCTCCTTTTGATTTGTAACATCCTATGAGCTTCTTGTTTCACATAGGAGTGGAAAATCCAACCTTGGTACCATGGCAAGAAAATCAGCCTATTTTTTATGTGAACTGCTGGGAATATTAGGTATGGAATGTACTTAGTAATTTTTGCTTATTCTTGTTTTTTGTTTTAGGAATTTTGGAGTTTTCTCATGATTCATGCTCTTAAAATGACTGAGGGAAGATAACAGAACTTTTTAACATTAAGATTCTTGTCCTTGGGAGTGTGACACAGTGATAACAAAAGAAATTATTATTAGGAAAACAAACGCAGGCAAATACAAAGCATACCACAAATTTCTTGCAAGCTGTTAGTTTCTCATACTTGTTGTTTGTTAAATGTACTCGAGGACAAATTCCAATTAAGTAACAACTACTAATGCCCGTAGGCTCTTAAAGATAAAAACGATAACAGGAGTGGGTAGAATATTTGACCTTATGCCAATAACATCAGCTAATAAACAAATCCAATTTAAAAGTATGGGGACTATGGATTTTATTAAGTTTTCTAAGGATTTCTTTGCATTCAACAAATTTCAGCTGGGAAGAGCTCAATAATCTGATGGCATCAGGAGTACAACGTGCACATAATAACAAATAAATGCCATGGCTGAAAATTTTCCATATGGATGTAAACAGGCCTGTAGGCTGCAGGTAGCCCTACTCATATTATTTCAATCCTTGCATTTGCACCTGATACATTACATGGATTTTAAAAATAATGGATAAAATTTCCTAGAGAAACTGAATCACTGCTCTGCCTTGTTTTTTGTTCCTTACATGCTGGTATTCAGTAACATGCTCATAGATTTTCATAGGTATGATATGATTGGTTTGCCAATCTCACTTTGAATTCCTATAGCTGGTCACACACAGCCTCCTTCATGGCTTTGTCTTCATGTCATTGCACTGCAGTCTTGGCTAATGCAGTCCTTAAAAAGCATCCTACTCATATTTTCCAGTAAAAATTATTTTGTAAGAGTCAAACCAATTTGCCAGAAGCCTTAGTGTCTTTGCCACACAGTCTTGAATGTGTCCAAATTTATAACAATCATTTGTGTGCTCTTGTGCTCTCCTTGGTGTGAGGCGCTGTAATGTTTTTATAGTATTCTGATACCTGGCACTATGTTGAAATAACAGACAGCTCAAAGGATAGGGGGAATAAAACCAAATGCACAGGGGAGGATGAACACGCAAGAGATCAAATTCTACCAATTTACTACACATCAATATTCTCCACAGGACCTGAGTTAATCTTTGTGTGTGTGTGTGTGTGTGTGTGTTTGTGTTTGTTTTTCTTTAAACTCAAATTACATTTATGCTGAGTGTGAGCTGTTTCTCAAGAGCGAACAGTGAATACCATCCTACAGTTCTACCCTACAACATCAAAGCTCTCTGTACAGTAACCACAGAAAGGATCCACTTCCATTATAATAGGAATAAAATAGTTTTCCCTTTCTCTCAGAGTCTGAAATCAAAATAACAATCATGACAGCTTTCTGCAGCACTGAGCTTAAACTGAAAGTCGGATTATTTAAAAGATGTTTTACTGCTTTCCTGCTGTACAAAAATAATAGGCAGATTGTGGCTATTTCACAAGACATATCACTTTGGAGAGCCTTTTTCAACACACTTTCAGCAAGTGACCAGTCCCTTCAGAGGTGACACCCAAAATGCCAGAATGGTATTTTTAACAGTGAAAGCCGGTATTTTGACAAATATATTTCTCTCATTGAAAATACATAGCCTGTGGCCAGTGTAGAGTAAAAGTTATGGTGAGTGACTGCAGTGTTAATAGACTGGATGACAGGTTGGCTGCTATTCCCAGTGAGTGATCTATGTCTATCAGCTCACCCTTCTCCCCCAATAATAGTGTTGCCTCTTTATCACCTCTCTTGTGGTTGACCTGGAGGAGTTTAGGTTTAGCCATTTCTCCCTTTAGAAAGGGAAATATGAACACAAGGTTAGGAACAGCTCTTGACATTTGCTTGATCAGACCACAAATCCCTTTTGCCAGAAAATCTGATGTAGCAAATCTTTGAGGAACATTTTGGAAGCTCTGTCTTTGAAGAGAGTCTGCTTTATCACGGAAGTCCCTTGTCACTGCATGTGAAACACAAGGTGAAAGTATTAGGCATCAGAGTTATTGTCAACCAGAGATACAATAGATAACTTGGGAAATTCTGCAGGAGCAATTGGGTCAGCATGTTCCTGTGCCACTTTCTACTGTTCTAGCAATATTGTAGTAGTTTTTACAATATTGTAGTAAATTTTCAAAAATTATTTAGAAGAACTTTACATACTTGATGAACAACTTGTGCGTCTGAGAGTAGCAGTATGAGCTTTCCTGGTAAAGCTGTTCTGGTAACGTTTCTCAAGAAAATTTGCCATTTTTTCTATCATTAGGCATGTGGCTATGCCTTTGTCTATGTAGCTCATCATCCCTTCCTGCAGGAGTATATCTACCATTGAAGTGTGGGACCTGGCAGGTAAAAGGAATTCTCTGAAACAGCATCTAGTATGATAAGTGACACTGCAGGATAAACGTGCTCCCTCTTAGACAAATTGTGCTTTGCTTTTTGGGCAGTAGTTAGCTTCAGCAAAAGTGGAAGGGATCAAAAAGAGTGGGAAAGGTGGTGGGACACAAAATTGAAAGATCAAAGCCTCTCTCTAAGGCCCTTTGATTTTACTGCTTAATTCCCAAGCCTTTGAAATCCTTTTGACAAGTATTCCCTCAAGAAATTTCTAGAAGTTGTTATGTAGGACTTAGGAGAACCTGAAGTATAATTCTGTGAAGATAACAATAAATAAAATAAAAGAACAATTGTTACTGTAGTGGTAGTTCAATGTAATGAAGTATAGCTTAACTTGTGATAGTTAGGTGATCAAGACAAACACTGTAACATGATAAGGAGAAAATACATGAGTCATAAAGAACAATTAACAGTAAACATAAACCCCAAACAACCATTTGGTAGAAATTGCATTATATTTATAGCTATGGTGACATTCTAAGTTATATATGACTTCTTTTTCCAGAGTTTTACTTGTGTCTGGATACAAATGACATACTGAGTGCTAAAGATTTGTTTGCTTAAAATATGTGCAATACATTTATTCCTGTCTTACTATTTGCTGTGTTGGCTCTCACTGCCATAAGGACCTCCTCTGCATGTACTACCAGTACTACACCTCATATTGTCTCCCCTCACTTTCTGCTATTACTGATTTTCTCCACAGCCTCTCCATCTTGCCACTCCTTTCCTTTATTGTTTCCTTATGCACATACACACACCCCCACTCACCACTTCCCTGCTTTTATCCATTTGCCTTCATTGACAGACTGCCATTTGTGCCATTTTTTCTGAAAACTCTGGATTTTTTTTGCCCGTTTTAAGTGGAAAGAATGATCCTGTGGTTAAGACACTAGGTTGGTATTGTAGGGCTCAGTTTGTGTTTGCTGGCCTCCTGCCCAGTTAATGTAACATGGTTTTAGTGTAATTGAGAACAAGGCATTCTATGTATGTAGAACTTTTAGCAAATCACTTAAACAAAGTGCTTGGATGTCTGAAAGCTTTCTCTAAGGTATTCATTGCTCTGCAATTCCAATGGGAGTTAGGGGCATGCAACACTATGTAGGGCACATTCATCATGTTGAAGGATTTGGCTTAGTTCACCACCTGCAAAAGGGGCTAATTCTTAGCTCACATAAGGCTTATGATGATGAAAACATTCTATTAATGTTCATTATGTGTTCCTTTGCTACAGTAATGAGTGCCAAGAAATAATTCTCACAGTAAGATGAATGCCAGCTAAAATGATTCTGTTCTAACAGATTAAATTGAATACAAGGTCACCAGTCACCTTTCTACAGCACCCTTTTTCTTTAATATGTTCCTAACATGGAGTAACTCTTTGGAGGACAAGTTTAACTTTGAAGTCCTGCCCTGTAGGAGGAACACATATCAAAGACCTTAAACAGAGGTGTGTGCTCCTCTGCCCATGGTCATAGTTCCCAGCTAGGCACTGTGCTCTTGCTATGTCCTTGGTGGTTAGATTTCACATTACAAGTGTCTGCAAGGCAACAGCAAGGCTACTTCTGTCAAGGCCATGTTGAGTTCAGAACTGCAAATTCCAATTCATGCTATGCAAATTATCTCTGGATTAAAATACACTTTTTTTAATATGAAAGTACTCTTTCTCTAATCCCACAATGGCAGCCTTCTTAGTTTTGTTCCCCTTTCTCTATTTTTTTTTTGAGTCTCCTCTTCATTTCCCAGTTCTCTGCTATCATTTGGTTCCCAGAAATTATTCTATATAATGGCCATTTCTTATTTTTGATCTTTTACTTTCACTTACATTTTTAAAAGGTCATTTAGCTGATACAGTCTTTCACCCTCGGAGCAATTTTTCATGAGTTTATTTTAAACTTGCTGTGTTTTGTAATTTCCTTACCTGTGCATGGATCATAACTTCTATTTTATAAGATTTTTGGTTCTCCATTTTGAATGCATGAAATGAAGCTCATGCACATTTATGTTTTGCTGCATGTGCCTGAATACCTTGCAGATGTGGCATGCTATTTTTACAGTTTTAGGCTGCACCTTTTAAGTGTATTCAGAAGAGTGAGTGGCAAAACTGTAAAACTCCTCCTTTGTTTTTGGAAAACTGCTCACATGAAATATTCTGAAATACAAAGATATTGTTATTTTCCTTTTCTCAAGCAATAGAGAAAATAACTGGAGGACTTTGGAACATCTTATTCTTCAACCCATTCTGTGAGAACTAAGTGAATTTCCTTCAACAGATTGGTGCACAGGCTTCTCCAGTCAGGAGGATCTGGATAGCTCACCTAGTGTAAGAAAGAGGTGGTGACAAAAGTCATGAGGAACATGGTCCATAGGGTGTTGCCATGGGCCATAGGCAGAAGTATCTCTGTAAATGTAACTCCACAGACCTGCTTTTCAGAGCCTACAAATAATCATAATATCACCTGTAGGGAGTCTGGATGCTTGTATCTCACTTACCTGGAAAAGGAAAAGGCTAGGATAATAGCAACAGATAGATCATCATTCCCTGAGAACAGGGATATCAAGGCCTGGAGATTTATCTCAAAGCTCTTCCATTTTGTTACTGGCTTTTATTTTTGAAGCCATCACAGCCAGATTCTTCATACACAGATCCTAATGCTGCCATTGGAGAGCCTGGCTCCCAGCCAAGGAAGGGAGAAGCTACAGGGACCCAACTTGATGCAGACTTTTTATCTAAAATGTCTTTGCCCTTCTATTTTATTTTGTCTCCCCAGAATATACTGCCCTTCCAATATTTTTTTTGCTCTGTGCAACTTGGTGCTTCATATTCATTTCAGGAACCTCCACTTTCTGAACTATGGAAGTGTCCAGGTTCAGAGCAGCAGAAACCCAGAGCAGTTCCTGCAGTGGTTATGACCCAGCAATCACTGCACATCTCAGGGTCAGTGCTCGTGTCAGAGCCAGTGTGCACCTCACAGGCAGGTGCAGGACTGTGCCTGCTCTCTCACCTGAGCAGGTGTGGGGCTGTGCCTGCAGGGTCTGCAGGCTGCATTGTGCTGCGCACACTTCTCTGCTGCAGGAGAAACTTAGGCAGTGCCTTGTGATAAAGGAGCCCACAGGCAGCTCCTGCTTGATACCATTGATCACACCCCAGGTGTGGCCTTGTCTTTACCTAGAACTGCAGCAATAAGATCTCGTGTGAACCTCCTTCCTGTTCAGCAGTAGAAATTATGGACAGAGTTGTTTTCTTGTAAGAATATTCTACAGTAGCTCGAATGACCAAAATAAGAAAACCTCTTCCATAGACAGGATCTGCCTGGTGCATGGGTCGTGGGTTATTATGATACAATACCAGCTGGGGTTCCAACATATAAAAGAATAACTAAATTACCTATGCTATTGTCTCCTTATAGTCTTAGTTCTAATAACTAGATTTTTAAATTATAACTTGCAGTGACTGAGCAACTTTCTGGGGTCATTATGGACCAGAAACTCCTTGTACAATGCAGGTCCTTCTTTTACATATATTGAAGGGTGAACTCACATCTCAAAGATCTCAGGTTCTTTGTTCCCCAGATAATTACTATGATTTAGATTTTTGTATCAGCAAAACAAGACACGGCAGCCGGAACCCGCAGTTTGATCTAGCACAAAACCCAGTGATGTGAGTTCTAACTGACATTGTATTTATAGAGAATGGAACATAAATAGCATGATGTCCTCTGATATTCTGGCTTGGAGGCATTACAGCACAATAGGTTACACCATGTTTGTAACTCAGCTGCTCAAAGGCTGAGGATCAGTAAAGTGCTACTCCTTTGGAATTGCATTTCCTGGCAGGCTTTGAGCAGCAGAAGTTTGTACAGTCTCCAGTGTCCTTGACTGTGTGCATACCACTCAACACTTTGGCTCAAGTTCTTCTTGCATTATCTTGGCAGAATACAGAGCCTTCAGGAATCCTAATCTTTTATTTGATCACTTTATCTTTTCAATTTTTTCCCTTTCCTATCCTAATTCTTTATTTTTCATTAAAGTCGGTACGCAGAGATCAAGCTGGTAGAATGTGCTCTGTAACTGTCAATCAGTGGCCACAAAAAATACAAAATGTGAATAGCTAAATCAACAGCCTTGCCTGCTAAAGTTATCTGCATGGCAGAGATGTCAGAGTATTGTTTCCAAGCCTGACTTCTACATGCAGGGAGTAGCAGAGCATGTCCTGGTCTCTTTTATCTTCCTCAGGAGAGCAGCCAAGTGGCATAATCAATTCTTCCAGGCTTTTGTCTTTCACCTCATGTTTACTTTCCTCTCTGCCTAAGGCTCAACTGTTCTTTTGCCCCTTAAAATGTATTTACTTTTGGACTGTATGAAAAATAACTGCAAGTTTTGCACAGTGCTTTATATATATAAATATACCTAAATTGAATATATCGATAAAGAAGCAGGCTATTTATCCTTTTCTCTAATTACTACAACAGTAAATGTCCTTTAGTTGTTGAGAAATAGTCAAACAAACAAAAAACTAACACTAAAAATTAGGAATAACCTTCTTTGTACAAGTTAAAGAGGGAATTTTAGTAATCCAGACAGTTTTGATAAGTGTGTGGTATATGTCATTGCAGCTAACAGAGGTCAAACATTAGAGATGTGACTCTTCTTGCAACTCCTGGTACTAAAAAAAATAAAATCTATGGCTGAGAAAACCTGAAATGCATTTAAATAAATGCAAGGGGTTTTAGCTGGCACACAGTGAATTCGTAAGGCAAAATTAAAGTTGGAAGGCAGAGCAAGCTACATTTTACTTTGTTTTGTTTTCTCACTGATTTGAATTCATAAGGCTGAGGTACCATAACAGGATAATAGTGACAGTTATGATAAGAAAGTATTTCTTTTCATTCATGTCAGTTTTCTTCTAAAGTCAGTGTCACAAATTCAGGTTAATAGTTATAGAATATTTCTCTAAAAGCAATATTTTTGCAAAATATATCTGCAGTATAATCTTCCAGAAAATAATAAGTATTTCTGGTGAAATAAAAGGTGGAATTGACAGTGATTAACGGAGTTGATCAGGTAGGGAAGATAAAATAAGAAAGGTAGTGAAACAGGTTTCTGGCTGTTATTACTGAATGCCAGAATTTTTTTTTTTTTTTTTTTTTTTTGTCTCAGGTCTGTATGTGCTTTGTGTTTTGTATATACAACTCACTCCAAAGTGAGCTTCAAATGTAGAACAGAATCAGAGTCAGGTTCACAATGTAACTGAAAATACCTGTGTGTCATGTAGTTATGGAAGTGCCAGTTACTGAGCAGAAATAAATAACAATATTTTAAGTTTATTTTTAAGGTAAGAATCTTTAGAAGACATCCTAGATTGATCACTTCTAAGGCATTGCTTATTTTGTTTTACTTTCACTGTATTAAAAGCCTTTAGATATTTGCAAAGCGCCCCTCAAGTGAAAGATAATCCTGTCTTACAAAGGAATAATTTTCCAATACTTTCCCTGTAAATCTTTAAATGAGAAGAGTGGAAAAGTGAATTTGGCCTCATTTGCACATTGATTGAAGTAAAAATTTATTTTCAGGAGTAATTTTGGATAGACTTATTTCTGAGAAAGGGGAATGGGCACAGATAAACAGTCAAGATTAGAAATTGAGTATATAATAAGAAAGGTTTGCAACAGCTGGAAGTACCACAACAATGCAGTGGTTTCCCTGAAGCTATGCTTATTTTAGAAATGCCCATATTTGGTCTTAACTTTGAATTTCCTCATTTTCAGGGATGTTACGGGTTTTTTGTAATGCAGTCTGCAAACATAGATTTTTCTAATATGTAATTTCTTGGAATACTAACACTGTATGCTACTATCACTGCAATGAAAGCTCTTCCATTGTCAGTTATGCCTATTGTAACAACTATGAAAAGTTGTAACAAGATAACAAAATGTGATGGTTATATGAATGATTACTCCAAGAACCTATTATTCATGGAGTTTAAAAAAAAAATCTTCTTTTAAAACCAATAATCACACTGAATTCTTGAATGTTGCATGTCCAAAGCTGGAAAAAAGTACACATATGGATTCAGCTTCCAAATATGAAATAAGAACCCCAATTCTTTTTGGACTTTTATAATGCAACTAAAGAATAAAATATTACTGTTCTAGAATGTAAATGTTCAGGAAGGACCAGGTAACAGGAAACAAGTCCACTCAAGAGAAATCAAAAGAAGGAAAGGAAGATAAAAATTATTCCCTTACCCTGTCAATTCCTCAAAGTTTGCAAGAATTACTTTAAGCCTGCAGGCAGTTATGAGCAGCTGAATGTGTCAGGAATGCATGCAGTTGTGCTGTCCATGTTGCCAGTTATTTTGCTGAAATTTAATACTGTAATGCTAAATGGTGCTATTGGCCACTGTTGACAAAAGCCACTCTACCTCTTAGAACATTATATTCAGGTATTCACGCAAAAATAAAGCCAATGAGCTGTAAGTATTGCTACAACCATTCATCCATAATTGTTCTGACAGGATAAAATACAATCTCTAAAATATTAGGAAAAAAAAACTTTTACTTTTTTACTCTTTTTAAGTGGTGATAAAAAGCCAGAAACCCCTGGAAACCTCACACAGAAGACACAGATTCTGAAATGTGGCCCTTCACTTCTGAGGGCTTCCACAGTTGCCCTGGATAGCCATCATGATCAGGATGCTATAGTTTCCACACGCTCTGTGGAAAGACCTCCAGTAGTCTCCACTCCATTGGAACTGCCCAGCAAAGGAGTATAGGCTACCCTGGTTTTGGCTCCACCAAGAAGCTGCCTGGTTATTTCTCAGGGTTTGGGGAAAACTAGGCTGTCTGGACCAAGCTGAGACTGCTTAGAGACTTCAGCTGACAGGCACTGAAACTTCCTAACTTCTCCCAAGAAAGGAAATTCTGAAGAAAAAGGAAGCACAAAAACAATAATCAAGATTTTCATAGCCTGGCATTGCTCTTCTTTCCACAGATTAAATATTATAATAGAAATAGCTAAGATTTTTTACCTTTAAAGAATATTATTATAATTTTTTTTTCAATTTTAACTTTGAAATTCAAAACCAATTGAAAACACAGACAAAGAAGACAAATATTTATACCCTCGAGCTTTCTCCCTCTCACTGCAGTCCCTGGGCACAGGCACCATAGGCATCCAGAGCTGGGAGTTTATGAAGGGCTGTATGGCCACCAGAAAGACATCACTGGCCATTTTAGGGGCTGTGCAATCAGTGAACCAGCTCCTGACCAAAACCTCAACCCAAGGCTGTTTTGGTGTCCTAAAAGGAGAGCAGTTCCACCACAGGACAGGAGACTAAGGTATCCAGCAGGACTGAATTAAGACTATGACCTGGTGGCACTCTGCACTCTATCAGAAATTTACTTGCTCTTCATGCTTTTGAAATTTTCTCTGAGCCAGATGTTTTATCCCAGTCATAAAGTACACAGGTCCTTTCCTATGAACCGTTACCGCAGCAGCTCACTGAATAAGTTTCAGTAGCTCCCTTGTGCACTGAGCAAAGGCATTGTTATACATATTAATGTTTTTAAAGGGCTTTTTAAAATGATTTAAGAGACTGAACAACTGCTGTCTCAACAACAGAGATGACGGAGCTGTTATATTTAAAGGTGCATTATACAGAAAATAAGTTTAACCTTTCCAGGGAAACCCTGTGGCTACAAAAATCTCATTTTTAATTATAGGACACAATAGTTTTCTGATAAAAATAAGACATTCTGAGTTCAGAACTGAGGCAGTAGCTTAGTAAGTTTGCTCATTGTATCACCAAGCTTGAGTCCAATATGACAAGCCCACCAAAGCATGCCAGCTTTTACACTCCATGTCTGGCTCTTATCCCTTTGTCATCACCTTAAAAAAGTTATCCAAAATTCTATTAATTAAAGAGATTGTCCTTGATCTTCTTCTGATAAAATTTATTACAATGAAATGGAAGTGGCAACAAGCCTAAAAAATAAAATAAAACGTTCAGCATAACCTATATGATAAGCACTTCCATTCAAATAAAACTGAAAAATCTCATGGACATTGAATTCTGCCTTCAAAAAAAGACAAAAATAATTTGGTGATGGAGACAGTTTCACTATTATTTTTGATGTAACAAAAATGGTACAAGAAGTTAATCTTTGTTAAAAAGATGAAATGGTTTGGTTTAGATACAGTAGGACTACTACTAAACTACTAAACTATCCAAACATGGTTTAAATCTGCATCTCCTACAAAACCAGTATGACACTCACTGGCACATTTACAAATTTTATTGAGAAAGAAGAATCACAATGTGTGGGACATAGTGGCATTCTGGGACAATTTGCTACTAGTTGTGAAATAAATACAAATTTTTAAAAGTTCACAAAAATATTTTTCCTGCTCTACACTGTCTGTTAATAATTTATTACCTAACTTCTCATAATTTAGGGAAATTGATAGTTGCTATTCCAAAGATGTCATGATGCTGGTTATCAAATCAACCTATATTTCATAAAATATGATATTAAAGCTTATTTAGTAGCTCACTGAAGACAAGTGCTGGAATTCATTGCATTATTCTAATAAAATGCTCTGCTGACTCAGGGAATTTCTGCAGTTCTTGTGATTTCAGCTATTTTGATCCCTACATGTAGGTATTTAAAACTATCCAAACATGGTTTAAATCTGCATCTCCTACAAAACCAGTATGACACTCACTGGCACATTTACAAATTTTATTGAGAAAGAAGAATCACAATGTGTGGGACATAGTGGCATTCTGGGACAATTTGCTACTAGTTGTGAAATAAATACAAATTTTTAAAAGTTCACAAAAATATTTTTCCTGCTCTACACTGTCTGTTAATAATTTATTACCTAACTTCTCATAATTTAGGGAAATTGATAGTTGCTATTCCAAAGATGTCATGATGCTGGTTATCAAATCAACCTATATTTCATAAAATATGATATTAAAGCTTATTTAGTAGCTCACTGAAGACAAGTGCTGGAATTCATTGCATTATTCTAATAAAATGCTCTGCTGACTCAGGGAATTTCTGCAGTTCTTGTGATTTCAGCTATTTTGATCCCTACATGTAGGCACCTCTTCCCTTTCTGAAGCTTTCATGGACTTCCTGTATCAAGTGGACAAAAATGTGGAAAACAGATATGGATATGTTTTCAATGATTGTGAAAATCAGTCCCTTCAAGATTTACTTTTGCTGTGATCTCGGATATGTCTATGAATAAGGTCTCCCAAATAAACCATGAAAAAAAAAATCCTGGGCAGAAGGCTTAAGTTGGAAAAATAACATATTTAGTAGATGTTAAGAAAGAATCATAAAAGCAGCAGGCTTAAAATTCCCCTTTTTAACCACAGATTTATACCTATGATATAGATTTACCCATGTAGCTTCTCATAGAATAGTTTAATCTAAAATCCATTTTTGAAACCAGATGAGGCTCTTAATAATTAGTAAGTTTGTAGAAATAGACAAGTGGTTTTCCCTGTGTTGTACAATAATGGAAATGAGACTGGAGATTTTGTGGACTGTATAATAAAAATTAGACAAAATTTGAGTGAATGCAATGAAACCCCATTGACAATCAAGCCTGAATGTGTTTTAGTTCCATATAGTGAGTATATTAGGAATCTGGGAAAATATTTTCTTAATAAATTAATAATATGCTATAGATTTGATAAAACAAACCCAAATATCACTCCTTGCTCTCTACATTGTTTTTTCCTGAATGTTAAATTTCTGGAAAGTGTATTCACAGAAAACATATTGTCTTCTTCTTCAAAAAAAAAATTAAAGACGAGAATTTAAAAATCTAAATACTTACACTAAGAAAATGCATTTTTGTGAGTCAAATAAATAGGTAAAAGAAAAAATGTAATATGTCACCAAAGACTCCAGTAAGACCAGAAAACAAGAAGCCATGAACTTAATAATACTTATGTTTATAGTGAAATATCTTCTAACAGTTTTGCTAAATTTTCAAAATTATTCGGTGAACTTATTAGTATTGGATACACTTCACAAAAATCATGTCATGATTATGGAAAAGTAACAAACACCCCCTCCCCCATTAAAATTATAAGTAAATAGAGTAAAATAATTACTTAATTACAGGGAGAAAGTCCTGTGCTTTGACATTTGCCTAGAAAAGTCTCAAATATTTATATTAGCATATGCTAAATGTCCCAATTCAGTAGCATGCTTATTTAGCAAATTATTTCAAGTGTCAATTATTTTCATGCTAGCAATATTGATCTTTCCTAATCATTGTCTTAAAGCACACACTTAAAGCCGACTAAACAGGATAGATGTGTGGAATGCTGTGGTAACAACCAGAGAACTTAAAATTAAATTTATGGGACTTTGTCTCAAGTGCAGATATAAATTTGTTGTCCCCTGGAAGAAGTCACAGAGAGAAATGTTTAATAGGATTTTCTATAAACAGTTGTTTTTGTGGATTTTCCAGAGGCGCTGTTCTACACTTGTCTAAAGGACAATGATAAAACCTGTCAGGATGAAAGTTTATATTTACACCAAAATCTTTGTTAGGTTTGTTTTTCATCAACCTTGATGCATTAGTTTATTTTCTCCCTGAAATGACTTGTGTTCACAGAACTATTTTTTCAGCATGAATGCTTATTTATGAACAGCCCTTGTTACAGGGAATTAGTATGGAAGTGCAGAGAGAAACCTAGCTATTACTTCATTATATATTAATTAGCTGAACAACTTCATCAGCATAACCACTGTCATCCAGGTTGTGAAACTCCAGACTGAAAAATTAAAACCAATAGAAGATTATAATAAAATATGTACAGTAGCAATAGTGGGAATATTTCTATTTATTCTCCTTGTGGCATATAATGTTTGCAAAAAATCTCCTGAAAACAAAATGATAACATTATATTTTAATCTCATGGAATATTAATAATTTTAATTTTTGAAAACAAAGCGAAAAAACATTTTCTGGGAAACACTCTGGCAGTGTATTACTGGCATTTGATATGCACTTCAACAATAAATTATCAATGTTCTCATAAATTAGGTTATCTGGGAAATAATACGTAAGAATAAGCCCATAAAGATATTTCATTATTGCACACAATCAAAAGATGTACAGTTAAAGCTGCTCTGTCAAGTGGGATATAGGAATGCCATCCATTTTCATTTAAATGAGGCTTTCCTTCTTTAAAATATTCCTGACATGCACCAAAATACTTCTAAAATTCCTCTTAGGTAGGACAGTAGGGTATTTAAAACTTGAAATTCTGCACTTCAGGGTCAGAGTTGCATTCCAAGGTAGGTGGCCAGAAAAGGCCTAGGCATCAATGAAATATTCCTTGCACTTCCCTTCTTTCCAGAGTGCCTGTCATGTGTCCATAGTGAGCAGTACCTTTTTCATTGCAGCTCATATCAAAGAGAAAGGAAGCAATTTTTCATTCTGCATCAACTCAGGCCCAGAAATTACAAAGAAATATTTCCACAGTATGCATGCTTACAAATCCCCAGCCACTATAGTGAAGTAGATTTTAAATCAAAGTAAATGTAAATTTTCCACTAAAAAAAATTTAAAGTGAGAAAAAAGGAGTTTTTCTTGAGTATGGGTTATATAAGCACTTTCAAAAACTGTATTAGAGCACTGCAAAGTAATTTGCACTTTTTACCTTCATTTTGATCAGCTTCAATTTCCCTATGTGGGTTTTTTCCCCATTTAAGACATTGGCACTGTTTCTTCAAATAATGTACTGAAATTAGAAGAAGAATTACAATAATTAGAAGTTATGACACTTATATTCTCAGAATATCAGATAGAATTGGCTGCTGCCTACTGGTAAAATTCACCTGTTAAAAATATTAACTGAATAGAGCTCTGGGTCCTGATAACACATTTACATTTCCATTTTTGTCTTTCAATTTGAAATTTGGCTACATTAAATGTCTCGTTGATTATTTTTCTTAAATATTTTCTTAATTTATCAGTAATTATGTCCACTCCAGGAATTTCCTGGCAGTCAACAACAATGTAGAACAGAAAATTCTTCACTTAGGGTTCACTAGTACTTAGATATTTTTAGAAGACTTGCAAAGTGCTCTTGTATTTCTGGATTTTTCTGACCCTGGCATGTCTTTTCTTCATTAATGTAATGGACCGTGGCTGGTTGGATTACTTAAGAACTACTGGTGAATATCTCCAGTAGCTGGACTTTATAATCTTCGTGAGTCCCTTACAACTCAGGTTATTCTATGATTCTAATTTTTTTTTCCTGTTGAATTTAAATTAAGCTCAGGGAAAATGTGGACTTTCACACCTCTGTTATTTATATCCTTCTGAATAATCTGTGTAGTTCTAAACCTGAGAGAATCCCTTGCTGTAGGGTGAAGCAGAATCCTGGCAGGTTTGATGAACTTCCTTTCTGGAAAAGGAAGCCTATCACAGCACTGAGTGGCAGAGGAAGGGGCACTTAAACAGCTGCTGCCAAGGCAATAAAATTAAACTATTGGATTCAAGACAACAGTTAGACCCACACTTTACCTTTATTGGGATTGATGATGAACCATTTAGAGAGGCAATCCAATCATATTGCAATGAGAGTGTGTGATGCTGTAATTTTATGGTTTGCATGCCCTCATTGAAATTACTAATATTTTACAGGTACAGTAGGAAATTGGAGCTATGTCTTCATTATCATTTCTATGTTCATTAGCAGTAATGAATAGATGTTATGGAATAACATTAAAACAATGTACTTAGCAAAAAGGAAACTAAAGGCAGCACTGCCAGGTTCCCAAGGGCTGCATGTGGTTTTGCTCTGAGGCACAGCCCCTTAGAAAACAGAAGCACAGTTCTCTTAGAAGCCAGAACCACCCCATTGTTATGCAACTGGTGAAGGACACTCACCATGTCTAATCCAGAATGTATTTCATTGAATCATAGAATCATTACTGTTTGAAAAAAACCCTAAGATCATCGAGTCCAACCATTAACCCAGCACTGACAAACTTGTCACTAAACCGTCTCTAGGCACCACATCCATGTGAGTTTTGAACATTTTCAGGGGTGATTTTGAACATTTCCACCACTTTTCTGGGCAGTCTGTTCCAATGCTTAATTACTCTTTCAGTGAAGAAACTCTTCCTAATATCTAATTATCCACCTGTCCTGGTGCAACTCGAAGCTGTTTCATGTTGTCCTATTGCTTGTTACCTGGGAGGAGAGACTGAGCCCCACCTTGCTCTTACAGGCAATTGTAGAGAAAAATAAGGTCCTGCTGAGACTCCTTTTCTCCAGGTTAAACACCCCCAGCTCCTTCAGCTGCTCCTAATAGGAGCTTGTGCTCCAGACCCTCCGCCAGTATCTTTGTTCTTCTTTGGAGACACCAAACAGCTTACAGGACTTGCATGAAGATGCAGCACAGGCCAGTCACATGAATGCAGAAGTTTTAGAGCATTTTAGAGCATCTGAAATATTCCCTGGAGCACCCTTGTCCAAGTAAGCAGTGACTACCCCACATACACCGGCCACATATTGCCCAGACTGTCTGATAGGGACAACTACTTGAAAAGAGCATCACTCCTGCTGTGGGCTGATCATGCAGGACTGACCTGCTGGGGAGATCTGCCTGGCCTACTTCCATGCCAAAATGCAATCTTTGTGTGCTGCTTTGAGAAGTTGTCTCATCCTTGAGTGTTCTTGATAATCATTATATTACTTCATGTAATGTAACAAGCTCCCACCTCCCACATATGCTGCTCTGAGGTCAGTTAAGAGCTGTAAGCTAGAATTCACTGGCAGGGAAACTAAAGCTAAGAGTAAATGAAAGGTTCTGCCCAAAGTTATATGAGAAGTAATGAGACATCTTAAGCAGCAGGATATGAAGAGCTTAGGGATGATATAGAGCCTATGTCCAGGACATAAAAGCTGGACTGGAATAAGTTACCTCTGGCACAGGTGCAGATAATATAATCTGAGCAGCCTGGCCACTTGGACTCCTTTGGACTCACAGGTCTTATTTTCCATTGATAGGGAATGAATGATTCTTCCTTGGTTAGAGGAAAAGGAAACAAATTGCATAATTACCTTTCTCTCATCCCAGGTTTTTTTTCCCTTTCCTTATATTAGACCTTACTGATTTTTTATGTCTGTGCTTTCACTCTATAAAAAAGATGCCTCCAATGAAAGGAGATGAAAAAGTCTTCCAAGGGAAGCTATTATATAAGTCATTATTGGAACAGTAGTTAGCTAAAAAAGGAAGAAAAAACTAGCAACTCAAAATGGCAATTCATCATCAAGTGTCTGCTTCTTTATGTGCTAACAGCCTTTCTCAGCTTCCTTTAAGCCATCTGCTTGTTTCAGCTATCTCTCCATACCACAAGGCTCTCCCACTGCACTCCTCTCCATCTCACACATTTGCCAGAAGATATCTCATCAGTACTCAGACTGGTAGGACTTTGTGTTTTACCTTCTAGACACTCTTGCCTTTTTCCACAAACATAATTGTTTTACCAGGTAGAAGTATCAGCAGATGCTGCTTATGCAGGAGAAAAACACTTGATTAGTTCCCTTCTGTGTCAGGAAACACCTCCAAAAGGCTCCATTAAAACAAGAACCTCCATTAAAATAAGGATGGACAACAGAGAAAATCAGCAGATTTTGACAGGCACAGACAGATGACAGGTAGTTAGGAATGACAATAATGCAGTGAAATTAGGAAGCAAATCACACACGGATTTTTTTCCCCTCTTACCACTACCAAGAGAAATTTTTCTTTTTCTATTTTAAAATACAGAATTTACTGGAAAAGATTTTGTTGTTGTCAGAGTAGTATTTTGCAAATGCATAGCTACAAAACTGCTGGGTAGTGGGAGGAAAATGCAAAGGAATTGCAAATGTAAATGTATAGGAGCATGAAGATTTGAGTATGCAAGCCTATATTCCAGACGTAGGGAAAATAACTATTACAGCAGTAAATCACAATGTTATAAGGCACAAAAATGAAGGCTAAGTACTTGCAACCATTTGCAAGCTGCAAACACTCAAGCTATGAAAATGTGGGTCATTATTTTAATAAATCATTAGGAGGAAAAAAATTGAGCAAGAAAGACAGAGTTTAGTACTGAGCTGAAAAGACAATCTGGCGGAGGTGAGCAAGATGAGGGTGGATGACACACAAAAATGGATGAAGTGTAGTTCCCAAGGGTAGGAAGGACCTTGTCCCATGAATAATCAGGTGTGCCCCAGCAGAGAGGAGGCCCCTCTGCAAGAGGCAACGCTCACAGTGGAGACAGGCCAAGCACTGCCTCTGCTCCCAGAGAAATTTGTTTTATGGGACCTGCAGGGGCCATTTAGTCTGCTTGCTTATTTTTAAGGAAGAAAACTTTAAAAGCATCTGTTTGATATTGGATTGCTGTTGAAAAGACAGATGGGCAAGAAAAGAAAGGTAAATGCTGGTTCCTTCCCATGATTTGTTATTTACTAACAAATACTGTTCTGACGGAAATTTCTCAACCAGAGAGTACCAGGCACTATGAGACCATTTCCATATTTACTTTTTTTTAGTGACCAACCAAATAGATATGGAGAGGAAAACTTGAAATAGCTTGGAGGTTTGAGTTGGCAGAGATACTTTCCTGAAAAATGAATTTTGCTACAGTTATCCAATATTTAATATAGTGCTCATAACACCCTGGCTTCAGATATTGCACAAAACATAATCCAAAAGCCACTACCCTGACATAGCTCAAGCTTGAAGGAACAAAAATCCTCACAAAACTAAATTTAGGACCATTCAATTTTAATATCCTAAATTATTTAAAACACAACGGGCTGTAATCATAGCCTTTTGGACACACCTTAAGTAAACAGAGGTTACTTCCAAATCTGCTGGCAATGAAAAGCTGAAGAGTTTAAAACTTTCCTGTCAGCTATGGCAAATGTAACTTGTTTGTGGGGAAAAACAAAATACTATAAGAGGTGAGGGATTCACACTTCTTTTCCAAATATAGTTGAGGTCACTCCAGTGATACTTGTGGGATCATGCTACTATTTACAGGTATTGCAGATTTGATCAAAAAGAATTTGAAATCATCTAGAATCTCTTTCTATACCGATTTTTTCCAATGATTTTTCTAATGATTGTTTTCTTCAGTGAACTCCAGTTCCAGATCCATTCTTTATTTTTCCCTTTCATTCAGATTTTCTAATACATAGAACAAACAATGGACTATACATCTTCCTGTATGGAACAAACCACTGACTTCAACAGTTTGCAAGCAGACTTTTTAGTATTAAATTCTTTGCAGGAACCTGTGAATAATATAAATGTGTGCACAAAAAGCAGGATATGTTTAAGAAAACACAAGGCTACCTCTATCAGATAATATATTTGCAATCGATATTTCAATTACACCTCCTTAAATCTGTCCTGACTGATCTGCATAATTTTCAAACTTTTGAGCACTCTGAGTAATGTAAAATGAGTGCATCTTCTTCCACACTTCACTCCCTTGGTTTCCTTGTCATACATGATGTCTGGTGCTCTGTACAGTTTTGCCAATACTGCAGGCAATATTTTAAAGGCAACTATAGGAGCTATCTTAAATATCATCCATTAACCACAAAATGAAAGATTCTATCACAGTGACAGAAACAGCAATTACAATACTCACTATCTTTTATTAAACTTTAAAAGTAATTAAAGCTAAAATCCGTCACTGGCCTTATAAAAGTGATCATCTGTTTTTCTTTTAATTCTCCCTAAGTTAAACAAATATTTGATATTAATTAAAAATGTGGGTTTATACTTGCATTTTATTGGAAATAAATTTGTGATAGTGTGTATATGGATGACTTTTTAGCCCTGGTATAGAACAGACATGTTATTAAACACTGCAAAGCAATAAAGCCTGCTGTTCTGAGAAAGGGAAGGATGCCCTGTTGGCCGTCATGCTTTCGAGAAGCACAAGGGACTGTCTTGTATTCAGATGGCATAGAAGGTAGAACTGCAAAAGAGCAACGAATTAATTAGAGCAATCATTTTGAAGAGCAGTTCCAAACCCCATTTTAATTAGCAAATAAAGCAGAATACTAACTCCTTAAGAACTATTTTTGCTTCCTGATTTACTGGATAATGGTGGTTGCACTCCGCTTTGTTACAAATCACAAAATCCAGTGCCTCATTTTGCATGCAAAGTGTATTAAAGTACCCTCTTTCCCATTCTATAGGGGCCTTTAAGATATATTACGATGTAAAATCTGTACAACCCAGCACAATTATTTTCTAATTAGCATCTTTAAATGTTGCATTGTGGTCTGAATCAGTTTTAGTATTGCCAAAGAGTTCTAGAAACAGCCATGTCTGTACAACCCAGCCACATGTGACAAAATTAAATTGGCACACTTCACTGTCTAGACCTTGTGCTCCTGGCAGTGATAGCCAGCTCAGTACCTCAGAGAGAAGGCTCAGCTGTCACTCACTGACCCGTTAATGCTCAGGTTGCATCCTGCAGTGTCATAGCCCTCATTCTCACAAAGATGGTTCTCCCTGGAGATCCCCAGTACCTCCAGGAATGAGGGAAGGACAGTCATGACAGCAGCACTCTCCAACAGGGCAGCACAACATAGCCTGAGAGCGTCTTGTGCCAGCATCCCAAACTAGAGCTGAAATCCTCCTTGCAGCCCTGGTGAGGCACCCGCAAATGGGATAGCATCACTAACAAGCTGTAGCTGTCTCCTCCAACATCATACACGCGTACACGTGAAAAAGGCCTTTGGTTCTGCAGCAACACACTTTGCTCTATTTGTGCTGTGGACCCTTCCAGTGAGGTGTCAAATAAAACAAACACCTGCTGCTGCTTCTCAAATGTAAGGGGGAACCACTGGGAGAGTAAGGAAAATGCAATAAAAAGCCATTGCTTTTCTTCTCTTTATCCTGGGTCCTGTTACTGCCTGTACACAAAATAAATTGAACATACTGCAGTGGACTGTTTAACATAAAGGTAATATTGCCTCTGGCTTTTGTGGGTTTTACCCTCTGGGAAAAAAAAGCACAGGTGAGTTCACTTGCAGGAGAAGCTAGTGTCAACATTGCCCTGCCTGTAGAGCTCAGGCACATTTACCCAAAATACCAGATATTCACTGCATATATATGATTTAGGCCATGCTGTGTGCACTGGAAAAATAAATTGTATTTTACCTGCAGCAGTGTGTGGGTGTGTGTACATAAACATATGAGTACAGGTCAAAGAATGTGTGTATGTGTGTATGCATGCATGCACATAGGCAGAAGAAGGAGAAAAAGAAACAAATGAAACCAGACTGAAACTTAATGGAAAAGATAAATTCAGACACGATTACAGCTGTGAGGTGAAAACAAAAGTCCCAATTTTGTTTGTTATGTGGAAAACAACATAGTAACAAGGTTTTTATTTCTAAAGATTCACACTTCTCATTTTCCATCTACTCAAAAAAATACACCCATGACAGCCCATACAAAAAAGTCACAGAAAAGAAGAAAGAAAATGTAAGAAATTAATACAAACATAAACATAAAAATAATTGTTCTTTTTTTAAGGAAATAATTCATTGTTGATACTGCTGCAGGGCACTCAAACTCAGTACATTGCAGACCCCATGTTTCAGCCTCTAGGTCATGTTCACTAGAGGACAAAAAATGATGCAATAGATTTCCGCTCCCCAGGTTTTGAAAACAACAAGAAAAAGAAAAACCCAATGAAAAGAACAAAGGATGGACACTTGACTCCACTTTTTCTACTCTAAAGACTAGAAAGATAGATGAACTCTGCTACTTAAGGTGTATAATGAAATTATTTCTGGTTTACAAGTAGGCATATGATCTCAAAAAGAAAAGCCCACTTTATAGAATTAAAAATATTGGAAAAATTATTTTCTGTGTGGCCAGTATACAAAACCTGACTTATTCTTTTTCAGCACTTAGGTTTGCCCAGCACTTAAATTTGGATCTGTTTCCCAAGCCCAGCTCACCTATTAGGCACGTGCCTCAATGAAGTGTGTGTGTTTATGCTTTACCAAATCCAGAGAAACATTAATTTTAGTATATGGACTTTACAGCGTGTCCACATGGGGGCCAATTAGTGCTAAACATCATCCCTGCTCTGAAATGTGACCTGGGGTAAATGTGTACCCTTGGGCTGAATGTTTGCACTGCAGTAACTTTAAACTCAAGCTGTCTTGAGAGTGGTTTAAGCCCTCTCTGCCATGGTGTCACAGGGGAGTAATGACTCTGGCTTTAAATGGAGTTATTTCTGGTGCACACTCCCCAGCAATTGCTCTCCCGGACAGACCAGACAATGAGCATCATTGCTTTCTAATTATATGATCAGAATCATCTGGGTTGTCCTAGTGTCCTTAATGAGGTTGAATAGGAGTAGCTGAGATTCAGACAGATGTTACAGAGATTTCCTCATGGAGCAATTCTAATTATAACATTTCATAATAATCAACTGTAGAATTAAAAAAAATAGATACAAATGTATTATGCTAATATATACTTGAGCCACCATTTCAGAGCAAAATTAATTAGGATAGAATGCAACTCTCTTTTTCTTTGGGTACTGGCTTTGCAGGGCTACTCACACTGTTAAGCAGGAAGGATCCTATGCAGGCACTGAAGTTGGTTAATGCGATTCTAGTTCCAGAAAGGAAGCAGATCAGTTGAATATAATGGCACCACATTATAGGCTCTCACTTTTCTTATTAGACACACACTTTGAAGGTTGAAAAGGGGATTTATTTATTTCATGCAGCACTATGTGTCTAGAGGTTATTAGTGATTAAAGTACTATTTTGGGATTTTCCCTGACAATTTTCTCTGTGGTATAATTTCACTATAACCAATGAAATTATGGGAGGGAAGAATTTGGCCTTATAGACCTTAAAACTGAATGTTTCTGTCAGCATTTCAAGGAGGTTAAATACTTGCAGAGTGTTAAATTTCAAGGTTCAGGCATTGAACGGCACTGTCAGCTTTATGCAAGGCTGTAATCACACAGCAATGGTAAGGCCCACAGCCACATGGAAAGAAAGGAGTGGGACATCCTCTCACTTTAGAGAAGCTTAAGGTTATTCCCCCTTCCTGCCCCTCACTTTGAGGGGTGGGATGCACTCGTGCATTGCTTTTCTTCACATGGTGGTCACTAGGAGACTTGTGAAGAACTAACAGAGGGTTCAGCCTGCAAAGGTAACTTTTTGCCTTGTGGGGAAATACAGTGGCTCAGCTGCAGCAGAAAGTCTACATCTTTTTGAAGTACAACCAGACTGCACTAGCTATTCCAGCTGGCAGCTGCTGCCCATAGCACAGTGCAGAGGGATCACAGGAGAGCCTGGTGCACTGCAGCTGCAGGGAGCTGGCAGCAGTTGCTGAAAGCGCTGCTGTCCTACAGCACAACGGGATGAGCAGAGAACTGCCCTCCCACATCCTACATCTTACTCCATTTTTCCCTAAACTCCCCTGCAATCTCTTTCAACTGGGAGTGGGAATAAACTCAAGTCTACCAGGAAAACTGTTGAGCTGTGACTGTATCCCTTTCTTGAGGCAGCAGCAGCAAAGAGGAATGCCAGAGATCAAGAGTGCCAGTTACCATGCTTGAGGGCAATGAGGTATCAAAAACGCAACTTGAGATTATGCTTAATTCATAGAGGTAATGGATTGTCACCTTATTCCTAATAATAAAAAACACAGAGGAAGTTTGAGTCAGGAAAATTTAAAAAAAATAAAACACAATACTACCCATTGCCCATAGTGTTGTTTCATATATATATATATATATATACACATCATTCTTCTTCACTTCTCAAATGAAAAAAACCTCATGTGGTAAACAATACTGTGAAACACAGCTTATGCCAGGAAAGGCAATGTGCTCAGATATATAGCTTTTTCCAAATGTTACTTGGGATTTAAGTCATATTTATTTGTACTGCACTAATATCTTACTCATCTCCCTCTCTTTCTTCAAATGCACATCTACACACATATTCATACCTGTACTACCCATGTATTCACATGCATAAATACATACACACACAAATATGAGGATGTGAAAATGGAAATAAAATTAGACAACATCAGAGTACAACAAAGCTGTCATGCTGATGCCTCAATCATAAAAAAAAAAAAAAAAATGAATGCACAGATCAAATATTTTAGGAAAATAGGCAATATGGGCTAACTCCCACGGACTTTTGGACAGGGGGAAATAGACCATTTTTTCCCAGGCAGGTTTGGTTTTTTCTCACAGTGTCTTGGTGTCTTGAAACACACTTGTTACATTACCCAAGAATTACTATAGAATTTTCTGGGTGATGTATATTCTCCTGCTATAGTTTAGGCTACCTTCCTTCCAGAAAATCTGCCACATGAAATATAACTTTGCAAGAAGAGGGAGCAATTATTTTAACAATGTTTCTGGAGAGTAAAAGCTATTAGATTTCACTTGAATACTTTAAGTTGCACATTAGTGAAATGATACTGTCGCTTTAGGAAGTCTATCATTTGCTTCCATTAGAGACTTGCAGGCTGCCAGCACCAACAGAGCCCAGAATAATTTCCACTGAAGTTATAATACCAGTACTGGTAGCAAACCAACAGCATCTCCCTTGCTGAATGGAGTTCTGCCTCCCTCTTTGAGCACTGCAACATTTGGGAGCATATGTGAAGAAAAGTTTTTATGTTTAGTATGCAAAGAAACTGTCTTAGAAGGCATATTTCTGAGGTCCTTGTCAGTACATCTGATAAATGTATGCAATATTTATGCTTGTGAGTGACAGTAATTACCACAGTCCTGTATTTCCAATTAAATCCTACTCATCTACAGTATCACTGTGCAAAGAATTGAGAGGGAATATCATGGGTGATCTAAAAGGCCTGGCAGTAGATTTTCTAGAGAAGAAGTCTTTTCAGGCATTGTTCTAGATGTAGAACATTTACTCTTGTGTATCTGTCATAGTTTGACTCATCAACACATTCGTTGGGAAATCTCAAAATTGTGGAAATCTTAAATTGTCAGCCAAAACCACTACAGTATCTCGGTTCACCCTCAAGCATACTTTGCTTCAGTATTCATATATGAGAAAAGTGCCACCCTTCAACGAGAGACTGTCCAAACAAAGAAAATACCGTGGTGAGCTGACGGGAGACAGAGTCATGGAGGACTGGGCATGGAAGAATGAAAGACCTTCCAGACAATTCTCAGAAATACCCATTTCACCTCTAATTTAATTGGCAATAATGCAGAGAACTGACCTTACTTGAATCTGTGCTTCATGGAACAAAAGAAATAAACAGCCTCTATCAAGGAGTTAGGTTTTCTGAATGAAAGTCCAAATTACATTTCTTAAGTTTAATTATGATTTTTTTTAGCATAACCTAAAAAATTGCATTTGTTCCCAAAATTTTCTTTGAGAAAACAGACACTTTGAGACAACCACAGACACAAATAAGGAAACTACAGCAATGCACCCCCTCAAAACTATGCAGAAAATTACTATTCTGAAATGTAATTTTCACCTTAATTGAAGCATCAGCTAATATGGTGGCCCTTACTGAAGAAACTCCAATCTGGAAAAAAATATTACAAATACTTCCATAGGAAAACTTCTTATCAAGATTTTTCCATAGGAAAACTTCTTATCAAGATTTTTAGTCATATATTACTGTACTGTTACAGTTAGATGTAGCTGTATATACCTTTTTCCAAACAGCTTCTTGGTTCTAAGCCTTTGAGGCACATTAATCTTCTCATGTTATGCACAATGTCGTTTTATGAGTAAGAAATATGATCTTTTTGCTTTCTCTCACAAAAGCATGTGTACCTTATAAAAGTACACATGCTTTATCAAAGACAGTTCACTTACTGTACACTCTCGTTTTTATATAATATTTTTCTTGTGTCTGTGGGTATTGGCAGTTGTAAGTCTGCAATGGAAAAGAAATGAAGCTAAAGGAACCATACTTGTTCTGATGTCCGTAACTTCTGTGTGGGCTACAGTTTGCAACACACAGAAATTAGCTTTCCAAAGCAAGGGCATGAAGCAATAATATCTATTAATGGACCATTGCTTGTATTCCTTTTTACCCTCCTGAAAACAGCAAAGATGGGGAGCAAAACTTATACAGCATTGAAAGTAACGTATTACTTTTGACATGAAAGATGAGAGAAAGATGACTTCCATGGGACTCTGAGGATATCTTCCTGTAGGAGTGTTTTAGCCCATGACAAAACCTGCCATTTAATGAAATCTGTTTACAGAAAAAAAGCAATTATTATTCAATAATATGTTTTCGAGTCCAAGAACAATAACTCATATGGGACAGAAGCTATAAAGCAGTGTTCAAAAGGAAAGTAAAATAATGAAAGTGAGAAAATCATAACAAGACTCAGCCTAGCCTGAGCAACATTTATTGAATCCATTTATGGTCTTCTGCAGATGCCTTGCAGGACACAGGTAAAATTCCATGTCCAAACAGAACCTATGAAATACCTAAGTCCCTGTTAGCCCTCAGAAAAGAATATACATGATATTTAGGGCTTGCATACACTCTGCACAAAGTTAGATTTCATTTTCAGAGAAAAAAAAAGTAAGAAGTGTTGTACTGCCTAAAAGTTCCCTATTTAAACTCTTTTCTGTGCACAATATGTAATTTCTATTCATGACAGTTACTCAGACAGTTCTCTAGAAAATTTAATTCAACTACAGAGTAACTCCCTCTGTTGTTAGCAGACAAAGCCTAATGCCATATTTGTTTCAAATGAAAAAATACAAACTAAACCCTTTTTCTGTGGAATCACAATGGATCCTTCATTGTTTGTTGCAAAATTACATTATAGTAATGTAATTAATAAATTATGTTTCTTAGTGAAAACTACCATCCAGTTATCGCTGAAATCATTAAGCATATAAGCAAACTTTTCCATGGAATAAGGAGATGTGAATTCTACTCTTGGTTGTTTTTTCATTCTATGTATTTGCAAGTTGTTATTGATGAGAAAAAAAACAAGAGTAGAAGTGAGCTGTTTTTATTATGTGAGACCAGTTAGACCATGAGTTTGTATTGGCTCCAGAACGACAACAAAAAGTTGCCCAAAAGTGCTACTTGTGCATTGTACATTGTGCATGTGATTTAATCTTGGAGGTCCTTATGAAATCATGTTGGAAGGAGTGAGCCCTGCTCTTTGACATGTAAAAGTTATTCAAATTCTGTAATAGTGTTATGTAAATATATATTGCTTTTTACACTCCTCATAGCTTCTCAAATGTTCTGCACGTTACCAAAATCATAACCTTTTTTATCTGGTCTGGAAATTTATTAAACAATATAGTGGTTGAGGTTTACAAAAAATTGGTTTATATTTTATGATGTTAATAGTATTTTTTTCTTCTTCAATAAACCAGTATTTAAAAACCTCTATAATAATCTGTAGTTTGACTCCGCATTGCACCATCCAGATCTACATTCACACTGGTGCTAAAGTATTATTACTACTCTAGAAGGTAACATACAGAAGAATATTACTGAAATAATGAAACTTAATAAATTAATTACTATATTAATTATAAATTGTCAAACAGAAGTGAAAGAAACTTACACAAAGAAAGAAAACCTAATGCTCATGGAATTCTTATTGTGAATAAATTAGCTTCTCATATTTCTAAATAAGACAGAATTTGTCTTCTACCACCTTCTTCCAAAAGTAGGGAGCAGGTGGCTATGTCATACTGGGGAAGGAAAACAGCAGTGTGAACACTCCATTTATTAGCATTATTCATAAACTTTCTATCCTGAGGAGCATTGCACTGCTCACTATTCAGCAGCAGGGTATGAATACGCACTCAGGCTTCAAAAATCAATGACAACTTGCCCTCTACCCACTGCTTTTCTGTGGCAAGCAGCAAAAAAGCCACTCCTAAAACTCAGCATGCCATTTTTTAATTCACAGTTATGTTTCCACTTGAAGAGACAAGCCAAAACAAACCATTCCTCTCTGAGAAAAGCCATGGGAATAAGTACCCTCCCAACTTCAATAATTATTAGGCAAGTGTTTCTCCATTCTCTCTTCCACTGAAAATACAACCTATTTTTAAGGACAAGCTTGTGTTCTGCTCCCCTCTTTGCATAATTCACAGATGTCAACCTGCAGTTCGGCTGTGTCCAGCAGAACTCCAGCTTTGCTTTTCTATGTCGGGTTGAGCCCTTTCACAGCTGTAAATGGGCTTGTGTTGCTACAGAAAGTGTCAGGTGAGGTTCAACAGCCAGAAGTACAACCTTTCTCCGCTGAGAATGTGCCTCTATTTTTGACTATTTCTTTACCAGTTACAGCAACTGCAGTTAACCATAAGGAAAAGCCTATCCGCTGTTTTTCAGTCATTTAGACCTCCATCATTTCATTCCTCAAAACAAACAAGAATGAGTTCATTTACAAAACATACTCTTTGTAACTATCAAGGTTTGTAGAGGAAATAAACTTACCTTGATTCCCCATAGTCATATGGCCTTACAAAGTGGAAAATTTTTTTCAAGACACCATGTAACACATTGTTAAAATGTGTTCTTCTGACTGATTGGAATTGTAAATTATTCAGCTGAATTCTGCCAGCACTATACTGTATTTAGTTTCTGTCTTTTAAGCACCAAGGATATGGTGATACTTGCAAGGAAACCAGTGACAGAATCCTGAAAGAAAGGAGAATGTGTAGTGAATAATATATCATTATCCAAAATAAAAGACCATTTGGCAGAAGGAGAAATAAGAGTGGCACAGCTCACAATTCCCACTGTGAGGAGCCTACACAGAACTTCATTATGTCAGAGGACTGACATGAGAAAGAGGTGTTCCCTAGACTCAGCTGAAGCAGCAGCCATGTGCCAAGTGTTTTAGATAGCCACAGGGATATTTATGGCATAGCTACACAGCCTAAACAGATTTAACCAAAGCTAAAACATTGGCTGAAATAACCAGGGATGAGCTTGCTCCTCAAGATGGAAATGATCAATTTACTTTTCAAGAGGAGAATATTTTATTTCCAGAGCCCTGTTTTGTGCTGATCATACCTTCATGCCTAAGGAAACACCTTACAGGGAGCTGACTGTTACCAAGTGGTAAATTAATCTTCCCTCTGTGAAATTTTTCTTTCATAGGTGATGTTACATAACTGAATTAATTCTTAATTCTCAAAATTAATTAACTGTATCTGAAGCATGAAAAGTTTTCACAAAATAAGAGTTTCATTTGATATGTGAGTCCATCAAAACTATTGACAACTGTGTATCATTTATTCACAACAGTTGAAACTCAAGTGTCCACAGAGTAAATAGGTATCTCATGAGAACAGCTATTTACAGGTGCTTCCGGAAAATTTCTGCTTTCTTTAATAAACTGTTTCAGTATCCATGAGAACCCAAAACCTTCTACTTCTGTTTCACACAGGAGAAAGGCTTTAGAAATTTCTAACATAAGGCCTGTCTGAGTTTCCTCTCTCATTTTCACAGTGAATTAAAAATAGTGGACTCAATGACAGAATTAATGAAACAAGTTAGGAGCCTATTTTCCTGTCATGGCTTGGTGCCTGTTTTGAGTGGTTGCAGTGGGATCATATTTAGATTTTACTCAAGGAAGTACTTAAAAGAGACCAGAAATGTTATACTGTTCTGTAGCTACTTTTCCAGGCCAATTAAAACTTGTATTTATTTCTTGGTTTTCCTCCATTTATCCACAAAAGACTCCAAGCCACATAATTTTATTTGTTTTTACATCTTTCTGAGAATCTTCTCTTTGATATTTCTTTATAACCCATTGAATACTAATTTCTGCATTGTTATTCTTTCATTAGACTCATCTACCTAATATTCCTGCATTTTCCCACAATTTCATGGAGGAATTGGTTCAGTCAATTTTCTCTACTCTTTCTTTCTTTCTTTCTTTCTTTCTTTCTTTCTTTCTTTCTTTCTTTCTTTCTTTCTTTCTTTCTTTCTTTCTTTCTTTAATAAATGGGTTTTCTAGTGTTTGCTTTGAGTCCAGCAATATCTTCTCCACCTGAGTATTCCCAGGAGATCCTGGGTGCATAACTGATGTGGCAGTTATCAAATGTGAGACAAACGTGAAAGATCTTCTTAAAAGTTGAGTTAAATCAGGTTTGTTTATATTCTTCATCTTAACAAAGTTTATATAAATGGGTTTTCTAGTGTTTACTTTGAGTCCAGCAATATCTTCTCCACCTGAGTATTCCCAGGAGATCAGTGTGTGCATAACTGATGTGACAGTTATCAAATGTGAGACAAATGTGAAAGATCTTCTTAAAAGTTGAGTTAAATCAGGTTTGTTTATATTCTTCATCTTAACAAAGTTTATATTCTTTATTGCTTTTACAAGAAACTTTCTGCAAATGCATATAAAGTTTCTTCATGAAGAAGCTTTTCCCTTGCCTCTGGAATGTCATTAGAGGCCACAGAAATAAAGTGTAACTCTCAGATGAATAGTACCTCTGGTTTTTAATAAAGGATGCTATGTCACCAAGGGAAAGAACATTATTTGCACTGTTTTCATGCTGTAATTTTTAATACCTCAAATCTTTAACCTTTTATTTCTATCCTTCGCCAAACACTCGGTTAGAGCAATCCCTCATTAAACTGCTCATAAACATGAAACTGCATTGTGAAGGAAATAAGCAGTAGTGTTCAATTTAAATAATAAAAATGTATATTTAAAAAGAAAACTCACTCAAAACCAGAAAAAACACAGCAGCACTGCACTCAGAATAACAAAACTCAGATTTACCTGGAACAAGAAAAATATTTTAGTAAATATCTGTGTTATTCTGTGTTCCATAAGTATGGCACTCATACTCTGCTGGAGAGGCAGCAATGAAGAACTCTCCTGCTGGAAGTACAGTGTGCTACAGACCTCTGACATACCTGCCCAGTGCAAGTGAACCAGCTTCAAGAAAGAAAGGAAGAGCGAACAATTCTAACTATTGATGGGGAGTAGCACAAGAAAAGTTCAAGTTGTTCTGTCATGGAAATATGGATAGAAGAGTCTGCTACTCTGAAACTCTGCTACCCTGAAAACACTCAAATTTTCTGCTTTTCAGAAGGCCACACTGAAAAAACCCAGACTCTTTATACCAGATGAGTGATATAAGGATGAGGGGACCTGCATTTAAGAAATCTCTCACAGTTCTGATATGAGAAATAGGGAGAAAATATACAAAGAATTTAAAAAAAAGACCTATAGGGAGAAAATCACAAAGAATTTAACTGTTTCAAATAACTGTTGATGTTAAATCTAGAGAAAGTGGGTCATTTTCCAGGACTTTGCTTCTCTTTTACAGTGTCTCTATAGAGTGTCCAATGTGCTCTAATGAGTAACTGTTGCAAAATTTCATGTTGAGAGAAATACAGAACTATTGGAAGAAAATAGATTATTGTGTTACTTAGATCTACCAATTTGGTGGATCTTCACACACAGCTGGTTTTGCTGTTCGTGTTTTGGGTTCATAAAAGAGCTGAGCAGTGAATAAAGATTTCATCATTCATGACTTTGTTTTATTATCCACAAAAGATTGATGTTAAAGTAACATGTTAAGCTTAAGGATTATATGAATGCAGTCTTCAAAATTCAAAAGCAATTGTCTTAAGCTCTTAAAATCAAAATGACAGCACTGTGCAGCTTTAATCAATTTCATAGGGCTCCAGTTTTAAAACTCTGTTACACATTTCCAGATTGTGACTATTATTTGGTCAAGATTATCATGACTATATTTCCCCAGAAAAACTTCAGTCTAAATTTTCTGGGTACCTAGTAATTTCATTGATTTTCATTATGTATCAGTGCTAAAAATGAATATAAATTTTCTTTGCAGTTTTGATACAATTTGACTGTGAGAAACAACAGCTAAGTCTTTAGCTCAGTTGATTGGAACATGGTACTAATAATACCAAAGTCATGGGTTTGATCCCTGCATGGCCCATTCACTTAACAATTGGACTTGATGATCCTTGTGGGTCCTGTTCAACTCAATATATTCTGTGATTTATTAGTCTAAAATCCTCTTAACCAGGTTGCTGTGTCTTGCCTTTTTTGAGCAATGTTGTGTCATGTGCATTGCTATATTGATTAGTAAAAAAAAAAAAATCTTCCTTAAGAATATGTTTTCTAGGGCTCTCATAAATTTATATAAATATTAAGCATCATTTTGCCTGTGAAAATTAGCTAAGTACAAATATTTAAATTTTACAGAAGAAGAAATCAAGATACTGTGAAATTGAATGGTCCAAAGACACACAAGGAATCAAAATTAAAGGTCAGTTCATGGACAAAGCAAGAAATCCTTCCGCCATTAAATTGGTGGAATGAGGCCAGGATCACAGTAAGACTTTCAACTGTTCAGCAGTTGCTGAGGTGAGGTTTTAGTCTGCATGTTCCTCACAGATTTCAAAGGTTTCTGAAACCTTGAATACATAAGATCATAAATGACACAAATGGGAAATTAAAGGTGTTCATTTTCAACACAACAATGCACATATAGCCTTCAATTGTTTTGACTGCTACATGAAGAGTCCCCTCTTCAGTTATTGTGCACTCCAGGCAGAATGGTCTATATGCACATATTTATAAATGTGAAGCAACTTTCATAAAACGTCAGTGTTTTGACCAAAAATTCGACATTTTGAAAGATTTTCCCTAATTAATAAATTAAAGTAACTTGAACACACTTCTCTGTCTATAACGCACTAACATAAGAATTATTTATATTGGCATTGGAGCAGTGTCAAAAACTACAACTATTTGTAAAACAAGTCCCTAACTTTATGAAATAAATATCATGAATCATTTTGAGGCAGTGCTGGTTATTGTTTTCAGAGCTTCCTTCTTTTATTTCTATCGATTATTTGACATGTGGAAGTTCATTCTCAGCAAATGTAACATCAAAATAACCGTAGCAATACAAAGCAATGGAACTAACCATCTCGGAACTCAGACTTTAAACCCTGAATAAGTGTTTAAGAGAACGAGACAGGAGGGAGGATGCTACTAGCTGTAAACCTCTTTTGTGGCAGGTGTGCTTTATGTTGATTCTTGCTGCCTTTATCCTTGAATTGTTTCGACAGAGGCCATCCCTGGGGTGTGCTGAGGGCCCTCTGTGGGACAGCAGGGCATGTGGGCAATGCTGCACTGACAGCCCCCCAAGTGGGGTGTGAAATCAGGACACAGACAAGCTGTTCACCAGAAATGAGGACCTTTCCTGCTCCACAGGGCATTTGCAGAAACAGTCAAGCAGCTGGTTCAGCAGCTGGGTTCAGTTAGTTCGTAACTTCCTACATGCTTTGCAGAATAAGCTTATTAATTCTGTATGTAACATCCTCTAAATTCCTTAGCTATAAAAGGGCAGTTACAGTATTCAGCTTCTTCACCACTTTAAATTTTTTATATTTTAAACTCTCCAGAATTATAAGTATGAACAGTGTCTTGCGTAATGTGGTTTCAGTCTCAGCTGGGATCTTGCTCAGAAACAACGGTAACGAGAACATTGAACACCACCACATTACACAGAGTAGTGACATGTCTCTTTAATCTCTGAAATCCTATTTGGAAGCAATTTCTAAATGAAATGTATAAGTCAAATATGTACACATACTGTACACTGAAATGTTAAGCCTGAAAAATAAAGCTTTCAACAGATAGGAAGTACTGGGACAAGAACTGTTTGTACATTTTGCATTGCAATATTTTCTTTAATAATATATTGACTGATTTTCTAGAGAATCCTTCCAACTTTCAGTTGAAAGTACTTGCTTAACATGTTATGAATTTCCTCTTCACTAGTTAATGTACACCTTGTACAGCACACTCACTTTCGTCCTCTGCTGAGTAGAGAACAAGCAATCTTACAGTCTTTTCTATGATGCTACTGTTAAATTATCCAAAAAGCTTGTCTTCGCTCATTTTAGTAACTCTGTGAAGCAAACACATGTTAACAATTCCACTTTACAAGAGAGTCTAAGGCATGGCATAAAGTTAAAACTTCCTGCTGTCTTTTAGTGTTACCTCACCTCTTTGTCCAAACTTCCAGCAGGCAAGGCAAGATTAAATAGTCACCACTCAGAACGTCTGTCACTGATACTGAAGTTGAACCTCCCTAATCAATTTTTCTTTTATTCTCTACTTAGGCACAAAACATTATGCACTTATAAAACATTGCATGATGCATGGTAATAAATAATTTTAATAAATTCTTGTAATGATAATGATAACTCATAAATTATCTTATGTTTTAATTTCCTTGGGTAAATATATTGAAGCACAACATCTCATTTTCACTTCTGACCTGGGGTGAGAGTACAGCAGCATGACATTTACGACAGATTCTTCGATGGTAATTACCAAAGAGTTAATATATCAATTTAATTAAAATCTCATAGTGATGAACAGCATAAAGTACAAAATAGAAGTTAACCCAATCCAAAACAAACAAGAGGATCAAGGCAGTCAGTTGAGGAAAAATGAATTAGAGTACTTGTCTCACCAGCTCAGAGGGTTATGTTCTCTTTGGAGACAGTGTCTCAAAAGGGTGTTCATTATTAGACAGTATACAGGAATATCTGGAATACCAAAATGAAGAAAGAAAGAAAAAAAAAAAAAAAAGCAAGTTGGGTTTTCTACTTGGTGATAAAAAAAAAAAAATCCTGTTGTTCCTATCAAGTTCGTTTTCTGATAAAAACAAAAATAAAGGCATGTTATGTCTTGCTGAAATTTCATCTACTGGTTCCACTGCAGAATTTCTAGTCCAAATTCCTGTAATTTCTAGACCAATCACTTGACCTTGAATATTGTCAATCTTCTCAATATCTTGCTAACAGTTTCTGCTGCTGCAGCTCTTTCTGTCTGAGACAATATTCTCATTTAGCAGATTAAGAGTGGCCAAAGTCAATTAACATCAGCAGAAGAGAGTTGATGTACATCAACAGAAAAGTCTTCTGCCATTAAAATTTAACATCTGAGATTTCCCTTAATTCAGTCAAATTATTTCTTCTTCCTATCTTAAGAGCATCCATCCATCCTTTACATTTTGCTGAAGTGAAACATTAATTTTTCTTCAATATTATTTTATATAGCACAGAGAATGAGTATTTGAGAACCACAGTGGGAAAGATGCATTTAAGTGTGCAATTTGAGGCTTGGAGCAGGCAGAAAAGCAAAAGCAATTGCAAACACCACAGCAAAACCAGATTATTGAAGTGGATTTCCTTGTGAAGCATGAAGTCAACTCTTATGACACAAGCCTGACAAGTAGACTTTCCTCTGCAAACAGCAGCACATTCAAGGATTAGGTTATGGATCATGAAGAGAATTATTTTGACATATGAGGCAATGCTTAAGATTTGGTAAATACCTAAATGGATTATTTTTTCCTTCTTCCCCTTTTGAAAGTTTCTGCAATCTTTTATTGCATGACTGGTATGTAAATGATTTATCTCACCTATCATTGAGCTGCTTCACTATATGGTCTCCCTCTATCAGATTAATGAAATCACTGACTTGAAAATGCTTTCAGCAATAGCTCTAAAGACTTACATACAATAAACCACATGTTACATGAAACCAACATGAAAAGTTGTAGTAAAACCCAGGACTAGGTTAGGTGCCAAGGAGCAGTACTGGGAGCTCTCAGAACAGGATGCAAGACAAGTAATATGCTAAGCAAGAGCCAAATGTACCCTAAGCACAGCCGAGAGGACCAGCAATAGGACATGCTGCTGGGAGCAATCTGTGTCTTAAATATGGGCCCTGGGTTTACAGTGTAGATATCTGGGCCTGTGTTCACTCAGATGAACATGGCTCTAAAGCTGAGTGTGGTTTTCTGAGGACAGAGGGCTACATCTTTTTTAAAAATCAATCGGATGTCAGACTTTTAGAATTTGTTATTGGAGTTGATTCAAGCCAGCAACTCTTACATGAAGAGTGTTTTAAGCACAAGACTATTTTACTTGGAAGACCCTAGAAATCAAAACTGAGCCAACAGCCTTTCAACTCATATCTAGCATTCCCCTTTCCAGACAAGTGTCCCAGACTACGGATTCATCCCCAAGTTTACTCTTTCTCCCTGACCTAGGAAATGCTTTTGTACTGCAGCCGAATTTCAACAAGATCAGAGATATGCCTGTTCTCTGTTACCTATGGCTGGTGTCTAAACATTCATCTTTCACCTTGGAAGGAAAAAAGTAATTTTATACATGGTCACAGTAAAATCATGTGAAAACACAGTGGAACTGAATTTAAGTCCCCCACTTTATAGATAAATTTTCTAAATACTTGGTAATCAAACAAATGGGGTTTTTACTCTTCACACCAAGAGTAGGAGCAGTCATCACTGGATTTGGGAACATGGTTCTGGGTGCAGATTACAAATATTCTGAGATTGCTCCCTGGATTGACATTCTCAGGATGTTTGGAAAGAAGCTCTGGCTCCTGCTCAGGACTGAGATAATATGAGCTGGACATCTGCCTTAATAACATCTGGACATTCTGTCAAACCTTTTGCATTTCTAGGAACACATGAACAAAGTCGCAGGAAATTTGCCCAAGAACTACCATGCTCCTGGAACTTAAGCGCCTCTGGGTGTAAAGAGCACTTGAACTGAAATTTTCATGTCATAGCTTTGAACCTTGGCACCTAAACTTTACTGAGGTTCTACTCTAGGCAATTTAAATTTGGGGTTACCTCTCTCTATTTCTAAAATACCCAGTAGTAGTTCTAAAGCCCCTTGAGAATTATTCACTGGAAATTGCAATGTTCTGTTTACTCTATTTTTCTTTGTGTGAATATCATTCAAGCACAGTATATTCTACTTAATTTCTGCAATAAAACTTGCAGGGTTGTTTTCTGAAAAAAATTTGTTTAAATAGTATCCAAGTTTTACTATGCAAAATAATTCAATTGCTATTATTTTTTTTAATTATTATTGTATACAAGTATTCAGTTGATTCTTAAAGGATATAATCAAGTCCAGCTCTTTACCACCCAGGATTCCAAACACATATTTACACTTCCTCATATTTTCCTTCCTCCTGGCCAGCTCACTGAGTGGAATCCTTTGTTCAGCTGAGCTGTACTTATCACAGGAACTGGAGAGTGGGAGGAAAAAGCAGCTTTAAAACACTCTGTACTGGAAGTAATGTGGGCCTAGTCTTTACTTGCTGTTAAAATTTATTTTGGTTGCAGCACTCTTCAAGGATCTGCTTCTCAGAGGAAGTGAACTGAAGCAGTGTCCTGAGGTCCCCTTCTCTCCAGTCAACCCCCCAGGATTTAGCAGGGAACCACGCAGACTTTTATGGTTGAAAGGCCCCTCAGACAGGAGTGCTTGAGAGGAGTTTGATAAGGCAGAGAGAGCATATTGGTGTTGTTGCATTAAACTGTCTCTTTAATTTCAAAAATCTGAATTTATACCTCTAAAACTCATTAATTACAAAAATACCAGTCATTTTTTGAAAAGCTCTGTGAATCTATATCCCATCTGCACAGCTAAGAAAACAGCTGATGCTCCTCTAATACACTTTTCTTTCTACATTTCCAGCATTGGTTATTCTTGATAGATTTCTTATCATTATAAATAAATATTCTAGTTTCGTCATATTAGCTACCCTTCACTTTTATATGCACTTTAATAACTTGCAACATTCTATCTATACACAGACATAATTTTCCAAGGCATTCCTCTTTCTGTTATCTCACAGAAAATATCATTCTCCCAGTTTCAGTTTGTATCTTAAATCTAAGTCCTTATGGACACTTTTTTCTTTACCACTGTCCATGTGTTGATGATGGGATGAAATGAGCCCTAACAAACCCCAACAAGATGTTAAACAGCTTCCAGGAATTTGAGAATCTGTCATGCAAGATCTAAGGAAATGCAAGATCCAGTTTGAGGCACCCAACAAAAGAAGCACATGGACCTGTTCAAGTGAGTCCAGAGGAAGCCACAAAGATGCTCCAAGAGTGGGAGCTCCTCTTCCATGAACACAGGCTGAAAGAGATGGGACTGTTCAGCCTGGAGAAGAGAAGGTTTCACAGAGACCATACAGCATCTAAAGGGAGCCTACAAGGAAGCTGGAGAGGGACTTTTTACTGTCCCTTGTAGTGACAGGACAGGGGGGAATGCCTTTAAAATGAGAGTGGGTTTAGATTAGATATTAGGAATAAATTCTTTACTGTGAGAGTGGTGAGGCTCTGGAAGAGGTTTCTAGCAGAATCTGTGGATTCCCCATCCCTGGAAACGTTCAGGATCAGGTTGGATGGGACCCTGAGCAATCTGGTCTAGTGCAAGGTTCCCTGCCCATGGCAGGGGAATTGGAAATAGATGACCTTTAAGGTCCCTTTAACCCAATCCATTCTATGATTCTATGATTCCATGATATAGTAACCTGTTAAACAAATAACAAAAGAGAGGCAGGCACCAAAAATACAGGGGAAAAAAAGGTCATCTGTGGCTTAAAATAGCGGGGTCCAAATTTTCAAACTGTTTGAAGTCTTAAGTACCTGTATTCCCCAGTTAAAAGCAAGCTCTTGTAACTTGCAGTACGAACTCCAATTCCATGTTGAGAAGTTCCAACTACAAGGATTTGCTTGTAAGAAGTGGAGTTCCAATTCTCTGAATATCCTGAATTTGTCCAAGCTACTTTGTGCTAAACTTGTATGGAATAAGGTTAAATTGATATTTTTTTCTATTTCCTTTGCCAAAAATGCTTCCTTTCAAGGTGAAGGACTCAGAATCTGTATGTATCTATTGTATTACAATAATGGTCCCTTTATTGAGAGCTTACTTTTGCCAAAGGTGTAATTTGATCAATACTACTCCCAGAATGCAAAATGAGAGGGAGAGAAACTGTGCTACTTCCAAACATTTGCACATCTATTGCCTTTGAGAAACAAAATAGCTGCGGTTATTTGTGATATCAACTCTCAGCAGAACAAAGCATGCTTGGCTAGTTTTTATAGCCAGATGGGACTACATAGACCCTGATCTTGAATACTGGCCCAGTATCTTCAAGGAGAGAGGAGATGGCAGATGAAATACTGTACTCAAATTTTAAGAGAACAGGAGACACTTAGATATCAATGTCGATTGACATAAGGTACAACTAGTATCCAAGGAAATGTAACCACAAACATTTGGCATTTCAGAAACAAAGCTGCTCTTCTTACCAGTCAAACATGTGAACTAAAATACAAGCATTTTCAATAATCAAGTCTGTAAATGGATTTATTTCCAACAACATAACTTTGCAAGTTCCAACAAAGAAGGAGAACCTATTGTAAGTAAATAACTAGAAATAACAAGGATAATAGTACACAAATGTTGGTCTTTCACTCAAGTTGTAATGCCCCGGGATTGTTTTTCTAATAAGATATAATTTATAATTTATGCCTGGGAATAAACAATGTCTCCATAAAGAAAGTTTGTTTCAGGTTATTCCATAGCCACATATTTTTTTTCCTAAACATCTTCTTGTCACACAGAGTTGTAACTTGAGAGATACCATAGCTGAGGTGCTAATGTCTGATAAAATTTCCAGTTTAAACTGTGGCAGGGGTACTACAGTCATTAGTTATCAGCTTCACTAACTAGTATCAATAGTAACCAATCCTTGTTTTCATAATTACTGCTGGTGGCTATACATGGTCTGCTGTATTAAAAGTTCTTCCAGAAAGACATAGATAGCGGCAGTCTCTGGAAAATGATAAAAAAGTATCAGATGCCATAAAGAGACCTCTTGCTATGTTAAAGACCAAATTCTACCATACAATTCTTGCTGTTTATAAAGTATCCAAACTCAAAAATCATCCACTTATATAAACCAGTTTTCTAGTAACATTAATTATGGTATTAGCTCCAAATGAAGAAAACACAGCCACATGTAATTGGGTGCCAAAACCTAATGAGCAATAAGTTCAGAACAGACTATTCAGGAGATCTAACTACTTCCAAAGAACACATGTAATAGGGAAGAGACACTCTTATCATAAACAATCCTATTTGAAATGACAAAGAGATAATTCTGTAAATCATTGTCTGCACTTGAATCTCTCCTACTATCCAAAGTGAATTTGAAGAAGGTTTTATTTTTTAAAACATCAACACAAAACTATTATGCCCCATGCCTTGGTGTAGGTCAAACTCTTAAATCCTCCCTGGCATAGCTTTCTGTTTACCTGCTTCCATTTCAATATGTGGGTCAAAGTTAAATATGTCAAATATCAAAAGAGAAACTTTTGAAATTTTTTTATGACATTTTGGAATAAAACTTCAAAATATGCAATTGCCTTTACATTATTAAATGGAAAAAGCCTGTAATCATAGGTCTCCATTAAATGCATAGCAGTTAGTAGTAAGATTTGTTATTTAATTATAAATCAAGATTTTTTCTTCTCAGGTGTACCTTATGTGGCATTTAAATTACAGACAGTAATGACATGTGGACATAAAATGAGAAAAGAGCCACACAGGACTCCTTTGAGTAGAAAATTTTCAAGTTCCCAATCTTGCAAAAAATTATTTAGACTCTTAAGTGCACCCACCAGGAGCAGTACCACTTATGTAGCAGAATGGTTTTCAGCAGGTAGCATTTAAGATGGTCCCCAAAAGAGTGACCTGAAGGTCAAACCTCTGTAGAAGTGCAGATTTGCAGTAGAAGTTTAACATTGTGAAGGAATATAAACTTGATGCCTTTGGAGGAAAAAAATGTATGACTGTGTCACGTTCCATGCAGCCACAACTTTTATGTGCTTTCTCATCTGCCCTTTCTGACAAATCATTCAGACATTTTTAATCTCTGGGCCACTTCATGCCTTGACTTCTTAGTAAATATGAGCAAGCTGGTGCCAAACATACATACACTTTGTTTCTGTGACACCTCTTATGTAAGTCTGCAGCTTAAACCAAACCTTATAATTCAAGTCTGTAACAACTGCTGTATGAGTGTAAGCATGCTGCTCTTATAGAAAGGGACTACCTTTTGCTCCATAAATCTAAATACCATATGAGCATCCTGTCTTTTATGCTTAGTCTTCCATATTGGGGACACGAGCCTTACTCCTAAATTATCAATTTTGTAACAAAATCTTTAAAACTGTTCTGACAGTAGTAGACACCTGTACACCAGGTAGATAAAGGTGACCAGTATATATCAGATAAGATGCCGATCAGCCGTCATACAGATATAATGTGATATCTATAGAGCTGAGCTATGTTTTATAAATGTGACCTACAGCTAAAAGCTGTGAGCATTGGCTGTGAACTCACTACAGTTATTCAGTCCCTCTCCAAATTCCTCTAAACACAAAAACATAATTTAGGAGGTTTAGAGATTTATCTGTTTATTAGGATTTCAGTTACCACTAGAAAATCTGGGAAAAGTCACCCCATTTCTAAAAAGGTCCTTGAGAGAGAAAAGAAAATGCAGAGTTGCATTGTCATTTCTGTCTGTGTAGAGTGTTGTCATAAAACAATGACCAACAAAATTAGAAAAACCCATGGTATGTATAGGTTTTCAATATTATAAAAACATATATCTTTATATAATAATTTAACATGCATTCTTTAGCTCTGTTAACAACAGATTTCAGAACTGAATTTTTGGTAAGATGAAGTATTACCAACTTTTGAGTCACACATTAGTACTGCTAACTTATTTTGGTGTTATCAAAACCAGGTAAGCTTGAGGGAGAAAAACCTCATGATGATGCTTTTGATAGCTACACAAATGGTTAGCTGACTTTGAAAAGTGTTCCCTGCATTTGCTGCTTTCTTATGTGCAAAGTGACAACAACACCATCGTTTTGAAGGTGAAATTATTAATTATTATTAGCTACATGACTAATATTAAATTACAAGTGTACTTCTGCCTTGGGATAGATCAAGTGGCTTTTAAAGCTCTTCAGTATCTTTGTCAGGCTGTGATGGTTATTAATTAAATCTTGTCCAACTGAATTACTTAGCAATGTGGGTTGTGGCGCAGGCAAGATAAAATCCCTTTTGTATTCTTTTAAGATAGATTTTGATTTGCTAGAAGCTTGCCCAAGTAATATGTAAACCCTGATACTTGAAATCTGATGCATGTGGTTCCTCTCTGCATGAGACTCCACTGACCACATCTGTTCTGTAGTTTACTCAGAAAAAAATCCCTACTCATCAGTGTCCCTCACTCCTTCCTGATTCTTTAGGACTGCTAATGTTTCAGGTAGCAACTGAAAGCACTGGCAATTATTTTGACTCCTGTAACACAAATATAGACTGAGCACTCAAATGGAGTGTTCATACGGGCAAAAGCCAAGGGAACGAGCTTCAGAACCAAGGACTTCCATTCAAACCACTGTCTTGGGGAAATGTTAACAGAAACAAACTGCAGAGTAATTTTCAAGAAAACAAGCTGTTTAAAAAAAATTGATTCAAATCCATTGAACAATTGATCCTGTCTCAATTTTGGGATTTCTGCAAAGCCTCCTAGCCTGTAGGAACACCTCCTGTATGGAACAACTAAACCATCTCCTGCAACTTTCTTTGCCTTGCAAAGAAGCAAGAGGACACCCATTTCCCTACAGGCAGGTGATTAGAATTTGACTTTATAATAATGATTAAAGGCAAACAATGATCAAGGTCCTTCAGTCATTGGAAAGGTACAGTAGCTTTAAAGTCCAATCTGAAGAAGTTCCTTTACATGTGAGCTTTGTTATGAAAAGCTCCATGTGATATGACAGATTGATTAGGGAACAAGGAAAACTATGACACAGCTTGGCACAGTACTTTGTGAAACAATGTACCAGGAACAGAAATCCTTTTTTTCCCCTCTTTCTTTGCAAGGTAGCTTTTATTCTTCATGGATATTTGAAATATTCCTTTATTTCAGTTTAGCAACAATGACCGACTCCTTAGGCATTTCCATAAGAAACTCAGATAATGCCTCAGGAGCCAAACAACTTAATCAGGAGGAAAATGGCAATGGTGAAAGAGTTTTTCAGGCTCCTGCAGAACCAACAACAAAATTCACAAGGTAACTGCATGATGGCTTTACAAGGTAGCTTTACAGGTTTTGGACAAAAATACCCCCTTGAACATTAAATGAAAATAAACATATTTGATTTAATGATTAAATTAAGGGCAGTAGTCTGTTTGGGAAGCTTGATCCAGGGATTAAACAGAGACAATTTTAAATGGTATATGATCTGGTAGGTATGTTGAAAGACCAAAATTTTTTGAATGGTAGCCAGCAACTGACATAAAAACAGTACTAAAAGCTCAGCCTTAAGCCCTTGAATTGTTTCCTTAGTACTTTGACCATACACCACGGTGTGAGTTAGAAACCATAAGGTTTTGAACTCTCACAAATGTGAATAAAAGAGGCTGTACATAGAGTAAAGCTCTAATAGTGAAGGCATCCTGGCCTATGCTGGACACGTTGTGTTCTTCTTTTTGAAACACAAGGTAGAAATAAAAATAAGAGAAAAACTTAATGACAGTTTTCAAATGGATAGATGAAAATCTTTTTCTCAAAATAGATTCTATTTATTTTATTTCTGATGGATTACGTATTTGAAGAAAGTAGGAACATATAGGCAGAGGTACTAGCATGCAAAGTTTTTAATAAGGAATCAGGTTATTAACAGTACTAGCAGCCTAATGACTTTTTTTTTTTTTTTTCTGGTCAAATCTGTTTTACGTCCTTTAAAGTCCCATGTGGTAGCTCTTATTGACTTGTGGTGACATTTACCTGAAAAGACAGAACTCTTCCCTCACCATCCGCTGCCTATTGAGCTCAGCCAATACATTGCTCAGGACTAACCAAGTTGCTTCCAAACCCAGAGCCTAAAGTCAATAAAAGCTTTATAGGATTTTCCACTTTCCCCACAGGAGAAAAATAGCTGTGAGTTTGTTGTTTGGAAAGGCATTGATTAGCATATTGCTGGAACAGACTGTTGACCTAACTATCACAGACTCAGCGTGAGGAAGTCCCCTAAGTACAAGTATCTAGCAGAGTAAGAACTCATTTCTCTCGCCTCATTAACCATTTCCTGAACTTAGAAGTTCTACATTTCATTATATTAGTCAGGCAACTCAATAAATGAAAAAAAAAAAAAATCAACATCTAACAAAACCTAACTGTCAACTCATCTAGAATTAGAAGAAATAATTCAATTTGCATTGAAAAAAAAAATAAAAATATTTTCTTGCTCTTTTTATTTTTCAAGCTATTTATTTAAATAAAATTGAAAATGATCAGGAGATAGTCCAGACGTCAGGACACTCCCAGAGCATAAAAAATGTGTTTTCAGTCACTCAGCTGTCCAATTCAAGACAGCAGGACATAAGCAATGTGGGACTGCTCTATTTGTAACACTCCTGTTAACCCAGCTGAGACACAGAATTCAGAATGCTTGCTACAAGCTTCCAAGATGTTTGTGTTTCTCTTGATCTTGGGTGGCGGGGTGGGGGGTGGGGCACGAGGAAGGAAAAAAAAAATTATGCTGAATGAAAAAAATCTAGGTGGGACTGTAGCAAGAGGTAGATCATTGCAATGGCATGTTGCAGTGGGACAGAGTATTTTTAGGTACCTTAAGAATGGGAACTGTAGGCTTTTTGTGTAGGATTAAGGGAATAAGATGTGACAAAGCCACACTGCCTCCTTTCTTCCTGTCTGCTCTTGGTTTGTTTTCTCAAAAAAAGTTGCTCTAGAACTATTCCCAATTCCAGTTTTGGATTAATGGGGAATCTACACTTCCTCAGTGAAGATCTGGTTTTAAAGTAATATTATGTTCTGAGTGTTTGCTGTACAGCTGATACTGGTAGCGGAGTAATACTGTAGAACACACACTTTTAGCAAAATAACACCCCAAACAGATCTTAACATATGTTTCTCTGTCATTGCTGGAGACAGTCTATGTCCCTTGTCCCTAGGAATCACTGTGTGTCTCATGAAGTTTCTCTAGTTTTCTGATAAAGAGCATGATGCTTTGCTGTTCTCAGAATGCAGAGTAGTGCTTCACCATAAGAAAAACCTTCCAGTTAACCATTTCAGAGGGTCCAGTGAACAAAAAATGGTTGGATAAAAAGTTTCTGAATATGTGTTATCATGAATCCACCTGTATGCATGAATGTGAATTAGTTTTATAAATACTAGCTCTGTTATTGTGTGCTCCACTGTGAATGAATTCAGCAATATAAATCAGAAAGGACTTAGGACACACATGTATATATATGTACAAACCCACACATACACCCCTTTTCTAAACCAACAGAACTGTGTACAGCATGATTCTCCCAAGATCTAAGTTGACAAAGATTCTGTTTATTAACACACATCCCTGCTTCATGGCAGAATGCTAAATGCCTCATTACCCAATTATGCCTACAAAATAACTCTGTATCGTTCTCATTTTTACAAATGAAGCACTGAGGCAAAACACAAATTGATTGCTCAGAGGCCAAATTATAGCTGACCCAGGATTGAATCTCAGCCCAAATCTTTATGTACCAGATGATGCTTCTATAGTTTGGCTCTGAGGTCTATTTCATATAAAGGGAGAGAGGAGTTTTCCTTGAGAAAAAGATTCTGTAAGAGCAATGGATCTTTGTAAGATCATACACTGTATTTAAACTTCAGTCTTTGAAAGCTGGAAGAAGAATGCAAGACAAGAGTGAACATGTGAATGAGAAAGTGGGCATTTGAGGGTGGTGTAAGGGAGAAATCTTACTGAAGGGAGACTTAAGGTAGGAATACAAGTCAACACAATTATGCTAATGTGCAATGGGCAAAAAGAGGGGAAAAATAAGCACCAGAGTAATTTCATTTTGCATGCACTTTAGATGTCCACAATGTTTATGTCTATGAACCAGTAACCCATAATTCATAGCAGAAAAAAAGAAACAAAAAAATGAATTTGTCTAAAATCTAAAAAATGAATTTGTCTGTTTAATATTTGGAATAAGTGAAATTGCATTCTGTAAGTTTCTTTTCTTTCTCTCCCTTAGGGGGAAGAAGCAAATTTCCTCAGATGTAGAAATATATTCCATTACTGCATCTCCCCAGCTATTTTTCTGCAACACTGGTCATATTTTAAAGGCAACTAAGCATCTGAATAAAGTATGGAGAACTTCTAAAGTGACAAATGAATGAATCCAGGCGCTTTCAGTGATTTCTGTTCTCTAACTCAGTTTGTGCCGATTTATTCAAGATTCTTCACTTCAGACAGTTTTTCATTCATTTCATCATCCTCTCATTGACCCTAAGATCTTTGAATTTGCATATCAACTTCTTGCTGAAGAAACTTTATCAAAGACAAACAGATCTATAGCATACCCTAATGTCTCTAATTTCTATGTCCCACTTGCTCCTTGATTAATTCTGTCACGTGCTTCTGACAAGATCTAATTCTCTAAACCCATGGCTCTTGGCTACTGTGTTAGAAACTTTTATCTAACGAGTTCATCCTTTATGAATAATTCTAAAAGTCTTTCCCAAAACAGCAGTTAAATCTGCTGGCCTGTTGTTCTCTGCTTCACAACCTTAGTTAACTGGCAGTGAACAAAATGTCAAAATTACACAATTCTGGCAGTGTCTGATCAAATGAAGACGATTTTTTGCACTCTTTCTCTAAACACTCACTCCTTGTTAGCATTAGGGGCATGATACTGAATCAGACTGCTCATGCACTGTTGCAAATTTTTGTGTTTCTATGACCTTGCTCCTCCGCACTGGACTCTCTCAAGTGGGTCTGCATTTTTCCTGAAAAATGACTATAAATTCCAAAGCTAAGTTACACTGGCAAAAACTCCATGTTGCAGTCAAGCTGCTGGTGTCTTGCACAATGTGGGCCTGCACTACCACCTCCCCTGTCACATTTATATTTCTGCTTGTTGCATAGAGGCTTTGGAGATCATGGATTCTCCATGACGGCCTAGGAAATGCTTCTTTACACTGGAACCCTCTGTCTATCTGCAAAAATATCCTGCTTTCCACAGATATCTTCTTGGGAAGATATCTATTATCTGTAGTTAGTTCATCTTTTTGCAGCAGTTTTTACTCCTTTTAGCCGTTGTTATCTACTTTTTGTATCAATATTATTTTATCTGGTCCTTTGTAAGGACTCCAGTGAAACAGCTCATCTTTAGAACTGCTTGCCCTCATCTAGGAGAAAGAGTTCTCTACTGTTTTTCAGGGACTGAATTTTTCCCTCTTTCTTCTTTTATCACCAAGGCTACAAGCCTTGGCAACAGGGAAAACAGAACATCTATTTTTAGAACCGATGAGTGAGAAGTGCAAAGACCTAGAGATGGACCAATTAGTAACTACTCTGTATCTGTAACATTCAGTTTTGGATGGAATAGAAAAAGGCAAATCTGAAGATCATCTGCATGAGATACTGGAAACAATGAGAGCAATCTGATACTGCCCACGGGAAATATATAATGATAAAACAGTATGGGATTTAAAATTGCATCCTGTAGAACCACAGCATTAATGACTGCTTCATTAAAGAGGCTTAACTGCAACAAGCGGGCTCCCCTGAAAGAAATACAATTCATGAAATGCTAGATAATCCAGAAGAGATAGTTAATCTCTGCTGTAGAAACTGATGTTCCTTTGTAACAAATGATGCAAACAAATACTAAGAGAGTGGATTAACATGGTCTTTTTTTAGTAAATATGTGACGAGAGCTCTGCTGGATACTTCTATTAAGCATCTGGGGTGAATGACAATTGAAGTCAATGTTGAAATTTCTTGCACATGTTGATTACTAGAGGATGTTCTCCCACCTGAACTACTACCTCTTAATGAATAAATGGATGCTAAAACAGGCTGCATGAAAACTAATTCTCTATAAGAAATACTGATCAATTCAGGCTGTATCACAGTTAAATCCAAACATGTAAAATGAAACATGGTTACACAGATATAATACAGGAAATGATAAACTATCCGCGGGGAACCAAATTAGTACAACACTGATTACAAACAACCACTTCAGATTAAATGCTCAATCTTCTATTACTCTGTTGCTGAATAATAGGTTAGTTAAAAGCAGGCCTAGATCTAATTTTTCCATAAGAATTTATTCAAGATGCTGTATTATTCCTTTTTTTGAGGAAACAATTGATTTTGAAAACACATTACTATTTATTCATGCTGCCGAGACAATTACAGCTAAAATTTCTATTACTTGAAAGTGTATTAATGAAATACCAGAAAATACTGAGTGGCAAATAAACACAGCTTTAACGCCCTTGTTCTCCCACACAGTCTGAATACAGGAAGCAGTAAGAACTTAATAGATGGGCAATGAGGCCTTACCAAAACAGGGAGAGTAGTATGTCTGAGATTAGGACTGACACTCAGACCCTTTCTGGAGACTTCTCCTCCTGTAGTTTTGCCTAGACAATTTAAAGGCTGAGGGTTTTACCTATTGTACTGATATTAATTAAGGAGAGCTTTCTCCAGATCTGAGCCATCTGATCTGCCTGGATATTCTTTCTCACTCCTCTCAAATGTTAATATTTAAATCTTTACCATCCCCATTATACTTCTCAGTCTTTCACAGTTAGGCAACTTTTAATTTCACCAGCAATCAGACTGTTCTCCCCAAAAGGCTCCTGGGCAATTCCATCTGTCACAGGAGCAACAATTCACTCTCATCAACCAGGCTCTTCCAGAAGCAATTTTGGCTCTCTGCATGGTAAGTACTGAGTGTACTAGTGAAAAACAGATAATTGTGACTCTTTCTTGGTGATTACAATAATTAGCTGAAAATACAGAGGGAACATTAATGTCATCTTATTAAAATAAATTGTGAGAAAAGGAGTTTGATGGTTAAGACCCTAGAATGAAATATCAGCACACTCATAGCACCACTCTTTGAGTGTCTTCAAAAATTACAGTATCGTTACCTATCCTGCTAATTACTTTTATGTGGTCCTTGAGTCAGGGACTTTGTATGTTGAATTTACTGCAGCCATCACTGCTCTGTCACAAAAGACTTCCAAAATACAGAGAACAAGAGAAGAGTTCACTGCAGAATCATGAAGAGATGGCACTAAAGATACTCTGCTAATGCCTTGGAAGTTCACTGAGGTAGTCATTCCATTTCTTGGCTAGCAAAGGACTGTCAGAAGGGGAAGGATTCAAATCAAGGGTGTTGAAAAGATGAATTTTAATATAAAATGCTGCTCTTAAGCAGTCCTTTGAAAGAACAGGGTTAGGACTTTTCAGTGTACTGTTCTTTACCAGCAATGGAGAAGAGCTATAGAAGTACATGTACACACACATGAATATACACTCATATGCTTGCATATGATTGTTAAGTACAAGTTCCAAGGGAAAAAAACCTCACATTTGTGAGGAACAGGGAAGTGACTAGTCCTGTGTCCAACACCATCAGTCTGTTATCAACCAAGACCAAGCACTGAACTGCTGGGCAGAGCACACTTTAACAAAGGCAGTTTTTAACATCCTGAACCTTGAACATCCTTTCTCACACCTAAAGTCCCCTAGGCACAGAGCAACTGAAATTCAGGATTCATGGAACTCACCCGCTATATGGCACATGTCCTGCCCACCTCGTGGAGCTTCCTCCCACAACTTCATTATAAAGCTGACTCCAGCTGCTGTGGCCAGGTTGCAGCTGTTCTCTCCACAGCTCCCAATTGACAGAGACCAGATCTGAATAACATTTAGAGACAAATATATGGCAGGAAGAAAACCAAACAAACATAGCAAAACAACAAAAAAAATCCTACCTAACTGATCACCACTGAGAAACTTTCAGTCATAATCCTTGACAACTTTTTCAGTTTCAAGTGTTCTCTTTAATTTGTAGATTACTATGAACACTTTTCTGATTAGTCTAAGCTCTGCTTTTTATGGACTGCAGCTGAATCAGTGACTGTGTTCCAGAGCTAACACTGTTTACTGACAAAGTTTTCGGTAGATTTTGAAGGTTTTAGAAAACATTGCATATTTTTAACCTGTCTTTAGGACATTCAAAATACTGAATACGTGGCAGTCGTACAGCACCAATGTCTGGCCAGGCTTGAAACAGACCATGGAAGCAAGAATATTGTTTATTTTCCTCATCCTTCCATTAGGGCTACTTAATAGGTAAGTATTCTGCCACAAAACAGAATAACATCTTGTTCAGTGTCAGAAGAAAGCCTGTAACCCCAAACCCCACTCTCATGACCTGAACCATGCCCGTTGCTGAAAACTAAGCAAGCTTCCTTTCCTGCTTACTCGGAGTCTGGTGTTGCTCATTTTCAAATGGGCTGCACTCTTCCTATCTACTCCAGTTCACAGAGCTGGCTTCTGGTTTGCCAGTTGATTCCACCTTCAAAGGATTACATTGTTTTCATCTTGAACTCTGAAAACAAGGCAGTTTTTTCACGGTTTTGGCCATATTTATGAGCCTGGGTGGTACAAGCATCATGCGGGGGATCAGTCACACATGTCTTTTGTGTTTTTATAGAGAAATAAGCTCACAAACTGAAGGGGCTAGAGTTCCACAGGGTTTATTGGTCTTCAAGTTTGAGCCCAAATCATACCATTAATTAAAAAGAGTTTATTTAAGGCCTATGGATGATCACAAGGCCACCATCCTTTGTGTCTTTGCTGCCACTCCCCTAAATATCTTTATTTTCAGGACTAGTTCTCAAAAAATTCTGAAACTTCAGTGATCTGAAAATTTGCTGAGTCTCTGGGTTAACACCCTGACTTGCCACTCTGATGTTGGCGAGCAAAGGTACTTGAGTACGGTTTTCACTGATGTAATTGCCTTGAAAGAATAAACCCAAGGAAGAGCCCTAGTAGGTCATGGGCTTATAGTTTTAAAACTTTATTACCCATTAAAAGGCAAGGTCACAAAACTGCAGTTTCCCTCAACATTTTTTTTTAAACTGTCAATCACACCTAGGTATATAGTAGAGAAACTTGAACTGACTGCTTTACAGGAAAGTATGTAGCTGAAGGAAACAACATTGTGAACTAATATTAGACCATGGAGCTTTACAAAGTTATTCACTTGAGCAATAGCCCAGCTCCAGCTGTTTTGATTTGTGATGCTGATTACTTACTAATAGGGAAATATGCACCTTCTTGAGGACATGACCACCAATGAATCTAATTGTTAATTAGACATGCTCTCACATAGTAAGGGTTTTTTTTAACTAGCGTATCTGGAAGGAAATAGAGAAGAGATTTGCAAAGGAAGTTTACAGGTGGTTACTTTATAAGCAATCTGAAAGGTGAAAAGGGGTGCAAGGAAAAGTTGATACTGAACTTTGGAGATCAGTGTCAGCAGGCAGCTGACACTGATCAGCAGGCAGGCATCTCAGTCATTTAATTTCTTTTTTTTCTCCTTTTTGAAGTTTCTGAGAAGTTTTTGTTCATGCAAAAAGTCAGGCCTATTTGGGTTATACAGTGATTATGTGTCTAGGGAATTTCTCTTAGGGGGTATAACTCCCTGCATTTTATCAGTCTTATATGACAGACGAGAGAGGGAAAACAATAAACAAAAAAATTAATTACACTTTGAACTCTAAGAAAAGGTGATAAATCATGTGTTATATCTTAGTCCACTTTATCAGCTATTTCTCTGACAGCACAATACGATGGTGATTCCCTAAAGTAGAATTTCATCGTGACACAGGTGCTTTTGCCACTTAATTCCTGGTCATTGTATCATGGAGTATTAGAAATTATACAAGTGTAGAGAAAGAGCTTCTTCTGGCTGCAGAATCAGTCTTCAATGGCCGTTATAAAGAGTGATAATTGAAATGGGATAAATGTGTACACAGGTAGGACAGGTGTTTAGAAATACGGTTTCTGTAGAGCTGGCTTGGACTTTCCTTTGTTTTATGTGTCATGCAGAGGAAGCCACATCCTCACAGTTACTCACTCTTCCCTGCCAGCACTTGTGATAGGCTGATCATAATTTTATAAATAAATACATCCATATAAGCCCTTATTTCATTAAGCTGCTTTAACCAACAATGACTTTTCAACATAAGCATTTTTAGAAATTGTGTCCAAACACATGGACTGGTAGTTCTCTCTTCTCACCCAAACAGATGTACAACCTTAGTCCCATTTGCAAACACTCTGCATAAAGAATTTTTTCATATGAAATAATCCCACAATATGTGACCTTGCAATTCTAAACTTAAATTAGTAGCAGGGAGAAAGACACAACACCTGTGAATCAGAATGGATTTTCCCAGTAAGTTTCATTTCCTATCATACCCAAGATTAGAGACGTGATTTCACTTTAGAAAAATACAATATTGATTGTTATCTCATGTCTTTCTCCTTTATTCAACATACAATATAATCTCAAGGACCCTGATGCTTTTGCAGCTGTGTAACAGGTGAGGTGTTACATATATGCAGGGAATTTCCACTAGTGAATTTTTCATTGTGCGTGATGCAGGGTCATGGCTGTTCTTCATTCGTTTGGGAAATTGATTACATCTCTTTAAAGCCTCTCAAGCAGCACAAAGCAGACAGAAGAATTACGAGCTAGTTTAGTGCACTTTACCTTGATAGAAAGAGCTTGTAGTTCAGAGAAGCAGGTAGGAAATTATATATACACACAGCCTTCAGCTCGAGGCTTTCACTGCAAGCTGCATGACTAAATCAGAGGCTTATTAGTACCTTGCTGATGACTTTGCTTTGAAAATATACTGGGGGAGGAAAAAGGTTGTTTGCTACTGGCTAGGGGGATGTGAAGCTGGAATATTTACCAAACCACTCTGACTGATTGACATATGTTATTCAAAGAGCAATCTTAAAAAAAATTTTGAGGTATAACTAATTTAGTTTATTATGCTAACTGATTGAGTTTATCATGTGTTTGTTACACATTTTACATTTGCTAAAATTATAAGCAAGATTTCATACCAAATTCAGATTTGAATCCAAAAGTAAATTTCATGCAGTATCTGAGGTTGGGCATTCCAGTTTTGATATTTGGCAGCTTTTCCATTATCTAACAGATTAGAGCAATTTGGCATCCTGGCACACTGCTGTGATTTTCCCCAGCCATGAGTGAAGCCCCACACAGCCACTCCCTCACTTCCCCACCAGTAGGACTGGGGAGAGAACTGGCAGGGCAAAGGCTAGAAAACTTGTGGGTTGAGATTCAGACAGTTTAACAGGAAAAGCAAAAACTGCACGTACAAGCAAAACAAAATAAGGAATCAATTTGGTGCTTCCCATGGGCAGGCAGTGTTCAACCATCCAGGACAGCAAAGCCCTATCACACATGACAGCATCTTGATGAACACCATCACTGCAAATGTCACCCTCCTTTCCTCTTCCTGTAACTTTACATACTGAGCATGATGTCTCATGGTCTGGAATGTCCCTCTGGTCAGTTTGGGTCACCTGTCTGGGCTGTGTCTCCTCCCAACCTTCCAGGCACCCCTGATTTCCTCACTAGCATGGCCAAATAAAAAGCAGGAATGGCCTTGGCTCTGTGTAAGCTCTTCTCTTAATAAACTTCTCTATGTTATCAACACCGTGTTCAACACAAATTAAAAACACAGCCCCATATCAGTCCCTGGAAAGAAAATTAACTCTACCCCGGGCAAAACCAGCACACACATGGAACAGGAAAATTCTGCAGACTGCATATAATGGATCTGATCTATCCTGAGTATGACATTCCACATAGAGCTGACTGTGGATTACAAGATGAATATGCCTCAAACATATCAGCATCACCAAAAGTCATGAAATCAAAACCATCCAGGAACAAGTATGTTTAATTTGCTAAATGTTTCCTACATTGTCACAGACTTACTTTTGGGGGCAAGTTCCCTAGGATACACACTTTCTGCTTTTCAAGCAGGAATACCAATCTGGGAGATAAAATCCAATTAATACCTAACCTGTAAGGTTTAGTGAGAACAAGATCAGCCCAGATTAGACTAAGACAGAACACTAGGTAGGAAGGGACCTCAAGGACCACTTGATCCAACCTTTCTTGGTAAAAGCGTCATCTAGACAAGATAGGACAGTACCCTGTCCATCTGAATCTTTAAAAAAATACAGTGTCAGAGAATTCTCCACTTCCCTGGGGAGAGCGTTCCAATGGCTGATTGTTCTCATTGTGAACAGCTTTTTTCCCGTGTTCAATCATAGTCTCCCATGGAATAACTTGTACCCATTCCCTTTCCTCTTTTCCACATGACTGTTGGTAAAAAGGCAGTTTTCATCTGTAGCCACCCCTGAATACTGGGACATGGTGATAAGGTCTCCCCTAAACCTTATTTTCTCAAGGCTGCCCAAACCCCTCTCTCTCAGCCTTGCATCACAGGGCAGGTTTTCAGTCCTTTGATCATCTTTGTTGTGGCCCTCCTCTGTATCCTCTCCAGCTGCTCCTATGAGCTATGATCCTGAGGCACAAGGCCAGATCATGCATTTAAAGCTGACACAGAATGAGGAGATGTTTGGGAAGGCTGTATTTTAATCAGTTGTACTATAAGGTTTGTAAACTTTTTGAAAGTCAGTTTCATAATTTCCATGCACTTATTAAATCATCTATTCAGTCTACAGTGCCTTGTTTCAGAAAGTCACTAAATAGCTTCTTGCTAAGACTTCTAGCACATTATTTCACTGCCAAAGGTTGACAGTATTCCCTCCCTTTCCCTGACCCACCTTTTTGTCCCCCTGAGAACTTCTGTATAACTAGGACTTCCAAAAATATTAATTTGCCCTCTGCTTGTCAACATTTGTGTAGTGTTTTCAAGCACTGACAGCAGATACTTACAATTACATAATTTGCCATTTGTTGGGGCCATTTCTTGCCTGTGTAAATGAGTATAGTAACACAATAAACTGAAGGAAAAGTCTGGTTTGAAAACTAAATGCCTCAATTGAAGATGTCACAGCAGAATCTGTACATCACTACTTAATAACAGAATGCAAGTGGCAGCATTTGCAGACAGCAGAATATTTAGGTTGTTCAAGCCTAAAAAAAAGACTGAGAGAATGTCAAAAGGAGAGATAAAACACACTGACTGCTGTCATTCTATAACAAAAGCATTGTGTATACTGAATAGATAATTAGTGATTGTAAATATCCTGTAAGCAAGGGAAGAAAGGTTTTGAATTGGAGACATCACTAAAAATACCTACTACATTTTCATCAGTAGTGAAGCACAAGATAAACAGAAAGACCGAGGAAGCAAATAATTGAAAATACATCATTAAATCAGTTATAGACATTCATGAAAAATAACACTTTGCCTCCCCATCACTTTTGAGAGGGAAGTGCAGGCATACAAGAAATCCAAACACAGTTAAGAGAAGTCTAAGGGATCGGACAACTTTCAAGAGAAAATGAAGGTACAGAATAGAACTAATCAGTCCAAGGAACAGAATAAGAAACAACATGACAGAAGTATACAAATAATGAATATCATGCCTAATAAGAACCATGATACATCTACTTATCCATGATCATTCTACAATTACAAAACCCACTTAAACACCTCACAGATTTAAAAAGGTTGGGTAGCAAGATTTTACAACCTCGTATGAATATGATGGTCTTTGAGACTAACAAGAATATTCAGATTCTGGGGACAATGAGCACACTTTAAAGTCAGAAAACAAAGAGCATAATTGTTTGAGCTGTGGTATAATCCAAATTTGTTTTCTGCTGCATGCTGGTCATTCTCAATGTCTCCCACTGCAATGTTTAATTTCCTGACTTATCTAGATCTGCGAGTTTGATCTGTTATGGTAATTCCATTATGGTAAAAATCAACTAAGACATTAGCTTATTGAGAATCTTTTTTTTCCTTCCCACGACACCATTATCCTTTTTATAGAATCTGAAGTGTTCTGGCAAATATTTGCACTACACTGGAAAACAATAGATATGGTTGGATGATGGAATTTCCGTCTTTCCACTAAAAGCAGGCACCGCAGTTAGGTAAAATTGTAACAGGGAAAATTAGTTGTTTGTGCAGGAACCTTAGTTTGAAGTTCCTTCTAAGGGTCCTTTTTCCATTGTTCCTTAGGCAGGCAACAAGGAGATGAACCTTATTTAGAAACATAGACTGTGCCAGACGGAGCAGGCTGGTTTAAAAATCAAAGGGACACAAGGGCCTGTTTTCCATAGGAGATAAACACAAAATGTTCTGCACTGCTAGCACTTATGAGCCCTCCTGTACCTTGGTGCAGCAGGCATCAGTTGGCTTTCAACTGCTGTGACGCCCACTTTGGCTGAGCTGCATCGAGTCCAGGAGCACCATGATCATTGCACACTGCTTCTCAGTATTATCAGTGGGTATCAAGTAGTGGTCTTAATTTGCTGTATTTGAAATTGTTAGGTCTAGTGCCTGAAATTATCAGTGAAATCATACTATCTGTGGGATGGTATGGACTCCACATGCTGTAAACATCAGTTCAGCTTTAAAAAACCCTCAAATTGACATTTCATAGTAGTTTTTTTTTTTTTAGAAGGAATAATGGTGAAGGGAGGACAAAGTGAGAAGAAGCCTTAATCCATTGAGTCTGAGAATCCCTTCTGTGTTAATACCCAAGAACTATTTGGATGACATTTAGAAGGTATAAGTATTATGAAGAGTTGTAGAGAACTGAAATTATTAACTATACATGAAGGTCTCCCTCTTTCTGATAATAATGTCAAAAATCTCACCAAAATTCTCATAAACATCACAAGATTTTTTCCAGCTTCTTACTGACTCAACCCACTACATTTTTCCCTCCCTTGCATAATAACTACCTCATAGTTAATATGAAAGAGCCATACAGATAAAGTAACTAATACTTAGCGATAGGGGGTTTGATAAAATTCCTTTTTGAACTGGTTTTTATTTATTATGTGCATTCAGAAAAACTTCTTGTAATATCTTTGCCTACTTAGGACTTGGTATCCAGGCAGTAAGATAAAGAGTCCTTTATGAATTTGTAGATACACCCTTAATATCTGTAGTCAATTATTTTCCAAAACACACAATCATTTGTCTGCAGTATTGTAGTGATAAATAAGGGTTTCTTCTGTAACTCTGGATAGCTTTGTTGCTATATTGTACTGTACAGGACTCACAAGAATATGGATGAGAAATGTATTCACAGACTACAGGTCCCGGACATGAGGGTGTAGCCAGGTATGGATCAGCCTCCTCTCCCAGGGCAACCTGTGACAGAATGAGAGGAAATAGCCTCAAGCTGTGCCAGGGTAGGTGTAGGTTGGACCTCAGGAGAAATTTCTTCACAGAAAGGGTTGTTAAATATTGGAATGAGCTGCCCAGCAAGTGGTGGAGTCACCATCCCTGGAGCTGTTCAAGATACGACTGGTTGTGGCACTCAGTGTGGTCATAGGTTGGACTCAATCTCAGGGCCCTTTCCAAGCTAATTGATTTTTGTGATTCTGTCCTGCCCATGCTCCCTTTCTGTGCACCTGCTCACTGCCAGAGCACGGGACACAGAAATGTTATTGATTTAGAATAAACACTACTCGGCAACAACCAAAGCATCGGTGTGTTATCAAATCCAAAACCCAGCTCTGTACCAGCTGCTAAGAAGAAAATTTACTCTATCCCATCTGACACCGGGACTAGCCAGGACCAAGCTGCACATACTATAATTTTTCCAGTTATTTAAACCCTAAAAATTTTTCTGAACTAATTCAAATGGTGTGATCTCTATCTAATTTATCCTTTAAATGTGTTTTCAAGTAATCAGTACACTATGAGCATGTGGTAATTTTTTGAGAATTTTTGAATTCTGTAAGGACAAAAATGTATCTAAATGTGTTATCCTGAGCCCTCTTCAGTTTTTTCTTTGAGGGAGTTATGTGGATTAGTGCTATGGAAAACTGTGCTATACAAATGGAACTACACCACTTGAAGAAATTAACGACTTTGAAGGACTGGAAAAGCATCCCATCTTCCTACCATGACGACAGCAAAAATATGTTCTGTTCGAGCTCTTGAACATGATCAAGAGAATCAGATGATAGTGTTGTTACTAATAGCTGCAGTCCTCTATCTATTTCACTAGGTAAAGGAATCTATTGGGGAAGAATATGATAGATTATACAAAGCTGGCTTATACTCAGAAACAAAATGCCATGAAACGAGTGGTGTCTCTAAGGAGTCTGTACTGGGACCAGTACTGTTTAACATGTTCATCAATTACTTACCCAGTGGGATCCCTGGAAACACTCAGGGTCAGATTGGGTGGGGCTTTGATCAATCTAGTCTAGCTGAAGATGTCCCTGCTCATTTCAGGGGTTGGACCAGAGGGCCTTTAAAGGTCCCTTCCAACCCAAATTATTCTATCGTTCTACAACTTTGCAAAATACTGTGTTTGAAGTTTGCTATAATTAATTGGGATAGGAAGTCAAAACAGTGCTCTTCCCACAGTGATGCTTCTGAGAGACCTTTTAGAATGCCTAAAAAAACGTCTGTTTGAAAAATAAAGTAAGTGAGCAATCTATTACCACACTAGAGCCCAGACAAGTCATTGGAGGCCTAAGCCATTCAAGAGTTCCCTCTTTTACTAGAACTTGCATCACAAGAAGAAAATTTATGTAAATAAAACAGTTACTTGTATCATACCTGTTTAAATGGCACTAGCAGAGTCCCTGAATGACAGATACCCAGTATTTCTGGTGTTGACAGATTTTCACAAAATGCCATTCATCAGTCTTGGCATAGTTACTCCTATTGAAATAGGAGCCTCACATGTTAATGCAACAAGTACATGGCATTTAAGGTTTAATCAAAGTAATTCTATTTTTGAATTTTTGATTGACAGGCTCTTCTTTCTGCTCCCTTAATTCAGATACATCATTATACTTTTGAACAAGATATCAGTAAATTTCTAGGTTGATCTAACCATGATTTACCCACACAAGAGGGTAAATATATTGTTTGTAATGCAGATCCATTAACCCCCTGCACAACAGATCATGCTGCTGTATTCCAGGCATGTAGACCCTCCCTGCAAGGAAAAGTTCATTTCTGCATCTCTCAACAGATGCTGCAATACTCATTAATACAAACTTTGCAATGGGAAGGCTCTGCTCCAAGCTGGGCTATTGACAGAGATGGGTTTGTCTTGATGTACTTGCAAACAGAATACAGAATGATCTGGAGGCTTGGGTTATAACAGCTGCTTTCAAATCTTGAATACTCATTGCACAAGAAAGAGTTTTTAATATAAATTTTAATATATTTTAAAATATAATTTCAAACCTGATTGATTATTAAAAACAATAATAAATAGATTTATGTTCATTAGCATTTTTCACAAGTGGACCACATTCATCTGAAGGCAAAATGCACTTTAAAGAGTTTTGGTGTTCTTAGCATGAATTGTGAGCTGATATAAATAAAAATAGAGAAGCATGGTGTTCAAACTTTGAGGATGGCTATCAAAAATGGAAGCAACTGGTAAATCAGAAGCCAGAAGCTTCAAAATACTAGCATTCAAGACTGATTCTTTACAGCACAAGATTTCTTTTCCTGAGTACATACAAATCTTTCACTCACATATAAAATGCATGAAATGTTCAGGCTTACCTTTTGGAAACCTACCTTGACTTCCACTTCAAGTAAGCTTACTATCATCATCACAAAGGCCTACTGAGTATTAATTGCAGAGTCCTGTACTTCCAAAATAATTCATATTCCATTTACATTTTTTTTAAAAGCCCATGCTAAGTACGGATAAGTTTAAAACACACAGAGAATGTGAAAAGTACTGAAGAAATTAAAGAGCTTCTTTGTATATGACATTTTCAGTAAAAGTACTCTCTCTGCTCTACCACTGCCACAATATCTGCCCAGCATTTTGCAGTCACACTTTCTCAGTGGTGTCGATATTCTTGTACTACAGAACACCACTATCTGTGCAGAAAGCCTCATTTATTTTGTGGCACTTTGTCAGAGATAAGCTCAGCAAAAGCCATCCTATTTAGAGAGGGGAATATGTCATTGCAGAAGGGACTGTGACCATTGCCTGCCAACTGTGTTGATAAAACATGAAGCAGGAATACAACGAGGATTCAACTTTTGACCGTGACTTTCCAAAATAATTTTACACATCATTATAGACATCACAGAGGAACAGACAATTATGCAAGATACTTCACAGAATTCATTTTTTCCTCAGGAACTGTATGCATGTGAGACAGCATGAGGGACAGAAACGACAATCCCACTGCAGCAAGGGGACAACAGTGAGTTGTGCTCATTTCAATGCTTGAGAGGCCTTGTAGCAAAAAACCCAAAGCAACAGCTATGGGGAGAGATGAAAGCTAGCACAACCAGCAGTGTCAATGCTAATGAGGAAAGACTATCAATGCAAACTCTCTGTTGGCCACATCAGTAGGATGATGAAGCTCAATCTGCTGAATGTTCCAAAAATAAAATGACAAATTAAGTGTCATCTAACACTTCTAAGAGTATGACAACAGCTTTTATGCTTCCTGTAGAAAACCATATATTATTGTGGAACACATGTAAATACACATTGTGTATCACAGAGCTATTCTTCACCCATAAAATTGTGCCCAGCTGAAGTCTAGTAGGCATAAATGAGAAGGTTTAAAAATTAGCAGCATAAATATCAAGGAAATAAAATACACAGCAGATATAATTTCTATTGGCTACCTTCACAAACAAAGGACAAATATTAAAATACTAAAAAAACATCTATACAGATGTCCTACAGATGGCAAACAATTAATTTTTACTAGTGATGTGTACTGCTTGAAATTTTAAATTTGAATCAATAGGTGTGTTGCATTGTCACCAAAAGCAAGGTCAGAGAAAAGAATTAATGTCCCACTTACTGAAAGTACAGTGTCTCATGAAAGAGAATGGTTATGAGAAGACCTGATTATAGACTGATACTGCTGCAGCTTAATCAAATATCACAGGTATTTTTATAGGGCAAAAGGGCAGCACCTGTATTATGGGGAAGAGGGTTTCGTAACCTGCACCTTCCAATACTCTTCCAACTAAAGCAGCAGGCAGTAGGAAGACCTAAAGATCTTGCAAGAAGCTGCATAAATTTAACCCACTGCACAGTTTGTAGTATCACAGAATTATGTGTTTTGTCTTGGGAGAAGCACAACTAATCACATCAGTAGTTCTATTTTGCAAAAGATTTCTTGATCAACTTGGCACATGGAACACTCAACAGCACAACCACCACACTTACAAACATTGTGCTGAACAAAAAGCTGATATGCAGACCTTGGTGAAGGTGCCATTACTTAATCTCCAAAACAGGTCAGTAATTTGTCACTTCAGCCCTTTTATGAACCATCAACCTCATTATTGTGGTTCACTGCACAAGGTACCCTTGGGAGTCCAGTGCTAATAGTGTGCAGAGAGAGGTAAGACACACAGTCCAAACTCCCTCATTATAGATCCACTTTAAGGAAACACTTACATATTAGGGTGAAACAAGCATTACATTTAGAAAAACAAAAATCAATACAAGGGACCCAAAAGGTAAATGTGTTTTTTTCAAGTAATACCATCAAAATTAACTCTGAGAAGCAGCCGAGGAAACTACTCATGTGACAAGTATCATTGATCTAGCTGTTAGCAAGCCTGTATGAATGGCATCATTATGCACTCACCCTTACTGGTAGAGACAGCATGAGAGAAGCACTGGATATTTGAACAGGAACGTGCTTTAAAACAAAGGATAAAAAGGATCTTCAATTTTGCTTCTATGTCTCTATTATTCTCCATGTGTAAATGACAGCAGTGCATAAGGCCTCAAGCCTTTAAGTTGCTGGCTCTTCTAGGGAGCTCTGACTGCTTTTATTGAATTTATCAGAGCTGAGGATACTTAGAGCCTTCTTGGCATGATTGATACAATTTTTCCTCTATGAAGCTTTGAAAATCTCTGGTACAGTAAAGGAGAGATAAGTTTGCTCGTGAAATTTCATAAACAACATTGAATATTCTAAATAGGTATTGCACCTCTATTTTTTTTTTTTTTGACCTAGCCACTGGCAAGTAAATAAGAGGACCATCAGTCTTTTTCTTATGGATGAAGCTAAGTGAGAGCAAACTTAAAGTCAAGACAATTTTTTGGCAATAACAAAATACTTTTTTCTCTTCAATAACTCAGAAGAAGATCACTGCAAAAGCTCTAGTGCTTTATCTCTTGCAAACCCATTTGTTTTTTTACTCTTAAATTTCATCTTGACGCTGACGTCCTCTTTGTCGAACTACTGTAGTATTCAGTAGGAAAAGGGTGATGCATTAAATGCTTGATAGAACAAGTTGAGAATTTAATAGACACAAATTTTGTGTCAACTTTACATTTTCAGTTTAGATCTAAAAACAACTTACCCATGAAGAGAAAAAAAGTATATTGTTAAGATATCTGGAGGTCTGAAAGCAGATTTCTTGTCCATTTCTACAAATTTTATGGGTCATTATTTTTCTTAAAATTTAAGTGGATTCAGATCAAACTTCCTTCATACACTTTTATTTGTTGTCATAAAACACCAGTGATCCAAAATAGCCATGTGGAGAATTTTATTCTTTATAGCATGCTGTGACTAGCACTACTTTTCTTCAGAAAAGAATGTTGAGCAAAAGGAGGTGGATGAGCAGTAGGTCATAGAAGGCTAGACGAAACAAATACATTGCAATAACTTAAAAAAGAAGATATGGTAAAGCAGAGTTATCAAGTCCTGAAAATTTTGTCAGCTTGAAGTTTAAATTACACTGAGTCACATCAAGTTACCTTGAAGGCTGAAAAAGTATTGGAGGAGCCACAAAACAGTAGTAGGGTTTTACTTGCAAAATTTATCTCTGCTTTACAGGCTAGGTCAGCTAAAAATGCAAGACAACAGTGTAATTTTTGGTTAGCTGCCAGCCCACTGGGAGATCATACACACCAGTTTTGATTTTGTTTGCTTAGATGTGCTGACCTTAACTGACTTCACATTCTTCAATACATTATTTTTAGTGATGACTTTCCCTGATTTCTTTTCCATGTACTGCACTGGAAGTAGAGCAATTAGAATTGAAATACAGTAGGTTTCAAACCACATGGACAAAAACAAGAGATGGGAAAAAAGGATTTTCCATGTTTTTCTATCAGTCTGTACCAGGTAAGTCTCCAGCTCTTTGGAACACTTGTTTCTATTGTGGTGTAATGGTTTCAATTTTAAAATGTCAGCCAAGCAACCTGTTGTACAAAGGGGTCATTCTGCTACCCTCCATCCTCCTTTCTTTCAACACTTCTCTGACTGAGGAGTAACAAGTTCAGGAAATCACACTGGAAACTCATGAAACAGGGGTTCCCCATTTCATTGTGGGGTCAGCCAAACCCGAGAGCCAGACCAGATGATTCAGATGGGACCATGAATGTGAAAGTAGCCCAAGAGAGCCCCTGTTTGGTCCCATCTTCTCATTGGACTGGCTTAGTAGCAGAAGGCACACTCTCAGAAAACCTATTTCTTTTCATATATGTTCCTATGTAAAATATATAATGATTTGGAAATGTCTCCTCTAACAGTATTAGCAGAAAATGTCAATGCCTCCTCTAAAATATCCTGGTAAACTCAACATATTGATACAAACAGCCTTGATGCTTCCTTCTTACTGTTACATGTGTTTTTCTTATTTCCTCTACTCCCTTTTCCTCCATGCCTACACATCGTATTTCAGAATGTGGTGGTCTAAAATGTGGTGTCAAAATTCACATTTTACTATTTGGATCAGTAGTTTGATTATTAACATATAATCTGGCAAACCTTCAATACCACTGAGAATCAGACCCCCCTAATCACAGAGACTAATTGTCTGCTTTTGAGCTTTGCTTGTGAAAGTCTGTTTTCTTCCCATAAGGAGCTCACAAGAGGTGAGGATGTCTTCTCCTACCTGCACAGATCCTGAATAAATATGTTAATTTACTTTTCTTTAACTGGCCCAAAATAATGAAAACTGTCTTGCTTTGTTTTACTGACTCTTATCCCTGAGGCGGAAGAAAAAACTGTGACCAAATCTTAGAAAGCATAATGACTCAATAGGACTGATATCCATTGTGAACTGCTTTTGTATTTGTGTGATAGTTCATGCAAAAAACCCCATCAGAATAAATTGAAAAATGCATCTACTGTCTCCAGCATTTCAGATCTTAAATGAAGAATACCTCAAGTTGCACAAAGAAAAAAACTGAAACAACATACAAAAGGGAAATGTGTGATGTCTGCGATAAAGATATTTTAGATATGATTGAATGAAGGTTTTTTAAAAGTAGAGTTCTTCTTGAGTACCATGAGGCCTTCTCTCACCTCTTTGCCCTCTTCTTCAGCACTCAAAGCCCTGGAAGAAGTAATTTTGAAGTTTTCCCTTGAGACAAGAGCGAGACAAATCACAGCACCAATAGCCTTGATTTAATTAAAAGGGAGAGAATTTCTTTTAAAGCACCCTCCTACTTGAGGAACAAAGGACACAAAAAGCAGAGTAACACCTGGCTCCTGATACTAGCAGGGAACTGTGAAAAACAAAGCACTCGGTGCTGGCGAGAGCACAAAAGGGAACAAAAGCAGTGGTACCTGATGGTAGGATCCTGGCGATGTTCCACTCCGTTTTCCTGGGAGCGCTCCCGGAGGGCAGGCTGTGCCTCCACCAGCCCTGGAGGTGTCCTGGGGATGCGCCCCTCCACCTGCGGGCCCTCAGGTGCCCCGGGAAGCCTTGGGAAAAGGAGTTGTGTGTTGCCTGGGCTGACAGTGGTCGCTGAGCGGACCAGAGGCCCTGTGATCCTGGGAGGATGGACAGGAGGAAATGCAAGCTTCATCTGTCTCCTTGCTGCCTGTGTTCAAAGCAAGTGTTTGGGCACGTTCTCCTGTACTGGAGTGACTGAATCCTTTGGAGTTGAGCAGGGCTGGAGGTAGAGGCGAGGGAGCGGCTGGGACAGGGGCCTAGCGGGGCAGGTGCCATCAGGCGAGGCTGGAGGAGCGCCGCGCTTTGCCCTGTGCTGCGCCCAGGCTGCAGCTGGGCGCGTGGGCTGGAGGGGCTTTGTCTGCGCCCCTGTCCCCCTGCCCGGGCTCTGCCGCGATACCAGAGAGCTCTGTGGCTGCTTTAGCTGGGAAGGCATAGACAAGCCTTCAGAGGAGCTCTCCCCGGGCTGTAACTCCATGCGAGCTGGCCGCTGGGGAAATAGCATCAAGCTGCAAAGCGCTTGTATCCTCAGCCACGGCAGCGCTCACCTGGGCGAGCTGAGGGCAGGCAGGGGCTCTCCTGCCGCCATGCTGTGAAGCGCTGAGGGCCGAGACCTCCAGGGCCTTGTGCTCATCCTCCCGTCTGATGCTACTTGCCATGCCTGAGCTAATTATACAAAATTATTAGATTTGAAGCCAAGATTATGGAGTGGCACTTCCTCCATTTCCAGAATTTTATTTTTTTTGAAGGTCAGGTAATTAGATTACAGTGCATTGCCTTGTATCATAAATTTAAAATCTTATTCCTGTATGTTTACTCCGTACTCTAGATCACTGTGCCCATGAACTCTACCGAGCAAAAGTTCAATATTTCTGTATTACCCTCGAATAACTGAGGCATAAGCTATGTAGACCAAGAAATTTTGAGCTAAATCACATCAAAAAAGTCCATCTGCTTCCTAAATACTGAGTTGCAGTAGGAGCAAGACTAGCAGAAGGATACTTCATATACTCTTAGCCTTGTCTTGTATTTTCAAGGGGCTGCTAAACTAGAAGTAGCTCTGAGTATTTAGTAACTGACTTTTTTGTCTGTCATCTTTGAATTTATCTGGTCTTTGACTTGAATCTTTTCAATCTTAGTGAGTTTCATAGGTCTGTTTTGTAAATTTCTTGGTGAGTTTCAAAGGTCTGTCTGTCTGTGAAATAGAAGTGTCTGCTTCACAATCTACAGCTGGCTGTGTTTCCAGTACAGACATAGTGCAAAAGTTGAACTATCAATATCAAACAGCAGATTTTCATACATAACTGACTTTTACTCATGTTTTGCAATAAGGAGGAGATCATGGACAATCAGAAACTCTTTCCTTTGAGGGTCTTGGTGTGTAAACACAGTGCTTCAATACCTAATGCAAGTTCTAATTTCTCTCCACACTGCAGAATGCCAGGCTAAATTTTTTAACATTTTAAAATATTTTAACATTTTTATCAAATTTTTGTTCCCACTAGGTGGCATACACTGTAAATGCACACCAGTAACCTTTGGGGGAGAGCAACTCATTATAAACTTAAGCAATCATAGATTGTATCTTTTTTTTTGCTTTTCTAGCCCATGCTACCTATATTAGTAACAATTCAAGACTCCTGACACTGCTTGTCAATGGATGTAAATAAACAAGGCTTTTTACTGTTAGTCGGCACAACTCACAGGGTATGAACACCTTAAATTAGTTGTAATAACCAAAGATTTAACCAAAATTGCATCCAACTCTCAATCTAAAAAACAATACATGTCCATTTGGGTAATTTTCTGTCTGTTTTCTTTTCACTGTGCCAGTCTTGTTCTTTATTCATGAAAGCATCACATTCCCTAATTGTTTCTGTTGTGGTGTTAGAAGGTGTTTGAAGAAAATCTGAAGAGTGTATTTATTTTTATTTCCTCGCTTAGGATGTGATACCTTTATAAACTGCAGTGCCTGCTTATTTATTAAGTTGGTATTAGATGAAGGAGTCAGTAAAATAAAAATAAACAAAGAGCACAGTAGACATTAGTTTTCAAAACCTTTGTTGTCCTCACTGTTTCTGTTCAATTGTTTTTCTATGTGTAATCTCACTGTTATACATACCCTGCCACATCACCTGTCTGCGTTTGGAACACCTTGCCCCACTGTGTTGTTTTAGTGAACTAAAATGCAAACAGCTTTCTGCATGTGTGTAAAGAGTATAAATTAAAACTGAACTTTTTTTTTTTTTTTTTGGATAGCATGAAGTTTGCAGTAGAGATGATTACCCAAACACCCCAGTTAGGCATAATGTTTATGAAAAGGGAAAAAGACAGAGACATTGTGAGAGGGATTAAAAAACCTCATGCAAGTGCTGAAGTAGAGAAGAAGGTTACTTCCTCCTTGGGGCAAAAGCCTAGTGGTGAAAGAAGTATTTTGCATTTGTTAAGTAGATTGGGATTGTATTTTTTTTTCTAGATGTGGATCCTGGTCTGGCACGTCAGCATAAATCAAGAGCAGCATTATGGATGACTGTAGGCGCATACCGGCGTAAAACCAAGTAAGTGAAAGAAGAGCTACCTCTGCTGACAAGCAGTTTTCCAGAGAGAATCCCTGACTGTTCAGGCATGGTGCTTTCTGCTCTGTGTTGTGTAGAGGGGAGCAAGGATGCATCCATGTCAGATGCAGAGAGGGAGGAAGGGGAATATGCCTGAGTGTACTGAATCATCACTGCTCTTAGGGAAAATTGGAGAAATGCTGGTACTTGTGATCTGACACAACTCAGGTTTTAAACTGCTGTTAATTTGACCAAGTAATCCTTAAGGACCTTCTCTCTGCTGTGGAGAATCTTAATGTCATTTGCATTTTATTTTACTAATAGATAATTGCAAACCTCTTGCAAGTGTGAGCCAATAAACCAGGAGTAGTAATATCAAATTCAGTTAGACTGCAAGGGTAAATACTTGTTTATAAATAATGAGCAAAGACTACCAGACTACTTCTCTCACCTTTTTTCCCTCTCCAATTTCAGATGAAATTGAAAGGAAACTTTGTTGCTAACCAAATAGGAAGTACTATACATGAACACATGTAATTCAAACAGGATTTACAGACTTCTCAGAGCATTGCTATCAGCTTGAGAACTTGGAAATTTAAATTAAAATAAATATGCTATCATTAATTTTAATCATTAATAGGTGGAGATTAGGGAATTAAGATTCCTTTTACATTCTTTTACAAAAAGAATTTTTTACAAGGAATATTTTTAATAGTGGCTTTTTATTGGATTCTTTATGAGATGAAAGAAGCTTATACTGTGAGAGCAGAAAGCACATGATCTTTAAAATTCTAGCTACTTTAAGAGTGCATTAATCATTTTTTGACATCACTTGTAAAAGTCTTGGCTGTATGTTTTCTCCTCTGCTCCTTTTTTCCCTCAATGTCTGCTTTTTTCTCTTTGAATATACTACATAAAACATTCTAAGAGAAAACTTTTGTTCTTTGTTTGTAAAATTGTTACAGTAGCAACAGTAACATTGTTTGGACTTCCAAAGAAATCCATGGGGCTAGCATGCTCAGTGGTTTATCTTGGCTTCTTCTGTGGCTTTCTTCTCCCTGTTTTTTTCTTCTGAGATGCTGCTTTTGTAGGACTTAGATGGAAAGATCAAAACAAGCAAAATTTGCTGTCATTCTTTCTTTATGCTATGAAGAAAGTGACCGATGCAAATCCCTCAGTTGGAGCCACTGCCCACACTTGACTTATGCTTATGAATTCCACAAAGAGAATATTGCATTACAGTTTCAGTCCCCAGTTTCCAAGTGCAGACGTTGATACTGCTAGAGTTAGCTCAAAACTATCAATCATTAGAAAGCTTATTGACTGTTCAAAATAGTTCTATCAATATCTCATTTGCTGTCTGATCTAATGCACAGGCTGTTTAATGCCGATGCAATGGCTCCATCTTTCAAATGATAAGACATAATTTCTTTCAAGCCTACATTTTTATGTCTGGCCCATTGAGTCAGATGGATGTGTTTAGCCTACTTTGCTGCTAGGCTGGTATTTGCAAAGAAAAATTGTTCCTACAATGTACGTTTGAGTAAGAGCATTTGAAGAAATACCTACTTTGATGAAGTACTACTCAAAGTTAGGAACAGATTCATGGATTCAAGGTTAAACAGTAAGCATCACCTTTACTGGATCGAATCCAAAGCAGTATTTAACTAAACCTGATCTAACTGAACCAATAAGGTAAGCCAAGATGGTGAGAAAACCCAGCTCTAGATCCTGCTCTGGCTTTGCACCCTTCTTTGGATCTACTGACTTGTTCCAGAACAGCAGCATGCATGGAAGCAGCTTTGCCCTTTCTTCTATTGCCATCAATAAGTGCCAGATTGTGATTTGAGTATCAGACCTGAGCAAATCTGAATGATGCCCAGCTCTCTCAAGATTTCCCACACTGGATTTCTAGGAGCCAAGCACAGAGCACGCATGCTGACTCTCTGGAGTGGATGAAGCAGAAGGACAGAGATGTATTTCCATCCTTTGCAATTCAATAGCCAGCTCAGCTGAGCTAATGTTTAGGGGCAGCAGGGGTTAATGATTTGCTGCTGGTGTAGGCCAGCAGCTAATTACTTTCTGTCTCCAACAACAGGGAAGCAGGATGGAATAGCCTCTGTCTAATTTGCAGTCATTCCTGTGGAATGCTCCAGTGCAGAACCATGCTGCTCCAGGCTCTGTCTTGGTGACATTGCCCAGCCGTCAGTAAAATATGCAAACACTTCTTAAGTCTTAGGGGGATAAGAAGACTTAGCCTCTGTAGGAAGTCTGTGGTAACAACAAACTTTTCAACACATCCTGGCATCTGAATAGGAAAAGGGATTCAGAAGGAAGCAGATTTTCACGACAATGTACAAACATTCAATACAGTTTTGTAGGTATACCCAAACCAAGGGCCTGTGTGCCTTTGCATAACTTTGTAAACTAATTAGCTCCTCTTAAGTGCAAGTATGATGTTGAAACCAAAAGGTTTCTCCTAAGATTATGGGTTTTCAACATTTGTTTAGGCTAGAAGAACAGACAGGCCTAGCAGGAGCTGATGTTTAGTCTTAGCTGAATCTGGGATGAGCGGTCATGCAATGAAATGGCTTCTTTTAAGATGACTTACTGATATACAATTTAAAGATTGCCAACAACAGGTATTCTGAAAATCTTTGTTTCTTCCTCTCTCCCTGAAGAGCAGATCAGGGTGGTCAATGGCAAATATCTCCTTCTGAAATAAATGTAAGGTTCATTATATTTTCGGGAATTGGAATTAAAATTTCACAATTGCAAATCTCAAAAGTTGCCTTTAGGAAATAGCCTCTCAGTTTTATAATTTCAAAATGTTTCCAGTGTTTGTTTTTATTGCTTTTTCATTTGTTTTCTCCTTTTAGAACTAAATGTGCAAAGCTAGGATTTTAAGTAGGTTTTAATAGGGAATGCTTAAAAAAGTTTAAAAATACTAGCACATTTCTACAATTGCAAAAAACATATTTAAGAAAATATAAATTTGAACCTATTTGTTTTGAATCAGAACAATCCCTTTTTGGGGGGGAAGAGAGTAGAGAAAACCCATTAGACTATTGGTGGAGTCAGACTCTCTAATGAATAAATATTTGCTGCTATCAGGAAAAATCATCAGGGCTAAACAAGACTGTCATGATTTTTTTTTACTGTTTGTTGGTTTTGGCGTTGTTTTATGTCATGTGTTGTTGTGTTCCCCTGTGTCCCCAGCCCCACTTGTTAACGTCACTTGCAGCTTGGAATACAATGGCTTCCTGGTGCCACTGAGACTTGGAAATGCTAAAACTTAGTTTAGATCTGGAACAGGCTGTTCTTCAGGTATAGTTGATAAAATTGAGATTATGGATCTGAGGATTAAGTCAACAAAGTGAGTGCAAAACAACCCATATCCGTTTGTGGTGCAGAAATCTGTGCTTTTGATCAGAAACTTTGATCAGAGACACACAGGAATGTTGACCAGTAAATGGAAATTATTAAGAACCACAGACAAGGAAGTGCAGAATCTCCTCAGGAGACCAAAACATACAGACCTGAAAAACTAATAAGTATCTGATGTTGCTTCATAGAGAGAATACTTAGGACTAACTTCTGAGAGTTATTATGATAATAACTGCATTAGAGATGCAGGAGAATTTAGAAGTAGTTATGGTAAATGTGAATAAATAGAAGTGAGTGTTTGAGGTGGTAAAAAGTTGAATATTATCACCTATTTATACTAAATAATGATTATGTGAGGTTTTTTTCAGTTTCCTCAGGCTTATAGCACAGAGTAAGGCAGCCTTGGTTAAGCTACTGTTTACTTTAGATAAGAAAGAGTAAAATTTACATTTTTTACTTGCATGTATGTCTAAGCAAGCAGGTATGCACCAGAGAGCTGCCATGGTTGGGTTATTTTCTAGAATCTACAAGCAGATTCTAGGTCTGTGGCATTAGGTGCTGTGTACAGAGCATCATAAGGCTCTGCTAAAAAAATAAATTAATATGACTTTTCTAGCACAATTTAAGATTCGGTATTACGCTACTTCTGTTTGTTGACTACTTAATGGTGCCGAGAACATCAATGTGACACAGTATGTATGCATCACTGCACATTTCATCATGGGTATTTTATGCAGGAAAAAATACAATGTTGCTCATAGTTCTTGGAGACTCTCAGTGTAGCATTGTAAAATATCTTTTAGTTTGTGCATGGTACTGTAGCAAAAAAACAATACCATTATTAAGAGTGTGGATTTAAGTACCTAGACTGTAAAAAATGCCACCCTTAGGACTTCTAGTATGTAAGTAACAGAGATTAATGTCATAACCTTTTACATAATTTTCTGCAATTTCAAGTGATACAATTAATTTATTTATAGATATGAAAGTACATTTCTGTTCGTGAATGTACTTTGCGTCTGTGAATGATTTACCAAAGTGTTGTTAAATTGTTTGGATTACGGAGTGTTACAAAGAGCTCTCACAAGCTGAAGCAGTTGTCTGTGGGAGATGCTAGGGTGCAACATTACAATATGTATGGCACACTTGTTTTCTGTATATTCTGTTTAAACCCTGTGTCTATAAGTATTATTGATGACAATGTGAATGTTCTTTCAAAGGCACCATAAAACTTCTGTACTAGTGTAGAGCACTGCCAATTTGAGTGGTAAATCAGTATTAGGACCTCCTAAAATAAATGATCTTTTGTCTTTGTGCAACTGCAGTCAGCTATAAAACTGTGAAGAGATTATGAAGGTGTTATCTCTGCAGCACTTATAAGGATGAGAAGCTGTTTTTGTTCAAACTGGGACAGAGATAGATAGGAGAAACCATTCTTTTCTTGTCTTTTGCCCGGTGGATGAAAGCTAATGTGTGCCATTTTCCTTTTCCTTTCCATGGAAAAATCAGATCTAGTCCTAAGCACAGCCTGGGCTATGAGGAGAAGTTATTTTGAGTGCAGATCACTTCTGGACAGGAGGAAGCCCCTTGGAAACAGAGTAAATAAGCACACTGCAGGTGCTGTCCAGCTCCCCTTCATTGCACCTGACTTGAGCTGTTGCTGCCTTTGAGCTGAGAAATGTGCTATGCTCTCTTTCACAACATTCATTGTACAGGCAACTCTAGAAAAACACATAACCCCATCTGCTGACTTGATGGCAGTGTACGTGAGCTGTTGGTCCTCTCTGTAGAGAAGCATGTCAAAATAAATGCAGCAGCCAGCTTTGCAAAGAGAGCCAAGACCTCTTCTCATGGAACATACTGATCCCTCGAGGATCTGCCCTGCAAAGTGAGCTACTGTAGGCCCTATAAACTTACCATGTGAACTGGACTCACAAGAGACTGAAAGATTGTAGAGGCATTGCTGGTCAGCACACAAGCATTGCTAAATCAATAGGTGGTTGATGGGGTTGAGCTGAACTTCTGCTGGAGATGTGGTGGAGTTGTGTCCTATAAACATATATCATGTTAAATACAGCAGGATGGTTTTGTTGGAATAAAATCTAACTACCAAAATGTAATGTCAGGTCTAGTGAGAGATTTATTTTCCATACAAAGAGCAGTAATTTCCATTATTCTTTGGTGTGTATTTGTGTGTCTATCCTTGTGTTTTGTGGCTTTGTTTGTTGTTTGGTTGATTTTTTTATTTTTTCTCATACACATAAATATAGTTTCTCTTTATCTAATTTCCTTCAGGATTTTACTTTAAGAACTTAGTGTTTTTATAGATATTTGGTTCCACCACGTTTTCAAAAGATTTGGTATAATGTGGTGGTGTAGAGTTGCAGCTTTGGAAAAATCCTGGCCAATTCTATTGAACTATCAGTAAGTTAATGGAAGGAGGAGGAGGAGGAGGATGATGGGATCAGTGTCCTTTTCAGTCCTGCAGCACTTTGGAAAGGTTTAACCCTAAGAGATGAAGTGAGGATGATAAATTGCACTGTCAGTTTTGACCAATCAAGCAATGAAAGGGCAATAAGAAGATGCTCATTTCTAGCATGTTTGGTTTTGATTTTTGAGGGTTTTTTAAGTTCTTTGTGACAAAATTTTGCAAGTGACTGTAAGTTTCATTTCCTTCAGTCATCATGTTTTCTTTAGAATGTTTTCCATCCTTCAGAAGAAAGTTTCCTTGGAAATTGGACAAGGTATCCCTTGTCTCAAGTAACACCTACTGTGTGAAAAGGACCATAGTTTTAGCAGTCAATGAGAATTGATACAAGTGCTTTGTATTAACTCTGAATTATACTGTTGTTTATTTTGAACTAACATTGTATCTTTGTATAGATTTTCCTGGTAAATCAATTAGTGAAGCACCCCTTGGGATTTTATTTTCTGTCAAACAACTAATTCTCAACAAACAATTGAAGAAGGCAGTTCTGTTTGTCTTTTTAAAAAACAAAATCGCCATGTGACACCTTATAGATTGGAGTGGCAGCTGGACCGATCACCTTTTCTAATTGTGAGAATCAGACAATTACCTTTAAAGCAGAACAGTTTAAGATGCCTGTTGTGAATCTTAGTATCAGTGATCAAATCCATGTGGGTTCTCCTTCCTCCTCTTATATTTTATATTTGAGCTGTCTTGAGGACTGAAGTTTGTAAGCTTGCTTGGAATGAGCACAGCCTTATTTCCTTGTACTCCTTGGAAATTATTGTATAAACTTTAGGAAACAGGCATAGTCCGCTAATGAAGATTTTATGCTGACATATATATATGTATATATATATATATATATTGTCAGTATAATGAATTGTGTTTTGTGGGTCTCTGAGCAGAAGCAGTTTTCTGATGGAGCTGTAAATCACTTATGGGTCACTCCTGGAAGGGATTGCTGCCTGAGAGAAAATTTGAGGGTTTTTGATTTCTCTGTCAGGAATCCTGACATAAACGACACCTGTTTGCCTATGTTTTCTTGCATGGAGAGGCAATGGTGTGGTCCTGTGTATAATCAAGAAGTACTGACACACTCAGGTCCTTGTGTATCAAGTAGAGCTCCACACATTTCATAACCCCAGATATGGTGGGGATTTTGAGAGGACATGACACAGCTAAAATTACTAGATCCATTAACTGTGGTGGAGATTTATTACCTGTGCAAGCAGGTGCTGTAGAGCTTATAACTCTTTTCTTATAACTCTACAGTTCAGTAGAAAGTCTGTATCCTTGGGGGAACACACAAGCACAGTTTTCCAGAATTGCATGAGCTTTCATTTAGCTCCAAATGACTTATTCATAGGGATCTTAATTTGAAGAAAAAAACCAAAAAAACAAAAAACCCCAAACAAACAAAAAAAAGGGCTTCAGAATTCTAACAATGCATAAACAGAATATTTTACAGTATTTCCAGTTAATATCTAATGAGACAACACATCCTTCCTGGAATTCCTGCTTCTAACTCCAATTACTGTTAATGAGAATTTTATGCCCTCTGCATTAAAAGGAATATGTTAAGGATACAGTCATGCAGCAACTTGTAGCTATATAGTCACACTTAACACCTCAAAGGGAGATGAGGATAGTATGTGTGTCTGTATGTCTGTAATTAGCATTGTCATTAATTATAAATATAGCAGCATGCTGTAAATGTGGAATCTGGATTCAGCTAGGGACTCGGAGCATCCCACATCCTAGGCTGTGTGGACTGGTGTGGTCGGTAGATAAGATTTCTGAGAAGTGTGCTGTATTTTAATTACAAATTTCAGCTCTAACAGCAGCTATGTTATTTCAGAGAAATAAAAAGGACATCTGCTACAGAAGCCCGTCAGCCTAGCCCATCTGACTGTGTCCTGTACCCGTAAATGTTATATATATTTTACAGTCTCGGGTTAATGGAACCTCCTAACTGCTGACAGAGGAAAATGTATTTTATGCTTACAGTGAAATATAGACAAATCCATAGCTTTGTGTGGCTGTCCAAGTCTGACCAAACAGAAAAATAATTCTTGCCTGATCAGCTGTTAATCTAATGGGAAGGTGTTGGGATTTTTGTGTTTCATTTGAATTTTTGAGGTGCATTATATGTGATGTAAAAGAGGATAAAAGAAGTATTAGATTCTTTAATTAAGAGAGAAGTAACATGAGAGCTTATTTTGGACTTTAAAATCTGTGGCATCCTTGGAGTTAGTGGCTTGCACGTTTGAGTGATTGGTTGCATCTAGCTGACACTTATTACTGCTTTTTCACCTATGTCCACAGACGTATTTAGCAAGAACAATCTCTAGGAACGACCTTGAGCAGTAAGTGAAGACATTTTCTTTGTTCTTATATTGGTAATTTTCTACAGGAAAAAAAAAAATCCCCCTCAGATGCTTGACGGTACAATAGTTTGAGCCAAGTGCAAGTGAAGTCCAATATGGCATGGATGGCAATATGGTCATGTACTCATTCAGTCACTTAGGTTCTTAAAAAAATTAAAGCAATCTTTTTTTGCTTGAAGTGCAAACAACAGATCTTCAAAATATGTGCTGCACACGGTTTGTTAGCCTCTGACATACTGTACAATTTCTAATGTGAAACAATCTGTGGAGTCTGAAATATTTTACAGGGAGTTGTTAAGACTTTTTTTTTTTGACTTTTTTCTCATTTGCTGACATCCTTAGACAAGTAGTTCTCTTTATACTCTTGAAAAATGCCAGTCATTTTCAGCACAATGAATTATCTGCATGTTAAATTATTTACATTAATTTACAACATAATCCATAAAAAATAAAGCAATTCAAATTTTGTATGTATGCCAGATTGTTATAAAAGGAATAAATAGCTTTTTTTTTCTCTTCTGCTTCAAATTAGATGTTTTTGGCATATGGTGAAAATATAAATACACTGTGTTCAGACAGGATCCAAATGGATGTTATGTGTTTTTATATCAGCATTCAAATTCAGCTACATTTAAACATTGACTTTTATGCAAAGGTAACAAAGGATGGTTTCTTTTCACTTGGGGTCTGTCATGACCTCTAGTAGTGCAATCCCTGCTCTGTTATTGATAGCTAAATGTCAGTTTATCTACAGCTGGAAGATGTATTTGGGAGCTAGTCATGTAAGTCAGAAATGTTTCTCAGACCTCCATCTAGCTCCATAGGTCCAGTAGTATTTGTAAACTCTTCTGAATGGCCAGAAGTTCTCAGTGTGACTCTTTTAGACCTGCTTAATTGTCATCACATTAAATGAGTTCCAATTCTCAGGAGAAGTGGCTGAACTGGGGGTGTTTTTCCTGGAGAAAAAGTGGCTCAGGGGAGACCTATAGCTGCCTACAACTACCTGAATGGAAGCTGTTGTGCTAGGACAAGAGGAAATGGCTTTAAGTTGCACCAGGGGAGGGTTAGATTGGATATTTGTATATATCAAGGATTGTGAAGGATGGGAAGATGATGTTGTACAAGTGGCATTAGTGTATTGCAAGGAAAGGAGGAGGGCTAACTACTTGGAGATTTGGTAAAACTCAACCTTCTGAAAAGTGGTTCACTTGAGAGGGCCAATAAGTCTGTCCCCTTAAGCATCATGAGGACTGGTGTCAGATTTCAGTGAGTGGTAAACTGCAGGCAAGCAGAATTTAGGGACAAACTGCTCCTTGATTGACAGGAATGGACACAGCACACGAGGACATTGTCTGTGTGTTTTCCAGTAGGGCTGGCTGTTGTCAGGGAGTTTGGCCCAGAGGCTAAAAGGTAGTGTAAAATGCCAAATATGCCTTACAGAAAATTGTGTACATCTTTCTCTATAAGCCAAAGCTTTCCTCTAAAGATTTCTTAAACCTTACAGTTAATGACAGTTAAAGGAAATTTTGGGATAAGAAGCTCTATTCTCCTTTCCAAATTCTGTAGGCTCACTATCACCATACTTAATTGGATTGTATAATAATACTTTTAGTTAGTTGGTTTGTTTGTTTTTACACTTGAAATGTAGAAATGGAAAAAGGAAGTCTGTCTGGTTTTGCATTCTGTCTGAGTGCTCAGCATCAGCAGCTTCAAGGGTAAGGGAAGGAAGTGCCATAACAGGTGGCTAAGGTGCAGTTCTGAAACAGTTTGCCAATTGAGAAAGATTTTTAATTTTTTTTTTTTTCCAATGCCCGCCAGCAAGAAGTTGCCTTATTCACTGAAGCATCAAGGTTTATAGCTCACATGTTGGCTTTTTTAATCTCACCTAAGATAGCTGTGGCTGTTCTCATTATGCATTTAAATGTCTAAATCCTTTTTGATATTTGCTATCTCTTGGTCTTGGTAATAATACCTTCAGAAAGAATACCACTGGTTAGTTATGTGCCATGTAGAAATATTTTCCCCACTTTTCTATTCAAGTTGTTTTGTACAGCATCACTGTCCACTTGTTCTTGCATTATAAATTATGGAAAATAGTACTAATATGTATTTTATAATAATAATACTGATTTTTTAAATTGTTGTTTTGTATATCTCCACAGGATCTATCCATACCTCTCTCATTTCTCAATCACAAGGTCCAGATCTTCAAACTCTTCATCTGGATTATAAGTCTTTCATTTCCAGATGCAAGTATCCTCCCTTTACATTTCTAGCTTAGTCATGAGCTAGACTGAGAATAAGTTGTAACTCAGTTGTTGCTCTGCTTTCTTCCCAATAATTTTCATCAGTGAAATTCAGTTGTGTCCTCAACTGGCACACAAAAGAGCAAGATTTTGAGTTCTGATCTGAATGCCTTACAACCATGGGATAACTCATACAATTAAGCTAGTTAAGCTTTGGGTTAAAATTCAAATGGACACCTAATTTGTCCCTTGTTTCTGTAAAAGAATGACTCCCTGAACCACGATGAGTATTTGGGGAGCTCATGGTGCTCCAGAGGACTGTAGAGACGAAGCATTTCCCAGAAGAGCCAGACCATATGGTTCCACTGACCTTCTGTGAACATGCTGTGCAATCCTATAGTTCTTTGAGTATTTGAGGGCATAATTGGTATTTTTATTGGTATCTTTTTTAGTCAGCAGTTCTCCTTTCCTAGCGATTATGCTTTTTAGGTAATTCGGGCTGCTGTTGACTCCTGCCGAGGGAGTATGAAGGTGTGGAAGTGGTGCTGATCACTTGAATATCACTTGAGAAACTGCCAGGTCCCACTCTGGGTATAGCCTGAGAGGCTGTCACCATTTACAGAAGTGCAGGATCCTTCTGTGGAGTCAGCAATCTTTTGTTTTGCTGCTTGTGTCACTTTATCCCATAGCTGGTTGAATTGAATGTGGGACTTTGAGGTTTGCCTCATGGCATACCTGTAATTAATTGCTGAAACATAGATAGAATTTCACATGGACAAGAGCAGACAAGCAGCAATCTGCAGATTTATCCTCTGTAGCTCTTTGAGGCCCAAGTAAGCATGGTAGCTGGAAAATGCTTCCCACTTCTGTGTTTATCCCTTTTCTGTATTGTAGCTTTTCCTAACCTCTTTCAGACTGGACCAGCTGGGCTTGTTTGTATGGCCCAAAATAACTAAAGAGCTATCACTTCAGTATTTCTGTCAGGAGGGGCAAAAACCACTCCAGCTGGTAAATGGAGAAATTAGGGGTACTCAATGTCTGCCCAAGGCCTCATTGTCTGAGTCAGCAAAGCTGTTGTGCAGCTTAGCCTTCAGTGGTTTCAGGGAGAATACTGGAGCTGAAAGCTGCCTTTGCCTTACTACTTAGCTTGATTGGGTAATAGAAGAGAGAATTTATAGCAGATTCTTCTCACTTTTTCCAGGCACATTTGTGAAACTGCCTGCAGTTGTTGGGTGACAGCATGAGCCATTGCACACTGTGGCCTGAAAACAGATCCTCATTTCTACCACCATACATTTGTGTACTCCTTAGTAGTTGTTCATTGCACATATACACTGTACTTAATAATACCTGTAAAACAGGTGATTTGTGTATTACTGTGATGAACAGAAAGCTGAGGAGTGGTACTGATAGCACTGGAGAAATCCTGTTAAAGTTTCTGGAAAAATCTTTTTTGTTTGTTGTGCTGAGGTTACTAAGTTTCTTGAGCAAGAATTTATGCGTTGTACCATATATTCTACTAAGCATACAGTGATCTTTTACCTCCTTCATAATGTTATGGATTATTCCAAGAATTACTTAATGTGAAAAATTTTCTCACTTTTTTTTTTAATGTGGAATCTTCTGGAGTAATTCAAGATGCAAATTCAGTATTAACATAATTTTTTCCCTGTAGTAGTCCATCAGCAAGCTGCTCATCTCCTAGATTTCAAGATCAATATGTGAATAACACATTACACTCTGTCAGGCCAGGAAACCCCTTCAGTTTGCAAAATACTAAAATTGTGCTCTAAGCTATTCTTGAATTCTCTGCAAAAAACTGGCAAATCCAAGCAAAAAAGAATCCCATATAATTTGGCCAAATCAGGATTTTTAGTGAAAGAAGCGTTTTTGCTGAGCCAGTGTTAGAATTACAGATGACTTTATGTAAAATAAAGACAGCGATTTGATAATTATTTCCTTTAGCAACAGTGTATGTCTTGGTCCTTTATTTTCATTTTTGCTGCTATTCTCCTTTTTTCCTGCAAGATTTCAGTGTATCCGTAGTCGAACTTGTTGCTGCATCTATTTCCTTTTTTTCCCTGTACTGCAGTTTAATTAGGAACAACTCTCTATGTTAACTTCTGATAGAATAAAGTACGGGGGAAAAGCTTTGTGGGAGGTTGGCTGTGCCATTACAGAAGTTTTCCATGTTTCTAACTGATGATATATCAGCCGTCAATCCAAATCCATGCCCAGAGAGACACTTTAAAACTTTAGTGCTCAACAGAGCTCAAAATATGCACCTGTCCTGCAGTCTACCCTGCAATTACAGACTGAGAGAAAGATAGACTGTAGTAGTTATTTACATGTCAAAACACTGTCTGCCAGTAGCTGTCTCACTGTTGATGTTTGCTGGTGCTCTGTACTAGTGCTCTCATCAGTTTGATAGCACAAACCTCAGCACATGCAAAAAAGGTATAAGAACCAAAAGCTGTCATCTGTGGAGGAAAAGACAGTGTATTTTAAGAAAAAATGAATATAAAATTGTCTTTCTCTGGATCCAAAGGAAATAGATGACTCACATGTTCCCTAAAGGGGCATGATATTTTTCAATTATTGTATTCCAGAACTCATGCTTTATTATTAGGGGTTTTTTTGAAACATGTGGATCTTTTTTTAGTTTTTTTGTTGAAACTCAAATTATATCATCAGTGGAGAAAATGAATGAAGCAACAATGGCTTTGTATTTATTGCTGCCCAGTCCTCCACTGACAGAAGATTTAAAATCAAGACAGAAGACCAAGTTAAATGGTAGCCATGAATAAATATATAGTAGCTTATAAATTGAGGCTATTAAGCTTTCTGGATCAGTTATAGCTTTAATAATAACATATAGTGTTAACTAAATGTATGTGTCTTTCATCTTCAAAGCATGTAAAAATTTCAGGTAATATACACTTCTGGTGGTGTAGCCAAATATTTTTTACCTTACAAGTGGAAAAGAAGATGCTCATAGAAATGAGTAAGCCAAAGCCTCTAAGTGAGGATGCTTCAGATCCAGAGTAAGAAATGAAAGTACAGCGTCACGTGGTTGTACTTAGTGCTAACTCAGGAGTCCACATTTGTGAAGAAACTGACCAGTGTCTAAATGTATGAACAACCTCTTTGACTTTGGCACTATTCATGATGTTGGCTTTAACACTGTGCTTGTGCTCAAGTGTTTTCTTAGATTAAAACCAGAGAGACATAATTTAGTGTATTTCGTACTTCAGCATGGAGTGACAGTCTGTGAATACACAAGCTCTTTCATTAGAATCTCAGCTTTTCACCATAGGAAGAAGCTTTGAATACCAAAATGAGATGCCTTTTTTTTTTCTTTTTTTTTTTTTTTTTCTTAATTTCATTGGTATAAACTTTATAGACAAAGATATAAGAAGCAGAAATTGCATTTTTGGAGTGATATGCTTATTCTTGTTTCATTGGTTTTTTTTTCATGGCAATACTCAAGGGCAAAAACTATATCTACTTAGTAAGTGAATCTGAGAGATAACATTGCTTTCATTTTCAGAATACAAGTGATGCTGCATTTCTAGTAGCAGCATTTTTCTGCATCTGCTGCTCTTCCCAGAGATGGCTCCCAGATGAACCTCTCTGCATACCAGAGTACACCTCCTGCCTGGCATGCCATAGGTCACATTTACGTTTTCTCATCTCTGCTCATCCCTTTCCCCAAGCTCACAGCAGGGATTCTGTTTCAGTTAGAAAATATTGCTGTCTGCAATTGTTTGCAAGTATTCCCTTGGTACTCTTTTTATGATTTCAGTTTTGGTAATGTGGTAGTCACTGCTAAAGATGTGTGTTGAAACATAAATATGGATGAAAAAGTTACCCTTGTAGGTCTGGGATTTAAAAAACCCAGCCCTATAGGAAGGCAGGTTGTTAAATTCCCCTGAGAATAAATTAAAGATGTTTCCTGAAAATGCTGGCCTTGATTATCAATGCACTGTGTTTTTTCCATAATTTTTTACAGGTTTGAGAATAACCAATGTCTTACTCATCATGCTGACCCACCAGACAGGTGTCAATCAAACACTTGCACAAGCACAGATCACTCAGGGTTGCTTGGTGTTTTAAAGGGAAGGCATTTTTAGCTTTTGCCTTTGAAAGAGCAGGTCAAGAACTCTACCCAGCGTTAATGATTTTTTGCCAATTCATCACTCAATTGACTCAGTAACTTGACTATTGTTAACCCAGACCATTAAATGCTTTTAACCCTTTTCCACAGAAAGAAGAGACCTCTCAAGAATTAGCAACTTCAATGAATGTATTAATTTCATGCAGTTGCCATTTGCCCTACAGCATTAGTCTGCTTTAGTGATATACTTTATAAAGAAAATTCAAAAAGCAAAAGAAGCTTTTCTTGTAATTTGTTTTGCTGCACTGAAGAATTCTGTTAAGATATGGAGCATTCTAAGTTGGAGATGTCAGCAGAAACTGTAATAGCAGAAGCTGGTTTGTTACAGGTGTGAAAAGTGTGTGCAACTGAGGCGTGCTAAGAAGACATCAAGGGGTAGGGGCAATGCCATAAAATAAATGGCAGTGGGAAATCATCCCTTTTGGAATCAGTATAAAAATAGTGTTTGTCTTAATATACAGCAGTGACATCTATCCATACACTCTATGACCAGAAGTGAGGGCTGTTTCAGAAGTTAGTACAAATAAGAATTTTACTCCCTCTTCTCCAACCATGTTAAAATTAAACATACACAGAGTAAAACTCTAGCGTAGTAAGGACTGGGAAGTGATTAATTACCAAGAGACAAGATTAACCAGGAGGGTTGCTTCTCATCTCCTTGGTAATGGCCACTGCTGTGGAAAAGGCACTGAGTTCTCCACATGTGAAGAAGGCCTATGAGATACTTGCTCCGCAAACTGTGTGTGCATTATGAGGTTTTGCAGGGAATCCATTCATCCTGATTGCTAAGGGTTTTTTGCTGCTGTGAAATATTTCTGGGGAAAGTTTTTTCAAAAGCAGGGAAAGCTTTCTTCAAACCAGAGAAAATTTAGTCACTTGCTGTTTTCAAAGAACAGCAAAGAAAACAGAATTCAGCACAAACTTTGTGCTGTAATTTACCAACCAGCAAGACCTACATCTCTTGTGGAATGGGTCATGCTCCATCAGTCAGTAGATGCTTGATAAATGATAACAAAACTGTTCTTATTCAAAGATATTACTGTTTATCACTAACCACTCCGTCGTATTTCTTTTAACCAGACCTACCCCACTGAGGTCATTAGATATTTACTGTAATTGTAGCTCAGAATTTAGATCTTCTTGATCGGAATTTCAGCAGGTAGAACCTTTTCCTACCCTTTTTCAGGGAGCGAATGTGACAGGAAAGTAGCAGAGTTCTCTTTTTTTTTTATTGTTCCTTTTCCTTCAGAGTAATCACACTCTGCATGATCATCAGAGAAATTGATTAAATTCTTTGAGGCAACAACAATATGATTATAACTAACTGCTTAAGTGAATGAAAAGTCCCATAACAGATAATCTGCTTCTATATGAAAACTTAATAATGGCCTAAAAAAATTAGATAATGACACTGAGGGTTTTTATCATGCAAAATGAAATCACCATTCTCAGATATGTAGATGTTTAATAATGCTAGAAAAATTCCTGTTAGAGGCAATCACTAGTGTGTGGTACTGTCTTTCCATCTTTCATGGTATTTTATACCATTGGCATCAAGGAACTTGATGATTTTAGTAATTTTTATATAACTGGCAAAATATTTTTTGTGGGGGTGTCTTTTGGTCATAGTTTTTAATAATTCTGCTAGCTTCTCATAAACTTATTTGTATATTTGGCACATTGACATGAAGACAGTCTGATTCGTGACTGCAATGGTGCTTTTTACCTTGCTGGTGAAAATTTTAAACCCTGTTCAAGATAAGTTGATGCTTTATAGACATATTTGAAAGAATATTTTTTCAGATAAATTTATAATCAGGGCACTACTGCCATTGATTTATAAATGTTTGTATGTTTCATTATAAACAAAGTGCAAAAAGCCCTGCAGATAACTGTTGAGGAAAGAAATTTTCAGGGTTTTTAAAGCATGGCATTCCTTCAGTGGAATCAGAGAGGTGTTTTGGCATATCAACTAAAACACAATCCTTATCATGCTGTCAGAGAGTTCATCAAGTACTTCTTTCTGTGCTTGACTCTTTTTGAGCAATCTCTTTCCATTTTCTTAGCTCATGAAGAATACCTAAGAAAACTTGTATGCTTGAGAAACATGCACCAAGTAAGGACTGCCAGGCCTATATGTTTCTGAAATGGAGTCGAAGTTATTTCTCCCTCAGAGGTGCAATGAAAACAAATGCAGGAGAAAAACACCAAGAACTGGTTTTGTGGTTCATGGTTGTTTTTGTTTTGGATAGTGCTCTACCTTTCCAAGTCCCACGTGTGGCATCCTTGCTCAGCATCTGTCTCTACACATGAATGCTGGTCGCATTCTTCCTTCACAGACTTTCCCTTTTCTCAGTTAACTTTCACTTCATGCCGCCTGAATTCAGCCTGGGAACTGAAAACAAGGCAGAGAAAATGTTCACTGCTTCCCACATTTCACTCAAAAAGGTAAGTCATGTTCCATCTGGACTCTTCAGAGACTTCTGCAGTAAAGATCCAGCAAATGTATGAGCAAACAGTGGTTTTAAACCCGAAGTCTTATCACTTGATGTAATTTAGCAGAATTTCTCAGGGATGTATAGAAGCGCACCTCTGGGAGAATTCAGTACATTGTCAGTTTTGTAATTCCTATTTTAAAATCACAAAAGTATTAAAAATCTTTTTTAAAGAGCAGTCAATAAAATGTTGAATGGGGGAAAGATACTGGTTTTCCATAACATTTTGCTTTTTCTGTATGAAAATTTTAAAATAAATAAAACAAAAATTCACTTTAAAAAAGATTCTTGCATATACAACTGTAGTTTGCACAATTTGCTAAAAGTATCAGCAGTCAAAAATAAATGACAGCTTTCAATAACAGGGAAAACCATCCGCCTATAATATATATAAATATGACGATTATAAGATAACTATCCTTGTCTTTAGAGTTATCATCTTAACTCTCTGCTTTACAGCAAAAAAAAAAAAAGTTGGCTTTCTGAATCACTTAGCAACTGAGATCTGTATCAATTTCAGCATATCTAAATGTTTTTATTAGGGAAAGAGTATAAAGATGTCTTGTATAAGACATCCTTAGGCTAACATAATTACCAAAAACCATTAGGCTCTTGGTTACATCTTTAAAAATAATAATGAACTCTTCCATAATTAGAGATCACAATTTTTGCCCTTATATGCTTTTGTCACCTGAGGATCAAAAAGTCTTTTACAAATATTACATAAGCTTACAAGTTATCATTATATCCAAAGACTCATACACTGAGTTATTTGGTTTTCAGGAGCTACAAATTAACTAGTTCCCTTGAGGTTCATCTAGAGCGTTGAATTCATTGTGTATTGAGCTTCAAGAGGAAATCTTTGAAGTACATTTAACTTTGCTCTTTATCTTCCCACTTCTTTCCCCATTTTCAGAAGTTTTATGCCCTAGTTGTGCACATAAGGTGTAAGAGAAGATGTGTTTTGATGGGTCATTGCTCTCAGAGTGTGAAAATGAGGAAGGCCTGTGAATTTAGCGACTCTTCAGCTCCTCAGAGACTCTTAGGATGCTTTTATTCATGGGCAAAGGTTTATGAGTATGTCTGACTGTTGACACCAGCTATAGATAAGACCCAGTTATTTTTATGGATTTTATGCTGTATCCTAAAGAAAGTTATATGCTGCTTCAGATTGCTACTGAAAAACTTAGGATCTGTTAATGAAACATCAGATAAAGTGCTATTGCTGTAATGACATGCAAGGATTGAATTAGAGACAAATTGTTATTGGTTTTGGAGGGTTTTTACCCCTTACAACTGTAGGTATCATAGGTAAGCAGCCAAAAACAATTGTTTTAAATTCTGAACAGATAATTATTTTCTTGATCATTAAGAAATAAAGAGTCTTATTTTACCTTCTTTGAAGATTTGACTTAATTGTAGCTGATGCAGACAGAGTAAACCTTTAAAAGCAAAAAAAAACCAAAAACCCAACAAACCTCTAAGTTTAAATAAAATTATCTGTGCTATAAATTATTGAAATGAAGCATCACTTAATAACAAAATTGCTCTTTGGACTAGCAACAGATTTCTCAACTATAAGTAAGTTTACATTATTTGTTAGATGACTTCTAGGTTTAGGAGAACATGCTAACAGCTTTGTGTATAAACTGCTGCCATACAGCTAGCATTTTTTTCAGGCTAGAGAAATAATTAGTATTTTCAACGCAAAAAATGAGAGAATAGCAGCCACCAGGGTCTGACTGTATCTGTCATCTATAGGGCATTTGTGACCATCTGCATGGAAGCCAGGGTTTTTTTCAAGCTGGTGACCTTGTCCTTGCAGCACTCCCTTCTTCCCTCTTATTGTGACTCCACCAAAAAAAGCCGTTATCAAAATAGTAGACCCTGAGATGGGAATGAAGAAGACTGAACTTGATAGATTAAGATTTCATGAGAGTTCCTACTTGATATTGGTCCTATTTTAAAAGTGTCTGAGGTAGCTGCATGTTTTTGGCATACAGGTCCTGAGGGCTGATTAAACCTTATTTAACATTACCCTGCCACTTTTTTTTTTTTTTTTATAGGTGATTTGTGGGCCAGTGTGAATAATCAAGATTTCTTTTACACAGCAGGTGAAGTGGGAAGACTGGTTGAAAAGATATGGCAGTGTTGCTCCAGATTAATTTAAAACTAATTATTTTAAAATGTGTTGAATTGGAACTATTTATTAAGGCTTAATCCATTCAAAAGTTAGGTCAATTATTGGGACATTTTAAGGGCAAAAGGCAGCTGCTACTGGAATCTTCTCAGTGCTGTCTTTGGATAGCTCAGGATTTATAACATTACCCCACTGAAATGTAATTCATTGCCCCCTTTTCTTCCAAGGAACCGGTAATTTGTCTTCCTTAAACAACTGCATCTTTATAAACTATGAAAGATAATTAAATTTAAGTTGCTTAAAGGTTGTTTTATGTTGACCTTCATGTACTTTCTTGTCGCTCTGGGCTACATAATATTTGTTGTAGGTAAAGTAGACCACGTTAACAGGAGAATCATATTCCCAAATTCTCTCTAGCCCACTAGTGCTCACATAGAAGGTGTGACATGTCAGTTCAGGTTGTTGTTGTGGTCGAAGGACAGTTTGAATCAAAGTGACCAGCATCCTACTTATCTCTGAGGTTCCTACACTGTGTTAAAACTGTTCAATCTTAACTGTTAAACCACTGTATTTTACTGTTACCAAAATGATCAGGTGTGATAGTGGTTTCATATAGGAAATATTAATTCAAAATTACTTTCGGAATTTCATCTGAAATGATGCCCTTCTGTCTTGATTAAGTTTTGTCTGGCAAATATAGTCTTCCTTATTCCTTCCCTCCTACCCTATTATAGCTCAGCATTTGTGATTTGACTCATCAGCCAGCACAGCATGGCTCTCTTCTGAATCTGATGCAAAAGTGAATAGCTCTGTCTGTCTGTAGAGGGGCCCATCATTATTTTTATTCTACTAACAAATGATTCTTATAATGAAGTAATGCTGTGTGCAGTATACATATTGCTGGTTATCACATGATTCCTGTGTGGGAGTCTGGATGGAGATAGAAACCCACTGATTCTCTTGTCTTAGAAACAAGTGACCACTGGCACTTCCCCAGCTCCTGTGACTTGCCCCAAGTGCTGTGTTGGTGTCATGCCAGGCTAATCAGACGGGAATATAAAGGTTGGTTTAAGATCCCTTTGCACATTGCTGCTGCCTTTGTCAGATACATTCTGCACTATGAGCTGTGATTGAGGTCTTAGATCTATGAATATATAATACTATATTTGCAGATGTTATGGTTAAAAGGACAAGGAGGGAGGGAATATATGTTAATAATACTTTGTTTCTGCTGTATTAGTAGCAGTTTGCTAAAGTGGCCTGCCATCAAACAGTATTTATAGCAATGTATAAAACACATTAGTGACATCCCTTTTAAATTCAAAAGCTTTAGCTAATATTACTGTCTGCATTCAAAGCAGAGCTCAGTGCCTAAAAGCTGGTCAATAAACATTTTAGTACTGCTCTATTCCAGTGATCTGAATTCAATAATGTTACCTTTCCAGAAGCTGCAAAATGGAAAGTGAAAGAATGATTTATGAAGCTTAGCTATGCATGGCCAGATAAGAAAGCTTTAACTGATGCTTGCAGGATTCTCTTTAATGAAGTATAAGTTGCCAAGATAAGTTTAGGTAAATGAAGCCTCTGTCACAGTATGTTACAGCAAAAGAAATGACAGAGACAGCAGAGCAGATGGAGGTTATTACAGAACAGTGGTGTCAAGAATTGTAGTCTAGGTAACTGCACAAAGACAGAACAGATGCATTGGGTTTGTTATTAATCATTTCATGATAGCAGTGAGTATTTCTAGAATCTGTTTAAATTAAGCCTAGCAAAGTTCTTCCCTTAAATTGTCATTTAGCCTTCATTGAGCTCATATTATTCAGCCATCATTCTCTTTTGAGTAGAATTCTTCTCTTTCAGTACCGCCCTCCATTTTTGATGTTGTCATTAAATGCAAGGCTCTGGTACTTTTCAAAATGTTGTTTGATTGCTTTCTAATGCCTGCCTTGTTGACAATATTAAGCAGAATTAGTTCAAATGAGTAAAATTCCTGTTGTCTTTTTTTAACATCCTAATTTCTCATGTAGCAGACTTTTATGAATGAAATGAAACAGGTGAGCCTGTGCTTGTCTCATGAGGCACAGGACCTAGAATTAGCAGTTGTTAGAAACTTATATTGAGTTGTGTCCTTTTCAGGAAACAATTGGGACCAAGTCGATGTGGAATCTGTATTTGCATTGTGTTTTGACCACTGCAATTATATGCTGAGTAGATAAATTATTTTCAGGCAAAAAGATGGATCATTAAGGAGTTAGTTAATCCTAAATATGAGTTTTGAGACTGTACTTGCAGAGTAAATAAGATTGGTGATTTTCTTTTTTCTTGAAAAACATGCTTTCTGCTTCTTATTTTCTTAGAATTTAGGGAATTTCAAACCAATGCATCAGGAAAAAATATATATTTTTTTTCATTCTGTCAAAAAAGCTCTCTTGGCTTCCAAAGTGATGTCTGTCACACCTGTAGGATGACAGCCTCTGTAGTGGGCAGGCTGACAGACAAGTACATTGTGTTTCTCTACAAATATGCATGAGATTGAGTCTCACAAGGTTGTGTCACAGCAGCTGTCTGCTCTGCCAGGGTGCTTTGTCCTTGTGCTTGGTGTGACTGTTGAAACCCCAGCCCTGAAGGCACATTCTGTCTTTATACACTGATGGGTTGATTTCATGGACTTCCATAGACATATTTGAATGCTTTTGGGTGTCTTTTGGGTGGAAGGGGAGCAGGTGAAGGTAAAGAATATTTTGCAATTTGCCCTTTGAACAATGTGGAATACATCCAGAAGATTGAAGATTAAACCAATCAGTGGAGACTCTCTTTAGTACAATAAAATACAGAAATACATTTTTTTTCTTCTCCTTCTTTGTATTTCAAAAGTTTTTCCCTTCCCTAACTTAAGAATTAGTGGCTTGGTGATCTTTCTGTGACACCCCTGCTCCAAGGCTTAGGTTTTACCTCTCCTCTGATGCTGGAGTCTCTTTTCAGCATCTTTCTTGTGTTAGTCTGTATGGAAAGAACAAAAGAAAGGGAGGAGTAGAGTAGGAAGGTAAGACAGTAAAAGTAGAAAGAAGTCAGGGGACCTGCAAACAGCAAATTTTTTTCCCTAAAGCTAAGAAAATATCAGGGAGGGTCTGTATTTGCTCTGTTGAATTCATATGTGCTTCTGTACCATGATGCTACTTGTTAAGAAATTACATTCATATCGAGGCAGCACCCTACCTCACTGTGAAACCTGCATATTACCAAAGCTTATTTTTCCTATTTCTGTACTTCTATTTTTATGTCTTCAGATCTAGTCTGACAATCTGTAGTGCCTTTTAATTAAACATCAGCTGATGCCACAAAACTCACTCAAGACAAATAAATTGTGTTTTATTTTTCCTGATCTGAAGGTCACCGACCTTAATTGAAAGAATTTTTTTCTGTTTTGCTTTTTTTTGGGTTTTGTTGTTGTTGTTGTTGTTGTTGTGGTTTTTTTTTGTTTGTTTGTTTTTTCTTAAATATTAAGACTAAGATCTTACAATGTACAAAGAACTAAAACATGTCCGATTTGGTTTTGCTGATGTTAGGCTTTTTGTAACAATTTAGCATGTATGTAAACAAAGACAGATTCCACTCAGATGCCACAATTGGCTGAGCATCCCATGTGGTTTTAATAATAGTTTAACAGCAGTGCCTTTTTATCTCTGCAAGTCTTCTTTCCTACTACTGTGTTTGTGAGAGGGGGAGCTTAAGAGAGAGAGTGAGAGAGAATTAGAGCAGTAATTCTGTGAGGCTTAGAATTAGCTTCCTATATTTTGTTCATACATTATTTGTCTTTAGAACTCTAACTGCTAGGACAGTATAATAAACTTTGGGATTTATTTTTTATGTTACAAAATTTGAATGTTATCTGGGTTCTGTGGGTCCTTGTAGACTCTAAAAGAATGAGGGAAATTAGTTTCTGCATCACTTGGTCTAAAAAATTGGCAATTTAGAAATAGATTTGTCTTTTAGTCTTTCAATAAATTGGGGCAGGAATCTGTACTTGGAAAACAAAAGGAGAACAGTTATTACTAAAATTCAGTGAGTGGTTGTGGATACGTTTTTGGTCTGAGAAAAGGGAAGATAGGTAAGAAATACAACCCGTGCACCTTTCTTGCTCCAACACCTTTTACAGGGATTTCAGGAACTGTTGTCACTATTAATTAGTGAATATGTGAGGAAAGATAATGGGTGACTTGGCTGTCAGTTTCCAGTCTTTGTGTTCACTGGGCTGAAATCTGACCAGACTGGGAGAAGGTCCTGGAATTATTTTAACATCTAGAATTCCATAAGTGTAAAAAATTTCAAATTTTAGTCTTTTTTTAAAAAGTAAAATGTGTAGTCTCCTTCTTTTTTAGCTGCCAAATGATTCCTAAGAGTGGTCTTATTTTTTAAGGGAATATGCTGAACAACCTGATGTGCCTTTGAGACCAAGACATGGTGTTGTACCTGGTACACAAAACAGGTTATTAATATCCTCTAAGTAAAGGTTCAGTATTTCTCTGAATTCAGGGAAGAAGAGCTACCAGCTCTTCTCTGGTTTTGTGTGGCAAGGACAAACAATGCTCCCAAGGAATTTACTTGCTTTGTTTCTGGTGCCTGTCTGTGGAAAGAGAAGTTGTTCTGTATCCCTTCCTACTTGCCATCTATCCATCCATCCATCCATCCATCCATCCATCCATGTGCTGTCATCCATTTTAGTGCCAAGGCAAATCATGGCATCATAGACCCTGCTACCTTTTAAATTAAAGAATTCCACAGAACTCAGACCCTGTACAGAAGGTTACTCATGCGGGGAAGATGGCAAATCTTAGCAAGTTGTTTCTGCCAGCCAATAAATTGTTTCTCAAATACACCTCAGAAATGTCAGCATTGTTAAGGTCTTCCTCAGTGTTTTGACCTTCAAAATTAAGAGCTAAATCACATGTAATTTTTCATATGGTTTTGTTTCAATGGTTCATGCAAGATGCTTGGCTCAATTAAATAGAGAATTAAATCATAATTAGTTTGGAGTTAAGGGAATCAATCTTATATTGTATTGGGCACTGGGAAGCTTCTAAGTGAGCAGTGTTCTTTTTCAACTACAAGGCAAAATGAAAGGAAGACAAGCATAGATCACCTTTGTTCTTATTTTTGAGAACAGATAGATAAGATTTACATAAAGTTCCTATTAAGTAGTGAGAATAATAATGAAATAATTAATGATAGATTTACCTTGGGTGTTCAGGCAGCTATAAGGCAAATACTTCTACTCAGAAACATATAATTAAAAATAACAATAATATACCAAAGGGTTAGTCATGATGGAAATGTAATAAAAAAGAGAAAAAAATATTCTATATCATAGCACTGGCATAAAAGAAGGATCCAAATTAAGACCTTTATGTTTGCTGAAGTGACACAGGTCTGTCTCGCTACTTTAACAAAAAATTGCACCAGTACTAATCCTATTTTGTTTGAATAATTTTTCTCTACACATTTCCCTTGCCAGTTTATAACAACCCATACAAATCCACCAGATGATGCTCCAATCGTATGTTTGGTATGAAGGTCTGACAAGTATATTGGATTTCCAAATTTCAGAGTCAGAAATAAGTCTGAGGGAACATGAATCCATTTTGTCTGGGAATAAATTTTTGCTATGCTTAGGTAAACTATGCTATGACACCTCCTGCAAGCCAACATTTTCTGGTAGACTAAAAGCTCTAGAACTAATTTTTCCTGTGATTTTTTAAAGTGGAATATATTAATTAAAGGACTGAAAATTCCTAGTAAGACTAGCTCATGAAAGTTTTGATCTTAGAAGGCATTTTTGTAATATCTTTAATGGTGAAGAACATGGAGAATTCCTCATCCTGATGCCAGAGATTTTGGGATATAAGCAAACAGAAGCAGCAGTAATACATGTACTACTTTCTTCTTAAAAGCTTAGGTACTGTGCCTGTAATTTTGAAGAATTTAATTTGATTTCTTAAGAGGTTTATGTCTGAACTACTCCGTTTTATTAGGTCCCAGTAGTTTGTGGTATTGATCTTTTAAGTAAATATTAAATGATGCAAATGGAAGCTTTCTAAAACCTAACTCAACTATTTTTTATTTCTTAAAGATGAGTGTTTATCTTAGATTTTCAGTCCATTGGAAGAGCAGTCTGTCATGTGTTATGCCCCTCATCTGGTGACCAGTGAAAGTCTAAATCTGATAAGCTAATCTTCCGTGCAGTGGTGTAGAATCAATGCAGGGGAGCTCGTTTCAGCTTCTGGACGCGTTTATCCACAGAATAAAAATTCCCATCTGCTTGGTAAATAAGAAACTCTTCAATGAGATTTGGTTATATTTTTTATTGAAAAGTGGTGATTTTGCTGTTGGTCCTAAATGGAAAAGCTACAAAGCAGTAGACACAATTTCTATTTTTTTTCCCCCTCTTATAGTCTTTCATTTTAGGAAGGATTTAAGTTCTTATTTTTAGATTTTTAGCTCTTATCTTTAGATGTTACAGCATATTTGACTTTCCCCATGGTTTTAAACAGTTCAGTTCTGGACAGAATTATGAAGGAAGCATGGGTTTGGTTGAATATTGAGACTTGCATAGATCAGGTTCCTTATGTGACAGCGGGCACATTAATCCTGCCTTCTTAAATGTAGCCATTAGCTCATTGACCAGGCAGAAGCATTCACATTAGTTGTGCTAATCTATGGGTTGCATGACATGGAAAGCCATCTCTCCAAAGGAGAGCTTGGCACCTGAGGACCAGCAGGAGATTTGTGGGGAGTACAACTGAAATGCTCTCAGACTTGAGTAAGTATGTGTGAGTGGTGCTGAGCTCTGCAGGTTTTCCAAGCCCAGCCCTGCATGGGGCTTTGTTGTGCGACAAGTGCAAGTTCTTTTGTTGCAAGGAAACTCTAAATATACAATAATAGCCACTGGATATCTTTAATTTTTTGCCCACCACATTGCAGATGGAATGTATTTATTTCTGCATCCCATTTGGAACAGCTCCATTAGCAGCTAAGTAATTTGCTTTTTATGTGTTTACTAGTCAGAATACTGCTGTGCTTTTTAAGCTGTCACTAACTGGAACAGTCTAACAGTATAATCATAGTGGGCTGATGGAATATAAAATGAGCAAAGTTTTGCTAGAATTAAGTGCTCTTAACCATCTCTCTGGTCTTTGAACATAATCGGGTGATAAATGCGTTGTGTGAAAGTGTTATATTACGGAGGATAAACAATATTCCAAGAAAAATCTCTCACTTCTGATTATTGAAGTGATTTGTGATACCTGTATTGATCTCTATCCCAAAAAGCATAACAGTTATTTTCTGTGGGTTTTCTTTGAAAATCAATACTAACAGTTTTCTGAGGAGTTCAAATCAGATGAGAAATTTTTGTCACTTGTGACTTGCCTTTTGTTTTCTAGTTAATGTTATTTGCACTGGTCTTGAAAAGATTAAAAAATGTGTGGCTTGTGTCACAGATAGTTGTTCTCTGTCTATTACAAGACACAAACTATTCTAATTATTTTCTTTTCTCTCCCTTGCTTAAGCATAGTGGATCTTTTCACACATGGTTAGAAATGAGATTTGGAGGTTTAGTTAAACAAAACGAGGTGTAGTGAACTTAGCACCCACCTTTATGGTTAGATGGGATGCTTTTCCAATGCATTGAGAAGATTCTGGCGTGTTCTAAATATACTTATCTCTGAAATATACTTTCTTAAAATATATATATATATGAGAAAATTTCACATAATGTCCAGGATTATAAAGAACTGGGAGTAGTTTTAAAATGTTTTAAAAATACACCTTTCCAAAACACAAGTTTTGACCACTGGCAGTACTGAAAATCTGGTTCTTTAGTTTGGTGGAAGCTGTCTATATGCTGCAGAGGGAAAAGGGACAAATATTCCCAGGATATAAACAAACTTTTCTACAAGTTCTTCAAGGGGGGAATAATGATGGATAATTCTGGACACTGGTGCAATATGGGTCTTTTTGAAATTCCATGTGCCTTGCAAACAGTTGTGATTTGCAGAAGAAAACCCAGATGTGTGCCAGTAAATGTTTGGACTTGTACAGATTTTGACCATTTCTATGAGAAAAACACACAAATTTTCCTCTGAGATTACAAATGATGAAACTTCTTGAATTAGTCTGCTGCTACAACAGTTCTAAGCATGTACACATTTTTTTCATGTGATATATTTAAAAATTAAAGGCCCCAAATATGTTGTCATCTAGAAGATACATTCATTCCCCACAGACAGATCCAGGTAAATACCAATAGAATCTTTCTTTTTTTTTTTGTAACCACACATATCTTGATATTCCTAACTGACATGGCAGAGATAACCAAATCTTAGAGTAGACAAAACAGGTAAAAGAAGGCATTAAAGTAAAGGAAGCTACTTCATCATAAGAAGGACTTGATTTTTCCCAACATAGGCAACAAAATAATAGCAGACAATAAAGCCTCAGCTGAAACTGAAGAGACAGAAAAATTCTGGGGAAGCTGTGGAAAAGATAAAAGTGTAGCAGAGGCACCAGTCATGTATTGAAGATTTCTGGAGAAGGTGTGATTATTTCAGCCTCCAGAATGGTTCCCTGAGACACTTAGAAAGAAAAAGATGTTTGTAAAATCAAATAAATATTAGAACAAAACACCCTCAAATTTTATAGAAAAATAAAAAAAAAAAAAAAAAAAAGAGGAAAGGTGAAGGGTCTGAACACTTTTAAAATGTTGTGAGAGATGGCAGGTCTTTAAATATTTTTTCTCTACTCAAAGATAGTTTTAAGGTTAGAAACTTATCATATGCTCTTAGAAGAGTTTAAGGCATTCCTGAAATATACCTCCAAAACCAAGTTTTTCTTCCCTGTTTCATAATGGGAGGGGAGAACACCCCACCCTCCCCTACCTTCCCCCAAATTTCTTGAAGTTTGATATGGTTTATCTGAGAATGAAGTAAGGATTTATTGTCTCCCTTTTTTAGTTTCCTCTGACATGAAAAAAAGTACTCTTGTTATTGAAAATTCAGTTTCCTTAGTTTTAATTTTCTTTTTAGTGTCATCTTACTGTCTTAAATTATTCAGAATACTTCTGAATAATTTTACTGCTTTCTACCTACTTCTGTTCCCCATGAATTTAATCAATCACATTATATGTCCTGAACTTTTTTTTTTATCCTGGTATTTAATATTCTATCATTCATTTTTGTTAGCCTATTCTTTTTACAATAATTAAGACCTGTATAGATAAAAACATCACTCAGCTTTTCAAATAAGTTTGTGTTGTGCTTCTGCCTCTGAGTGTTTTATTTAACCTTCTCTTATTTTTACAGACTCAAATTTCCAACCTTGAGCTCAACTTAAGTGTTGTTGGAATTGCAAATTCATTCATATTTCAAACTCTTGTTCAAGACTAGGTCCCTAGAGCTATGAAGTTTTGTTAAATGTCACAGCTCCAGCTTATGCTTTATTGTTCTTAATTAGGACTCCAAGTACAAAGTTTTGCTGATGTTTTTAAGTCTGAATGACAATAAGAATAAAATAATCTTTTGCTCAGGAACTTTGGTGCTAATAAGCTGCAGAATACCCATCTTCTGCACTTCATGTACCAAAGTTTTTAAATTTCTTTATTAATGAACATTAATTAGGTATTAACTAAGCCATAACATTATCGTCAGTTTAATGCATGTCTTAATAGCTGAAGAAAACTGTTCCATATACTGCATTATTCAGAACTTTTCCAGCCAATGGATGCAGAGATATGTATTTTTTATGCTTAGAGTGACTATTACCTCTAGAGAACACTGTGATTAATTTAAAACTGAAATTCAAATGGTAGTTCACTTCCTAGTTCTGAGTGTTCAGCATTCACAAAAACCAATAACAAAGTTCATCACCTTCAGTTAAAAAAAAGCTCTGAAATTCCAGATTTCAATGCTTTTTGTGTGTGGAAGACTACTGTGTAGCTGAAGGACTTTAATACAGAGTCCTATTGGAAATAGCTTTGACAGTTACTAAAAAGCTGTTTTCCTTCAACGTCACCTAAAAATGTATTTTGGAGCTCAGCTGCTGGCATTATACTAGACACAGCAGAATGAGAAGTCATCAAAGTTAGGCTCTCTCAACTGGTGTGTGTCCTGAAATGTACACACGTGTGAGCCCAGGTACAAGATGGGCTCTCTCTGTGGGCCCTTTGTGAAGGCTTGTTCTGATTTTCAGTAATTTCTGGCACTATACATGTGGAGTTTGGATAGCATTGTAAGAAGAGCTCTGTCAGTGGATGGCATCAGGATAGATGAGGTATAGCATAGATTTAACTTGCTGTAAGAAGCATTCCTCTCTTAAAAGGTGTTTCTTTGATTTAATTTGATTATGTAAGCTGATCCACTCTTACTACCTTGCATCTTCATCATTTGACAGGAGAAAAAGAGCAATACATGGATGCTTATATCAATATATTATATACCCAAATACAATACATTTTATGTATTCCAGAGAGTGGCTTTGGAATTATCTGTCAGTGTTGAAATGAGGTGTTTTGGTACATTGAGAGAAGTCTCACTATGGATGCTTTGAATGCTCTTTATTTATTATACCTCAGGATTTGAGTTCTGGTCCATATTATTCTAAGAACCAAAGCATTATTCCTTTATATTTTTAACAGGAATATTGACAAGCTTTACATTCAAAGTTAGATGGTACAGCATTTCAGGACTTTTCTTCAGAGTTTGTGATTGATCCTCAGCACACCCTGTGCATCTGGATAGGAGAGCTGGATAACAAATATCAGCATTTAAAAGGATAAAAAAACCAATAGATTGAAAAGAACACTTATAGCAGTAGTTTCAGATTGTGCTTTCTTTGACGTGAATGGTATTGTTGAACTTCCCACTGCTCCTCTGCCACTTAGGTTAAATATAGCAAGTAAAGGATAAGCAGGTGGTGATGGGCATTGTGTTTACTTTCAGAGGATTTAAATTCAATCCATGGTAAATTCTAAAAAATGGTATTTTTCTTTCTCACAAGAATGTTCTAAAAGTCAATCATTATAGTTCATAGGGTATTCAGGTTCTGTTGCATATACGCAAGGCTTTATAAAATAAAGGCCTTGTTACTCCTATAAAATAAGATATTTGCACTCCTCTTTTTTTCTGATAAGAATATCCGTCATCTGACCTAGCACCCCTTGAAATAGAGCAGTCCTGAAAGTATCCTAGTGAATTTTTGCGGTTGCATTCCAGCACCAAATAAGACAATCATGGTATTTTTGCTTGGTTTGTTTGTTTATGACAATCAGAATTAGAAGTTTATCTTTTATTTAGGAAAAATTAAACATGAAATGGAAGATTGCAAGAGTATCTGTCTGAGTATCTCAACTAGTTTCATGCCTTTATTAGGAAGACAGTGTAAACCTATTTTTGGTAAATACTACTCCTAAAATTTTTTAATGTGTTCTTTGCCACTGAGCATCTTACAGGCCATTCTGTATAAAATTTATTACTTTGCTTTTTGTGATACTCAGTTCTGACTATGCGTGACTTCTGGTATCTACTCTTTTTCATTGTCACAGAACTGAGGGAAGAAATAGCCATCTATTCCATCTAGTTTAATATCATCAAGTAGATATTTTGATTTTCCTTTGCTAAGGGACTTTTTTTCCAGTGAACCCAGCAAATCTGTTTAGTCTGGGGCAAAAATAGACTGTACTGTCCCTAATACCTGAAAGGAAACAGACTTTCTGTGTTCTTTAAGGGATGGTGTTCCCACAGTTACTGCCATGTGGCATAGGATTATATTATTTCCACAAACCTATATTGTGCTGTCTCTTGGAAAACATCTCCTGTTGCTTGGTGGTGATAAAAAACTAAGCAAAACAATCAAAGTCATGTCTACAGAGGTAGACTTTTTTTATAGAGTGTAATGACTGTCTTTGAACTTTGGTTCCTGAAATTAGGTGTCTGCTTGAGGTTTACCACATGAGATTCAGAGCTCAAATGCCTGATTCCATTGCATTTCAATAAATATGTCAAGCTGCACTGAAAGTATCAGCAATAGTAAAATACATATGTGAGAGAAGAAATGCTTGCAGGTGGTCAAAATATGCACCTAAATACTGAGCCTCCAAAGAAATCATTCAGTAATATCAAGTTGGTTTAATATCTGTAAAGGTGTTTTAAGAGGCCAAAAATGTTTAGTAATGTTTACTATGTGGCTCAGATTAAAGAATAAGAAGTTTTAATTGCTGACTAAATTTTTAATTTTTGAAGAGACATGAAAATATTTGGAAAATTTTAGAAATACGCTTTTTAGTAGTTGTTTTCTATCCAGTTTAATGTTAATTCTGGCTTACTGGGATGGCTGAAAAAACAATAACGCTAGAAATTCACTGGTCCATTATATTAATTTGGATTTTATTAGTTATAAAAATAGTATATGTTTTTTCACCACAATAATAATGTATATGGCTCAGTGTAAGCAAAAATTGCTGATTTTATGCTGCTAAGACCTGTAGTCATTCTGGTGGTTTTGATGAACTATTAGAAATGCCCATGAAGTACATCAGCTCTGTCTAGCTACTGCTATAGAAATAATCTTCTGCTAACCACAGACACTTCATCAGGTGTGAAAGTGCAATAAAGGGTAAGGCAGAAAATGAATTACAGCATTTGTCAGTAATGTGTCTAATCTTGAAAGGCTGTGCAGATGTATATTCAGATGTGTGAAGGCAGAAGATTGTCTTTTCATCACCTGGGTTAATCTCCAGAGTAGGAAGTAATTTCTGACAGGAGTTAAAAGTTGCCCCAAGTCTGTCCCTCATACTCCATTGCTGAGCAGAATAAAGCTCCTTTGATAAGCTGCATGGACAACGACACTGTGTTAACCTCTATTCAAACTTAGAAAAAATGAGTAAATATCAGTATTTTTCTCCAACATTTGTTACTGTGAACTGGAACTATTTCTGTAGGTGATATAGTGTTCAGGCAGAAAGTGTTTGGTTTAGTTAACAATTCCCATTGAAACTCTTCGAGTCTTGTTTACTGACTTCTGTTGTGATTTTTGGATGATGATAAAGTAGTTAAATATTTGCCATGATGTTTAAAATACTTTGCTTTACATATCTCTTTGTACAAACCATTTTAGTTGAAACCTCCAAACAGGTTATTTCCATGCTACTTTATATAGTACATATTTATGAAATATACAGAAATTAATGAAATATACAGAAATTAATTTTGCTCTCTATATATACACACAGGGAAAACCAGTTCTTATTCCTGCAATAAAATGAATTATCTACTATTAGTTACCATTTTAGTGAATTGCAGAAAGCAGTGACTCATTTTATAGTTGCTCTAGGCTTCTCATCCATACACTTCCATGGATTGATTTCTGGAATCTACTCAGCAGTCAAATGTAGTATAGAAGGCAAAATATATCATTACGTTATCTTATAATAACTAACACTGTGCTTTCTGTTTCTGTGGAACAATGATTGGAAATGGGGCACTGTACAGAGAGGAAGTATGTGAGAGAGGGCAAACAAATTCACCTCTCCTTCTGTTTCATTCATGTTCTTTACTGTTAAGACTATAAAATCTTCAGAACAAGGAGAGCTTTGTAATGTGTAAGTGTTTGTGGAAAGTAGCTCCCTGATACAGTTGGTGAGGGAGCCCACTAGAGAAAGTGTCCTGCTGGAGATGCTGTTTGTGAGCAGGGGAGGGTGGGTCAGTAATGTGACAGTGAGAGGCCATCTTGGGCACAGCCACCATGAAATTATTGAGTTTTTGATTCTTGGAGAAGTAAGGAGGGGAAGTCAGCAGAACTGCTGCCTTGGATGTCCAGAGACTTTGGCCTCTTTAGGGGACTGGTTAAGAGAGTTCCTTGGAACTGGTTAAGAGAGTTCTTTGGGAGCCAGTCCTGAGGTTCAAAGGAGTCTAGGTAGACAGCATGTGCTTTAAGAAGGGCATCCTAAAAGCACCTGAGAAGGGCGTCCACATAAGCCAAAAAATTAGCTGGTTGGAAAGACCATCCTGGCTTAAATGGGAGCTTTGTCTGGACGGGACAAAAAAGGAGAATTTATGGTCTTTGGAAGAAAAGACGGGCAACATCAGAGGACTACAAGAATGTTGTGAAGTCATGCAGGGAGAAAATATAAGTGACTACACCACTGAGGCTTGCATAAGTCTGCAAGGTCCAGGTGGGATCCAGTCCTGTTTAATACCTTTATTGATACTCTGGGCAAAGGGATTGAGTGCACCCTTGGTCAGTTTGCAGGCACAGAGTTGATCCCTGAAGGGCAGGAATGCTCTTCAGAGGGATTGGGGCAGGCTGGATTGATGGACTGAGGCCAGTGGTATGAGGTTCAACAGGGTCAAGTGCTGCATCCAGCCCTCAGGTCACAACAGCCCCAAGCATCACTATGGGCTGGGGATGGAGTGGTTGGAAAGCTGCCCAGTGGAAAAGGACCTGGGCATGCTGGTTGAGAGCAGCTGAACATGAGCCAGCAGGTGCTCAGGTGGCCAAGAAGGCCAGTGGCATCCTGGCCTGAATGCAAAATAGTGTGGCCAGCAGGACCAGGGATGGGATTGTCCCCCTGTACTGGGCACTCACCATGGTTTGAAGCCTCACCTCAAACCCAGAGTATGTTTAAAAACGGTTCTGTGAGTATTTCAGGCAGATAGCACTATACAAGGACATTTAAAAGTGTGTAAAATTAAACATATGTGGAAGTGTAATCAGGTCACATATAATGACCAATTTCTCATGATATCTTTAAGGTTATATTTCAGATTCACAATTTTGCAAGTACTAGTTCTGCATACTGTTCAATATATTTATGGACACATTTAAATCTAAGAAAAAAGTGTTATAAGAAGGTACAGAATTAAGAATGCTTTTGGATTTCCCTGGGTTCTTTCTAAGTCAAAGTTCTGTAGGAGAGAAAATACACATTTGCTTGCTAGGAAGTTGCCTCTAATTGTGTTTCTAAGAGGACGTTACTCAGCATTAACAGGGCAAAGGTCTCTATATAATGGTGAATCAATTTTTGACACTAGCTCTTTACAACAAGGACCCATAATTTTGGTTGCTCACTCTGAGTTCCAATGGTTTGTAGTCATGCTGCACAGGAATCAGATCCTTGCTGTGGCTAAACCTCTAGCTGCATTGAAGAGTTTTGAGCGAGGAGCACACATTAATGAGCATTTCCAAAATGCCCTCTTGGGAAAAGTCCCACTCCCTGATTAAGTCACAGTGGTGCTGTCGGATGCAAATACTATCAAGAACTAAGTGTGGAAGTAATCAGAATGTTCCGTGGAATAAAATCTACTGAAAGCAGAAAGTGGATTATCCAAGGTAAAATGGTGTCTGGTATGTGAAAAATTGGATTTTGTGCATTTCTAAAATGACATCACTGTGGCCTATTTGGCTAAGTGTTTTAAATGCTTATTGTAAATTTGATACCTAATGTTTTGTTTTTCTCCAATGTGGAACACTTTAAATATATCTTAAACATCCCTCTTCTCCCTTTACCAATGTTGTGAATATCCAGTCATATTTAAATTTTATCAAGAGGAACATGAAAAATCACCGCTCATTTTCGAAAATCTTGCCCCTGAGCTATAGTTATCTTTGGTTTATATAGTGGGTATATAGCTGTGACTTATATAAAATCAATAATTTTATAAGGAATGGATCCTCATTCTTACTCCACCAAAGCACTGAATGTAGCCTGTTATGCTGGGATGAATGAATACTGACATCAACTGCATTCCAGTGTAGGTAGAGGGTTTCTATCACCATCTGTTGTTGCATGAATCATATTTTCCTTATGATTTTATGAGAGAATAAAAATAACAGGAAGGAGAAAAAGCAGAAAAAAATAAGGATATGATCTCCTGAGAGGATTCATCTGGTTAAGAAAGTAGTACTGCTTGTGCTTGCCTTGTGTACAGCACGCTAATTTTCATCAGGCTGGGGAAAAGTGAGATTAGAGGTTATCCTGCTACAGAAGCACAAAATAGTTAAGGTTGGAAGGGATCTCTAAAAGTCATCTGGTGCAACACCCCACTCAAGCAGGGTTATTTAGAGCCAGTTACACAGGACCATGACCAGATGGCTTTGTAATACCCCCAAGGAGGGGAACCCCCACCTTTCTAGGCAACCTATGCGGCCGCTCAGTCACCCTCACAGTGAAAATGTGTTCCCTGGTGTTCGTAGAGAACATTCTGTGTTTCATCTTGTGCCCATTGCCTCTGATTCCATCCTGTAGTCCTCAAGCAGCTCTCCCAGTTGCTCAGATCTTTCCAAGATTACTAAGAGCGATCTTGCAATGACATCAGCCAGCGCCTCTCTGCTCAGATAGAAAATTTTAGCAGTGTGGAATGTACTTCTAAGCCTGGGTTATTTTATGTTCTCTAAGTAGAAATGCCTAGGAAATGGACAGCTCGTAGTAGTTCATTGGTGCTTTGAGCCTGTCTGAGTATATTTCTGAAATTTTTAGGGGTTTTTGACATGAATAAGAAGGATGCCATGATTTTTCAATATGTACAATTCATTTTAAAGGAATTAAATAAAAATATTAGAAGAGTATATGTATATAATTTGTGTACACACATGTGCCCACCTTTCCTTGTAAACATTTTTTTTAACCATTTTATGTTAAACTGAGGCTACTATCAGCCAGCCTGTGATGTCTTCTTCAAAATCCTGCTTACATGCATGTTTATTTAATTCATTTTTTTGTTACTTTATGTGTGTAGAGACCAGATCTTAGGCATGTTAGGGTGTCTAAATAGCATGTAACAGTCCATGTGACTTGAGAGAATAAGCTCTCTGAAAGTCATAGAGATCTTATACTGCTCCCAGGGTGGTTTTGATGATTATTATGGAGTAAGAAATGGAACTTATACACTAAATTTTAGTTCAGCAGCTCACTGAGAATGAATTTCCATTCATTTCTGTCAAGTAAGACTATTTGTTTTTTCAGGATAACTATTTTGGTTTTATCCTTTATGTTAGTGTGGTGAAGTGTTTGTGGACTGTGGCTTCTTGTTAAATAAAATATATCCTTATTACAGTGAATCAAAACCACAGCAAACTTGTCCAAACAGCTTTCTACCAACAGGCAGGGGAAGCGCTTCATGCAAGTAACGCCCACAAACCAGTAGTCTTTACAAACTGGCATAATCACAGTTTGCTTTTCCCGAGTTTTGCTTCTGCCTTGCCCAGAACAGATATGTAGGTGGGTGAATGAAGCAATGTTCTAGAAAGCATGGCCCACAGAAAAAATCCTCCACACTACCTGAAGGACAAGCTGTCAGCTTATATCCAGGCTATTTTTTGCTTTGAGTAAGTGATGTCTAGAAGAAATCAACAGTATCAATCGTTAGAGAAAGACAGGGTTTCAGAAGAAAACTGAAGCAAAAAAACTGGGATTATTATTGCTCATTAACTTTCATTGGCTCTTAGGCAATTATCAGTAAATGCATACGGAATGACTATTGTAAAACATAGCAGCAATTAAATCCCATTAGGAGACTTCCAAAAGTCATTAACCCAAGTAGGGGGGAGTCAAGTAGCATCAGCTTTCTATTCTGCTATCAGGAATTGTTACAAAAAATGGAATAACCAACAAAAAATGAACCCATAGAATCTTTGGGAATCCCAAGCTCTTGCATTTGCTAGGGAGCAATGTCTGTACAAAGGAATGAACAGGCCCTGTGCTTGTGCTGACTGAGCCATACACTAACATAGCTGTGATTTCATAAAGGATGACATTCCTGGGGTCAGACTGGTGTGCAGCTACTCCAATTCTGTGTTAATGGCCCTTCAATATATTTGTTTTTCTTACCAGGTTCACAGTTTTCACACAACCTCCATGATATATCTTCTGACTTAGCACTTTCTTCATCTCTTCTGTTACAATTTTTACTCTTCTGCTTTTAAGACTATGTCTTCCTAGTGACATATCCATTGGTATTTTCATAAAACTCCCTGTGCAGAGTGCTTTGGGACAGGTTTAAATGTTTGCAAGGTACTAGGCAGATGGTAGCTGCCAGCAGATCAATATCTGGCTCCAAGACCAGAGTCTCTGTCAGAATTTATGGTTTTAGATGGGGTATACCTGTCTCAAAGTGGGGAACAGGATCTTTGTGCAAGGACTGACCAAAAGAGCTTTAAACTGGATTTGAGGGGGGAAAGGGATAAAATTAGGCTCACTAGAGAGCAACTGGGGGCTGCATGCCAAAGTTTGTGGGATGGTGTGCTAGCAAGATCCTTCAGTCTCATTATCTTATTAGAGGGAGAGACAAAGAGGGATAGAAGAATGGGAAACTTTTCTAGAATTTAGAAATTTCCTAACTAGGGAAGATTTTCTAGACAATATTTTGCTTTTTTATTTTTCCAGTCTCTTTATCTGATGGGTACAGGTAGGTGGCATCAGCTGAACCGGCTTCATTAATCTTTATACTGGCCTGGATGAAAAGGATTGCTACACTAACATGCTCAAGTCATTTTGATGTTAAGTCATATGCCAGATCATAAGACATGGTTCAAAATGTTAGTGAAATGACCTTTCCACTGACAAATGGCACACCTTTCAACTTTCAATAGTTTTGTGGGGAGCTTATGTCCAGCCAGTCATTTTCACATGTTTGGAAATAGGGAGAAAGTGCACTGTTTTTATCTGGTTTATCTATAACATCACATGAGCTAGTTAATCACTGGGGTAATTACTAAACAGATTTGTAACCCGCATTTTGTACTCAGATTATGGATTTATGGTAGTGTATATATTTCATTTTAATTATGATACTTTTAATACTTGTAATAGAGAGAATAACCTTCATATATTAAGTTTGGACAACTTGCTTTGAAGAGAAGTAAAGAGGTTAAAATGCCAACATTGAATTTAACCTATTCATGTCAGGCTCCTCAAAATCAGCCAGATTCACTACTGACATGAACAGTCTTTGGATCAAGCCTAAAAGTAATTGAGATGTAGATCGTTCCTGTCCATAATTATCTTAATAATGAGTCATCTCTTCTATAAGACCTTTTTTTTTTTTTTTTGGTGGGCAATGCACATATAGGTCATACTAATTTGTTTTCACATGCAATATTTTTGCTTCAGCATTTCAGTAGGACTCGAGTTAAAAGAAATTTTTGACTCTATGTCCATAATGACAATTTATGTTAATCGTTTAGCATATTATATAGCTCGTTTATTGCTCCATGTGTGATAACATGAAACATGAACATTTAATAAAAGAAATTTTTTTAAGAAATCAAGAGAGAATTAAAATGAACATGGCTGAAGTGCTCATGTATTAAGCTTCCCCTTGTGCCCAGGCCAGCTTTCTCGCCTGTTAAAGATAATATTTTTGCAACTTTCAGTGATGAAACGAAGAAAGGTCTGCAGTAGACACAGTTCAGATACAGGGAGCATTTTGGCATACTTATTAACACACTTTGTTTTGCAGATAATGAGAACATTGCATACTGCTTGGTTCTTTTGTCTAAAAACTCCCACCAGAGACTCCTGTAAATCACCATGGCTTTCAGTGACTGATTCCTGTGGAGCCCAAGATGGGTTTAACAGTCGTTGTCATCTGTTTCTTTCACCTGTTGGTGCCTGTTTTGCTCTCCGTGGGCACTGTGCCAAAATTCAGAGAAATCCACTGGCTTTAGGTGCCCTCCGCTTCACTCCAGTATTTGTGGTTGTGCTTTTGGTCATCGTCTCTGTGGTGGCTGTTTTGTTCAGTTCCTCATTGATGAGAGCTGTCATTTTGAAGTACATCACATGATGACATAGATTCGCTTGCATTGCCGCATCCTGGCAAGAAGTGAAATGGAACTAATGCCTGGCATATGGAAGAGGAATGCACGATTGTAGTGGATGAAGTGCATCAGACCATGTTGTCCTTTGAAATTTTCAACAAGACAATAGTAAGAAGTAATAGAGATTTTTAAATTAATGTTACAATGTATGCTACAAATTAGAATAGCAAATCTTTCATTTTTGGTAGCTGCTATTCATATCATAAACTTATTTAAGACTCTTCAGTTCTCAGGGTTTGCAGCTGTTTCCTAAAAGCCAATGCACAGCAAGAGGCGACAGAGATTATGTATGTGGATCAGACAATCACATGGCTATCCTTCAAATCTAGAGAAAGGAGTGGAAAATTAACAAACAAGTGGAAAGTGGTCCTGTCCTGTCTCAGAAAAAGACCTGGGGTATTTTCATATGGTTTGTTTGTCTGTCTGTTGGTTTGTTTTCCTTAATCTGACTCATAGAGTCTTGTAGGGAATGGGGAAAAAATCGAGGGTGGGGCTGGTGAATAGAAGAAGGTTTTCATGTATACCATTCATGTCACAGAATGTAGATGGGTAACAACGTTTTTAATCTTGGAGTGTCTTTTTCCTAAACAAATCAAGAAAGGGCTGTAGACCACCAAAGAGGGTGAGTTCCAGTTTTGAAGTGGAAACTGTCCTATGTTTAGTAGAAATAGCTGAGAAACACGCTTAGTAGAAAAATAGCTGGGAACACAGAAATATATTAGATTTGTGTTTAGAATCCTGAGAGTGGGTTTCAGTGATCTCTGTGATTCCAGGATTCATCCATACCACTTCTGCCTGGATCATCCAGGAAAGCACAGCTTGATGACTCCCCTCTGGAACAGATCTCTGATCTCTTGCAGGTTTCAATACATGGTAATTTGATGAAATACACAAGCAGGTCATTGAGACAGCCTGGTGCTTACCAAGTGCTGTGATCAGAGTGTTTCACAGTCCTGCTAAGTTTCCTTCTGTTTCTGGCACACTGAATCTCAAGCTCTTTTTTGTAGAGTGGAGCAACTGCAATGTAAACAATATAAAAAAGTGGACTAGTGGGATGGGAAAAAAACAAAAAGGAGAGTAGCGTCATCATTGGTGCTGATAGATTGTTCCCAAAGATTTTTATGTTGTTTTTTTTTCCTTAGATTTTTAAGGAGATGCGGGAGTATAAATATTTTGGGAGATACAGGAGAATATGAGGGACTGTCCCCTCACAGCCTGAGTATTTAAGCATTCTTAGAGATTCTTAAGCGCTATAAGGACAGGAAGTAGAACACAATCCTCAGTCCCTAGTGTTTGTTATTGGCCAGGCAATTGTCTGCTCAGCACATGGAGGCCAGATACATGAAATGCAGGTGTCTTGCAGGGAATGGAGGTTTCACCATATGGAATAACCTGAAAGCAGACAATGTAGTAGCCAGCAGCCAGCACCCATCTCCTTTTGAATTCAGCCTCCACCCTATTTGTACTTGTTTGGGTTTTTTTCCCTGTTTCCAGTATCAGAAGTAGTGCTGTGAATTCTGATATCATAAGTCAGTGGACAAATCAACCTAATGAAATCCACCTTTATTTCCAGAGAAATTTCAGAAGCAGTTTTCCATGGTCAGTATACGTAACCAAGTTCACTCTTCGCTGAAATTGTGCACTATTGAACTCCTCAGTTACAGAAAGATAAAGCAGCGCTTTTGAACTTTGCTTCTGTCACTTTGATCTCAACGTGAGGTCTGTCTCAGTCTCAAATCTGTGTTTTGCTTCTGTGCTCATTTCCTCTCTGCTAAAAAAGTATGATTTGTTTTGTTTTATATTATAATTGTCTCCACTAACAATTATATAATTTAGAAATGTCCTTGGGGGTTTTTTTGTTGTTAGTTTGGTTTCATTTTTTGTTTTTGTTTTTTTTTTTATTTTGTTTTTTAGTTGGAAAGGATATCTTTGCAAGAATCTATATTTACTTTACTTATTTGTTTTTTGTCCTGTACAGATTAGGATTCTGGAAAAGCAGAGATTGTTACTTATACGAAGCCATGTAGTTGGCAGTTGTTAACTTGAAAATCCAAACAATACTGCCTCTTGCTTTAACAAACCAGTTCCACAGCAGAGACGTATTTCTTACTAGAATTGTAATAGGTATGAAAGGTACCACCTAATGCTCTAACCACGACCCTGCAAAAGCAAGCAGGACACAATCTGTAGCAACATGAAAGCATGTCAGTTTTGAGTACAAATGTAACATTCAAACTGCAATGTGAGGAAAAAAGTATGTGTTAAAAGTATTTGCTGTGGACCTTGCTCAAAACAAATCTAATTGCTGGTTTCCAGTGCTATTAAAGGTTTAGAAAAAGTTGATCACCAGCTCTATCAGTCTAATAACTCTCTCCAAACTTTGCCCTGCTTTAAAAAAACAAGAGTTTGCATCTCAGGCTGAAAGACAGTTCTTCAAACACACAATGTGATTTACTATGTTCATTGCATAACTAATATTGAAAATTAATGGCATTGCTGTTAATATATGGATGTTTAACACTGAATAAATGATATCAAAGGGCTCAAGATGAGTAAAAAGAAATTTATTTTCTTTTAAGACTCCAAAAGAAAATTTATATTTAGGATACTGTCTTTGACAAAGATCAGTCAAAACCAGTGAACATTTCTATTAGGTTTCATGTGCATATTGCCGTTGTGATTTATACTGTTGAAAATACATATGAAAGATCCTTCAATAAGCAGAGCAAAAGCTGTGCAAGTAGGCATAGAATTCATCCACCCATCAGCAGGCAGGAGCTCAGCCATCTCCTGGAAAGCAGGGCTCCATCATGCCAGTGGTTATTTGGAGAGGCAAATGTCATCACCCTTCTTCCCTCCTGTTCAGTCAGCTCTTACATGCTGAACATGAAGCCATGTATTATGAAATATTCCTCTGGTCACTTGGGGGCAGCTGTTCTTGCTGTGTCCCCTCTCAGCCTCTGGTGCCTGCACTGCGCCACACCAAGAATTGAACTTTGATGATCCTTGTGTGTTCCTTCTAGCTCAAACTATTCCATGCCATTCCACCCCATTCCACTTTCCTTGTGCATCCTGAGCACACCTGCAGGTAGGCCGGTACAAGAAGTAGAAAGGGCCTTGGTTTTGTGCAAACACTGTTCACTAAATACTGAAAACATCCCTGTGTTATCAATCCAAAGCATAGCCCCGTAGCTCCTGTGAATGTGATTAACTCTATCCCAGCCAAAGCTCACCCTCCAGAGTGAGAAGAAAGCTGGTGAGACTACACTGGTCTCACCAACAGTGCTCATAGTTAGCAGGTAATGTTTCATGAGCCTTTTAAGCATTGCTTAATATCTACTTTGTAGTAAGTTGCTGTAGTGGGATTTGTAATGCCTAACTTTTTTTTTTTTTTAATCATTATAATCCTGTTTATGCTGACAAATTTCATTTTTGAAGGCTGGTAGTGAGGATGGAGGACAGACCACTCATTTATATTCACTTAAAAGTACAGTAAACAATGAAGTATAAATTCTTTGGGGGGAGAGGGAGAAGAAGATAGTATAGTAGGAGAACAGGAGGGCAGTCTTGTAACAGAAATTTGAAATTACTTAATGGACACTAAAGCAGTAGGAAAAGGCAAAAAGAAATGCAAGTCATATAACGATTTTGAAGAGGAATTTTTATAAGACTTCATCAAATATACTTTCAAATTTACACTGAGTGACCAATATTACTGATATTAAAAGTGGTTTTCTTCTTACAATATTTTGTGATAATCTTACATGTTTTTTTATTAGGTTTTTTTTGGTTTTTTTTTTTTTTTTTTAGTACAAATATACTCACATGAGGGACTCAATCCTCTTAATACACATGAGCTTTAGAGCAGATTTTTTCTTTGAAGTCGTTAATTCTGGGACCTGTGGTGATCAGGTGGTGCTCTGCATTAAACACTTTCTAAAGACAGTTTGTAATGAGGGACACTATTTTGTATAAACCTAGGAAAAATATTTGGGGAGAAGCAGTAGGAAAGGAGGAGGTAAAAGGATCCAGCTTAGAGAATATCTTGCCAGAAGTTTTTCAGTGTATTTCAGCTGGTCTGTTTTTTGGTCTGCAACTTCTTCCCTTCCCACCCCATCTTTTTTCTAACACTTGCAGCCCATTTAAGAAAATAATATCTTTTCATACAAACTCTTGTGTGTCGTCAGAGGTTATTTTTGGCTCTAAATTTTTTTTGGCCCTACAATAAAGTTCACATAATGTTCATCTCAGAAAAACAGTATATTGTTTTATTGAGGTTTGCTAGCAAGAAAGTGCAGAAGTTATTTTCTTTTGTTTGTCATAAATATTTCTGAGACGGAAACTTTCTTAATGGTGCATTCTTCCAAAGAGATCCCTCTTCTTTTTTCCTTTTTTTATCATTTCTAGCTCAGATAGTTTGTTGCCTGGTTTTCTTTCCTTTTTTTTTCTTTTTTTTTGGCTTATGCCCCTTAATGTTTTACAATATTTTCAAATAACTTCACTGCACTTACAGACAAATATGCTTCAGCAAACTTGTTAGAATGTGTTGCTTCTTAATACTTTTACCTATTCACAGCCTACTTTTAAATGCATCTGAAAGCCACAGGGAGATACCTTCAATTTTAGTGTTTTCATATCTTGATCTCTGTAGATGATATTGATGAGGGAGTTGTTCTCAGTTGGTGACTGCTGAAAGCATCACAGTAAGTTAAGACAAGAACTGCTTATACATTTTTTTCAATTTTTTTTTTTTTGCTCCAACACTAAACAGCTTTGAATATCTTATTAGAATAAAGTATCATTTAATGTTATCAAAGCCAGAGATTTATGCAACTTTCTAGAAGCCAAAAAGATGCAAGACACCTCCTGGGTGTGCTTTCAGTGAGAAGTGAGTGGCAACAGAAACAATCATCAGTGTTCAAATACATATGTATTACTGAAGATATTTTAAATTTTATTTCTTTGGAACTTGTAATACCTGTAGATTTCAAAAGATCAGAGAGAGAGGGTGAAGTTCACTGTGAATACAGTGTGAAGTTATGACCCACAGTCCATGAGAAGGTGCTCCTAACTGCCCTTTTGGAGGCTAATCAAATACTTTCGGGTCTTTCTGTAATGATTATTCCTATTATTATATATATTTCCATTATTAGAATTCCAAATAGAATTAAAAACAACATCTGCAGAGAAATATAAGGTTTTTGGTGTTGGTGCCTGATTGTTTTTCATTGAGAGGACATTAATGTATGAACATAGTGAAAATCATACACGAGGGCGAGTCAGTGTTACAGTGCAGCGTGTTCCCCCTTGTTTCCATATAAACAAGTTTTTCAGGATTGGCAACAGGTTTTCATTTTGTTTTCTGTTTTATAGTGTAAGGCTTATCTGGCCTCCATCCCCCTCTGTGAAGAGCAGACAAAAATCTCCCCAAGCTCTGACTTAGCAGCGGGTCTCCCCAGGCTGTAGTGAGGCCTGCACAGTGTTAGATAAGGAAAGAGTATACTTCAAACAGCTTGGCATTAATCAGCCAGCAAGGCTTCAAGCTCAGTGTTAGAGCAAAGGAATGCAGTTCAGAGGCTCGCCTACATTAAATGAAATTAAACCAGACAGACTCACTTAATTCTTACTTTTAAAAAGCTCTTGAAGTGCTGTTTTAAGCTAGTTACTTTGTGATGCCACTGAGTGAGGCGGTTAATCTGACTCATCAGAGAGGGAAAGCAGCAGAGCCCTTGGGATCTTTTTGGAGAATTGCTGGTCTGGCCTTTGAAACAATTTCCTGATCTTATTCATACCTTTTCAGCATAACATATTGTATCACCTATTATCTTTAACCAGAAGATTCAGCTCCTCCTTTCATATCACTGTTAGGGCAATCTTTGTAAGGAATGTAGATGGCAGCTTAATTGCTCTAGGAGGCAACACATGGTCTTTTTCTTTGCACCCAGGAACTACTCTTGTGTGATTCAAGGTCAGGGTTAGGTTGTGACTTTAAGGGCAGTGAATGAGCTGACAGCAAAACTTTACATTATAATGAACTCCTCATTGTGCTGAGAAAGGACATTAGAGATTTTGAGGAAATCATTGTAGAAAGCTGAGGAAAAAGTCATCCTTTATCTATTTTCCTTATTTTACAAGCCCCTAAAATTAGAAGATAGTCAATACGATCTGTAGTGTATTGATGATATATGATTTTTGAAAACACATAAGTGGCAAGTAAAAAATAGAGTCTGAAGTCTAAACAGAATGTACCTAGGAAATCCTGTATTTATAGAAACTGTTCCAAAGTGGTTCTCTATTAAGGATTTTTTTTTTCCTAATTAAGTGATTAGCCAATCACAGCAATCAATTTATGCTAATGATAGGGCTAATAGTGAATTCCCAGTTGGGGTTTAAATCCATGGCTGTAAGCTCAGAAGCATCTGTTCTAATGATTAAACCATTTGCTCTGTATATATCTGATACTATCTCCATCAGCTAAACTAATGATAACTGTAGCTCTTTCACCTTAGGCAGAAAGTAAAGCATCTAAGAAAATATCTTGTACTGACAAACTCTTCATAGCTATAATTTTTTGTCATTGTGCTCTTTGAACTATTGCTGAAACAAAAGCAGGTCTGCAGTGCTTAGAACTATTTCCTTTCCTCCATCAGAAACAAAGGTCACCTAACAAAATGATGAAGGCTCATACTGAGCATTGAAGCCTTTCCAATGCTTGTGTGTACTTGCCACTGATGTATGTAGTTGCATTGACAAAATAATAGCCTTAAATACAAATATTCAAGGGATTTGTGGAGGTGGAAGAAACGTCAGTAGGATGCTGGAGGAGTTCTGTGTGAGTGAGAGGAAAGGGAGCTTTCAATAAGGAATTGACATCAGATTTTTATGATACCAACTGTACCAAAGAAACACTTTAGAAATCAAAATAAATTAACATTTATAACTCTATGAAATGAAAGCAACACTTTTTTATCTGTCTGAAGGCCAAATCTAGATCTTGTCCTCCCATCTGTCTCTTTACTCTAGTTATTATAATATATTTAACATTCTTCTAAAAATGAAGATATTTAAATAGGATTATATACAGAATATTATATGCAAGACAATTACCTATATATCATGTCCCATCTGTCTTGGAGATTTATGTAATTCATTTAAGATATATTTACAGGTATTTGTTATACCGAGTGGTATTGGTTTGTTCAGTCTACATTCAAGCATCTATTTCTTACTTTTCACCACAGATGCTTTTTTTGGAGAGTTTTGGATCACTGCCCTACTCTGATATATTGTTTTCAAAATAGAGCTATTGAAATAAGGCATTGTTGCAAGAAGAAAAATGCATTTTGGAATACAACACTGACAGAGAACAATTTGTTATCAGAATATGATTTAATTGATGTTAACACCTTTTGTTTTTTGTTTTAGTAGTGAACTGCTACATGAAGGAGGGAAACCAAGTATAAAAAAAAAAAATCTTTACTACTGCAAGAAGAAAATCCTGTACTTTCCAAGCATTTTCTCCTGTGATGTCACAGGAAGGAGAGGAGTTATATTATTACAAGCTTACTGTATTTGGTTTGTCTACATAGCATTAAAAGAGAGAGAATCAGAACTGAGCATATGAAGGTGACTGCCCTCTGTGTTTCCACTAAGAATGGAGCCCATTGTCATCTGGGCTTTAACTGAGCAATGTTCATCTTTATTATCTTTATTTCAGTAATTAAATGAAAGTAAAATAAAAGTTCATCAGGAGGACTGAGGGATGGAAAGGCTCATGGGGAATCACAAAGTGGAAGAAGAGGGAAGGAGTCCTAGTAGACAGGGAAAATGTGGCAGAGAAAATGTAAGGGAAGTGATGGGAAGAGAACAGAAAAGCAGCAAAGTTTGTGAGACAGGAAAGGTGCTTTCACACCTCTAGTTTTTAATTGAAAGTTGTCATGTGGTTAGTAAGTGGAACTGACTGCAAAATCTGGTAGGGTCAGAGACAGAGGGACAAGCAGGCTTAGAGAAAAGCTAAGACATGAAGCATTTTGTCCTGCTCAGTCATTACCCCAGGTTTTGTGTCCCCAAATGAGAGATCTAAGACAATTCCAAGTCAGACCTGTGCAACACTCCAGCAAGCTGAGAAAAAGGAAACTGGTGGGGATGATTTTTAGAAGAGAGAAAGATGTGATAGAGTGTAGCACTCCAGACAGCAATATGAGGCAGGATATGGTGCTAATTTGCTCCCATGGCAATCGTATGATATGCTTGCGTATCCAACAGAAGAAAGATACAAGAATTTTTTTTCCTTCCCTCCCCTCTCAATTTTCCCCCTCCTTATTTCCCATTCAGTCATCTGTTCTGCAGTGTGCTCTTCTCTTCAGTCAGGAATGACCAACCAGCTATTGCCAGTTCCAGTCTTCTGGGAGATGCTCTTGCATTGGGCAGCTGTCTTCCCAAAGACAGTGGCATCACCTTCCTAAAAACCTCTTACTTTGCTATTCTCAAGGCTGCAGGCTTGAGTTTGTCCCAGAAAGCAATCATGTAGTTGTCACTCAGCGTGCTATCACCATATGTTAGCCTGATGGGAAGCTGTCTCCAAAGCAAAGGGATTGTCTACTCTCCCAGCCCGTGATTGTGTGGGTGCACATGTGCAGCCGTGCAGGTGGTGTCTGTGTGTGTGCAAGGCAAGCAGAGTTAGGATGAAATGATTCAGGAGAGTTTGTTGGTCACATATGCTGTGTGAAACCTGGCAGCATTGAACATTTTCCATTTTTACTTACAAGAGTATCCGAAGCCCCATAGGTCATAAAAATTCCCCAAAAAAACAAAAAACCCCACAAATAAAATAAGCATGCTTGTGTGTGCTATTGGGGTCAACCCAATAATTTCAGATATCATATTTGTGTAAGTGGAAATACTGATTTGTTCACATCTAATCATCCACATTTTCAGCAGCTGGGATGAGCTACATCTGGAGGCAGAAACATAATAAAGATTCCCCTGATACAGGTAGTCTGTGAGAGTAGAAACTATTTTAGAGCATTTAAATGACAGTCTTTTTCAAAATTGTTAGCTACTAAATCAGCTTAATAGGCACACTTCAAAACTCCACTGGGAATCATCCTTCTCTCTTTCTTTTTTTTTTTTTTTTCTTTTTTTAGGCACAGACACTAATCTTTCTTTAAAAAAAATATGTAAACACAAGTGAATACCAACATATTCCAGCAGTTATATTTTGAAATTCCCTTGTGTCACACTGAGGATACTTAATTCATTGGCACGAATCACGTCAGTGAGGCAAGGACAGTAATGGAAGAAAAGTGTAAAAACATCATTTAGGCTTCTGTTTGGAAACTGAAGGGCAAATTTCCCAAGGCTTTGTATGGAAATGGAAAGCTTTGCCAGGTTTCTTTTTCTTCTGTTGGATCCAGAATCACTCCTTGTATAATCTTTTCTTCCAAAACAGTACAAGCACTCTTTCTTTGTGATATGTGGAATAAGACAATAATATAAATTTATGCTCTTTTTCACCTTCTATGAGGTGAATCAGTCAGTACAGTTGTCTTGTTTTGTGTTTGCATGTAGACATCTGCCATCCTGCCATGGGAACAGTGCTCCTGAATGAATTCCCAAAACAGGTGCATGGTACATCTTCTACCAGGAAGAGGCACCACCTTCGGCACATCTCTGCATGTTTTCTTTCCTTATGAGCTTAGAGTGACATTATTGGAATTGTTTGAAGAATTCCCTATTTTTTGAAATGTCCACACTCCATCACAAGGAAACAAAACTATCAAGCTCAGTTTTCTTGTACATTGGACAAGTTGTGGCTAAAAGGTAGGGATGGTTTTGTTGGTGATGGTTGGAATGGGATTTTAAATAGTGACACTAAAACTCTGGATGTGATTCGAATTAGTGACTATCTCTGAGGAGAGGAGAGCTATCTCCAAGACTTGTATGAGGGGTGGATTCCCATTCCTTATGTTACTTTCTGTCTCCAAGTAGAAATAATCAAAATAGCTGTTGCTGTTGAACTACATTTGTGCATTATCAGTTCAGTGGTTAATATATTTAACATCTGCTGTTAAAAAACCAGACAAATAAGGGCCATAAAAGCTCTAAAGTTAAAAAAAAAATGCTCTACATCTTCAAATTCTCAACTGTCAATGAATTTTCTGATTAGATAACTGGCCAAAAAAAGTGTTGCTTTTACTAAAAGATCTAAGTGAGACTACTAGCAATTCTTCCAAAAAACATTTTACAATTTGATAGATTTGTTTTGTGTAGGCTTGGATTTTTTTGAATGTTGTCGGAGTATGACCAGAAAGGAAATTCATCCCTTTTTTATTGCATAGTTCCCCCTATGAAAATTGCCTTGTAAACATACAGATTCTAGAGCTGTACAGTTTTGGAAAGTTATTGAAGCCAGATTGCCTAATTTTGGAAAATGCTCATAGATGTCTGGACTATCACACAGTGCACAAGTTCCTGTGAAGCCATTGTGTGTGGTTGGTATGATGCAAACTTGGCATGTTTCTGCAGAGATTGGTGATTATGATGTGCAAATGATGCAGTAGAGGACATAAATCGGAGGTGTATTAACATGCAAGCCACTGAGTTACACCCTGTCCTAAATTATGATCTTTGTAAGAAGTGCTGACAATATTCCTAAGTCAGTCAAGTACCTTAACACTGATTGTTATGCAGAAGGTGTGCAATTATTATGGTGAAGGCACTGGCAGAAAATCTGCCAAGTGAGGAAAATATAATGAGTCCTTGCTGACTCCTACTGTATCCTACTAAAGGTTTAGCTTCTGTAGCAGTAGAAACATGCATGAGGGGAAAGGTAGAAGCAACCATAAATGTGGTCTGAACACTGGAAGGGAAACCTGTGGCTTAGAATTCGCTGTGTGCATTTGGAAATCTGGGCTTCTTTCTGGCAGTGAAGTTGGAATTTGGTCCTTCACACAGCACCAAGATGTATACACTTAAAGAGCTGGAAAAATGCATGGAAATCCTAAATGACAGGAATTTTGAAGGAAAATTTGTGGTGAAAGCAGTCATTTAATTGAACAGAAGTTGAGCAGGTAGGAGCCTTTCATTTAATGTGAGGTTCTTTTCTAAACATCTACTTTGAAAAGGCATATAGCTGTTGCCTGTCAACTAAATTGGACTAGTGTTTTGATGCCACATATTTTTATGCACCACTGGAGCAGAAATGAAAGCTGTCAATAATAAGCTTGGCTGTACAGGTGTACGCCCACTTACATTCTAATCTTTATAAAAACCTATTCCATACTTCACTGCTGGGAGGTGAAACTAGTGACAGAAAACATATGAGCCTTCCAGAGCCAATGCGCTACAACTCATATTTCCTCTTATCAGGGAAGAAATTCTATTTTGTTTTATATTCCAAGAACAAACAAAAAAGAGTTCAAATACTAAACACAATGTTCCTGTCAGTGCCAGGCTTCTGCACTGGAGGACTTTTGTGTGACAAGAAATCAAAAGCTATTGTTCTCTGGCAGTCCAGCTTGTTGTTCATTCTGCTTCAATAAAAGAGAAAAGAATGTAAGTGGCAACTTCTGCAAGTGTGCAAATGATGCCTCTCATTGGCAGTAGGCTTTTGGCTGGGATTCAAAGTAGGCACCAAAGCTAGGGCCAGCCAACACTTAGCATGTTTGTTTATGTACATTATATACACTGGAAACATATGGTCCTTGTAGTTTGTTGCTTTCTGAAGGGACTGGCTTGTACTCTTCCAGAATTAGATGAGAGAATATGAAGAAGATCACAGAGGAATGCAGATTGCAACAGACAATCACAAATCTGTGATTGACACAGATGTTCAACAGGGCGTATGAAATGCACCTTCACTCCATAGATCACCAGAATTTAAATCTACGGAACTTTCCTCTTAAAGAAATATGTATTTGAAAATGTTATTACCATGGGTTTTAGTAGTTCTTGTATTATTATTTGTGTGAAGCAGACTTGAAGTACCTCATGCATTTCATTTTCATGTGATTAACATTGTCATGTGTGGTCCTTGGAGGGCAAGTGAAGTTCTCTTGACTTCCCACTGTAAGTCTCTCAGTATTTCTAGCCCTTAAATGATACTAGATGTCAGACTTAAAAGCTATAGAATTGTGCATAAAGGTAGATGTAAAGAGAGGGTCACAGTCTTCTCTTGGGAAGTATGTGAGATGTGATAATTGATAAAATTTCACATCTTGTAATACTTTTGAAACAATATATGGAAATAAGGAAATAAGAACCTCAGCCTCTTGCCTTCAGTTTAAAAAGAAAACAAAATTCTTTTTTGGGGGGTGTAGGAGCACAAAATAATTTCTAGTGTGAGTGACACAGTTATTTCAAGAGTTACTTTGAATTTCTGCATTGTCCCTGCTGAAGAAATTGTTTGAATAGGGGTTTTAGAGGGGCTCAGTGTGTTAAGTATATGTCCATAAATACACGTATGGACACAGCTGGCCTACCACTCGTGTCCAGACACACAGTAACTCTGCAGCCTGAGGTTTAAAAGAATGAGCTGAATGAGGTTTTTTAATGAGCGTAATATTTAAATGTTTCCGGTTCTTTTTACTAATAGGATTCAAACCACTTGGCAAATTATCATGTTAAATTCCATTACTCTGAACCTGACAACCAGATTTATCACCTGCAAGTAGTGCAGTGAGTCCAGCACAAGCTCACATTCATGCTACTCATTCACCACAGAGCTTGTTCTAGTTAAGATCCTATTAGCTGAATTACTTTGTAGCAAATTGTAAACATCACCATGATTAGAGGGACCAAACATCGCCCTGTTAATTTCTGCAGAACAGTAGCTCTGAGCATCGAACCTACCGCTGCAATTAGGAGGAAATTGGGTTGCTGCGCTGTATTGACAAGCAACACTATGAATAGCACAGGTGTGAATACCTGCTCTCCTGGGGAAAGCCAAACACAGCAGAAAAGGAGTCTCCACGGATCACACATGGGCTAACTGAAGGGACTGGTAATTTGAGCTACTTCCGAAGTAAATGAAATCAGACAAATGGTGAGGTGGATTTCACAACTCTTTAAGATGCTTCTATTTCATAATTTGCTGCATGTGTGTAAACACCTCAGGTCCATTGAAAACAACAGTGGCTGTGAGAGTGGCATCCAAGGGCTAAATTTGGCCTGACATGTAATAAGTGACATAACTACACCTGGGATAAAAGTGTTAAGAATACAAAAAGCATCTCTCTAATAATTCTATCTTGCTTTTTCTGCTTCCCTACTGTCAGGGTATCTGCTGGAGTGGGAATCTCCTTGACACAGAGCAGATAAATAATGTTGTTCTCATAAATGAGCTATTTAGAGTGCCTTGTTACACTGTGGTTTGGTTTTGCTAGTTTTTTTAATTTGGGCTGTTCTGAACATCACTTTCCCATTTTGTAAATGACTGCAGTGACTTTCAGGTAAGTTTGCTAAAGGTGTATGTGGCAATTGTTAGCTAAATCTGGTTAATGTCTTTGAAGCAAAATATGATAAAAAGTTGAGTTTGTGCTACCCTGGAAGGAGGACATGGCTGTGGGTATTCGTGTTTGCTGTTGTCTAGAGAGTCAAAAATCTCTGCAAGACCTCTTGCAGCTCATTCCTTTATTTGTTTTTTTTTTTAATTATTATTATTATTATTACTTCCCTCCTGAAACTGTCTAATTTAAATTAACAAGCTGATTAGGAAAATTGTAAACAACTTCACTCAATCTTCCACGAAACACAATTAAAGGATAAGGAAGCCTGCTGTACGAGGAAAGTCTGGGAGAACTGGATTTGTACAGCCTAGAGAAAAGAAGGTTTAGGGGAGGTCTTAACACCATTCAAGTATTTAAAGGGTGCTCACAAAGAAAATGGAGGCTCCCTTTCTACAATGAGTCATGTGAAAAAGCAAGGAGTAATAGGTACAAGTTACTCCCAGGGACATTCCAACTGGATAAGGAGAATGTTTTTCGTTATGAGAACAATCAGCCATTAGAATAATCTTCCCTGGGAAGGGATGGTTTCCTTGATGTTGGTCAGTTTTAAGATTCAGCTGGATAGGGTGCTGGGCCATCTTGTCTCATCTTCTCAGGAAGATGTTTTTCCTGAGAAAGATTGCACCAAAGGATCTGTGGATAGCCTTCCAAACTGACATTCTATGACCGTATGATCCTGGTGTTCATGCCCTATCCCTATAAAACTCACCACCCTGTTTCTTAATTTGTTGTATTCTCCAATTTTAAATACATTTCTTTTCTGGATCTTGAATTAAGGAGGTGCTTATTGCAGGTCTACAGTTAGGGAACTCTGTATTGTCTGAGTAAGAATGCAGGGGGAAAACATGGAAGGGATATTTCTTAATTTCATCAGTCTACATTGCTATATTTATATGCTGTTTATTAAATTGTAATTTTGAGAACAGTAGTTTTTATTTTTCCCTGTAATTCAGGAAATATGCATTTTCACAAGGGCATTTGAAGTGAAACAGATTATGAAAATACAGTAATAGTAACTATTATTTGATGGTTTTAATCACTAGTGTAATGCCAGCAAGGTTCAAAAAAACAAACCCTCCAGCCCTAATACAAGCAATGATACAAGATATGTAGCAAATTAGCATAACATGTTTCCATTTTGTGTTATATCAGTTATTGTACAGAATTGGTGCTTTAACTCACATTTGTACTTCTGCTGATAAATGAATCCCTTAGACTGAGCATTTTGCATGTGACAGCTGCCTTCAAGGACAAACACAAAGGCTTGTCGTAGGTCTCGGAACGCTGATGTAATGGTGAAAAAAACATCAGGAAATCGTGAAGAAATAAATAACTGGAGCCCCATCATTATGATAGTTAATGGCTTTAGGGATGGCACTAAAGCAGACAATATGGTCAAAATGAAGTCTCCATCTGTGTTACTGCTGTCAAGGGAAATAGTTTTACATCATTTCTTATCTCTCTTTTGGTCCCTGTGACAAGTAGTCCGTGAGGTGTTCAGATCCTGATCTGAGCTAACTAATGAAAGATGATAGGATGGGAATTGATAAGTGAATTTACCTTCACCGTAGACCCTGCAACGTCAGATGGCAACTCCCACTCTTATCTTTTTTCTAATCTTTCTTTTAGTATGGTGGCCCTGAAAACCTTCACACACAATTCCAAAATGTCATTTTCACAGTGATTCAGAAGTGATCAGAAAGGCAACCAAAATGACATAGAGAGCATGGCTAAATTAATGGGCTGTCAAAAAAGTATTCTCACTTGGAAGAATTTCAGGCTTCTCTCAGATCTGATGTTAACCCAGAAAAAATCTTGACAAAACTGAATTCTATTAATTTTCAACAGAAAAGTTGGAGTTTCTTTATTAAAAGTTTTGCAATATATTTTTGGCTCATAACTAGACTGTTTGTGTTTATTCCCTATTCTGGGGACAGGCAAACCCTAGCACAGTTATGATGCCTAATCCCAGAGAGAGGTCAAGAGGGTTACTCGTGTGAGTGAAGTAATATACAAGCTTAAATATGAGCACAGTGGGAGACACGGTTTAATGATCAGGTTCACTCTGACTAAGAACTTTAAATGCTCATTTGAAATAGTCCAAGCTGTCTAGGAAAAAAAAAAAAAAGCTAATTAAACAAACATCCCTTGACAAGCAGACCTTGCCTCTCAGCCTCAACAAAGCTGTGTTGCAAGGTTGCTGATATATCTGAAAATTACTGCATAAAAGGTAAGGAGGTAAGGTCTTATAGTAGTTTTAGGCTGCAATTAAAGAACAGAGAAGTAGAATCTCACCAAGCAAGGACAAAACCCAACTTTTTAAAATCATATTTATATTTTTTAAATTAGCTTTTTATTTTTAAAAACTTTCAGGCTGTCTGACTTGGTGTACTTTGTTTCAGTCTCACTTTTCTGATTTGAGAATGTAATTCATTGAGGATTTAATTACACCTTTTTACAAGACCACCCTCACGATTCTATAAAGGTAGTAGAGCACAATCCTGCTTTTGAACTGACTTGATGGTACGAAGAAATAATGGCTTAATCCTTCCTCTCCTGAAATCTGTGTTTTGAATGCCTAAGTTACTAACCTGCATCGCTTTATTCTCTTAATTTTCATAGTGTCTAGTGTTGTGTCCTACATACTCTGCAATATTCAAGCTCATAACCAGTACCATTGATTTATGGCAAGGAAATATAGCCTGGTTGGTTGGGTAAACTCTGAGTGGATGCTTAACAGTTTTGAAAATAATATATAATATCCAAGTCATGAATCATATCTTACTCTGTACCAACTCCAGTGGCCAGAAAGACAAACAGGCTTGAATGCACATGGATTGTGGATGGGGTAAGTTCCTGTCTAGGGTGACTCTGAAGAGATTACAGAAAATTAGCTGAGACTTTAAAGATGCACAGCATTTTATAACACCAAGTGACAAGAGTCCTATGAAATCTGATCAAACAAGTATCAGTTTCTACAGGTTCATAGATAGAAACTTAAACTTGTTCACCTTGATCTAGGTTACCTAACAACATAATTTAAAAAGGTGGCTTGTTTGCCTTTTCTTCAATAAACAAAGTTGTGTAGGATGGGGGCCAAATGTTGAAGAAATGTCTAAAGTTCTCTTACTTGTTTGATGTTGGTATGAAGGAGAGGAATTGAGAACAAAGAGAGATGTAAACTTGAACATTTAAATAACCTCATTAATCATTTATGCTGTGAATCAGGGCATATTACCTAAGGTTTTTCAGGTAAAGGACCAGAGTTAGATTTTTGTCATACTTTTTTTTTAGATTTCTTTTCAATAGTGAAAGTGAAAATTAGAAGTAAATGTTGTCTTGAAATCATTTGCTGAAAAAAATAAGAATTTTTTGGGGGGAAAAACTCCAAACAGTACTTTCAAAAATGTTCAGCTAGAGTATTTCAGATGCGCAAAGATTTTTCCCATTCTTGGCGGTGGGGAGCAAGGGGTGCATATATTTTGAATTTCTGGACTAGAGTTTGTGAGAAGTTACTAGCTCTCAATAAATGAAAATCAGCTGCTCCCTTGGCTCCACAAATAGAGTAAGGGAGTAGGAGTTTATGTCTCCCAAACCTTGTATTTTTGGGAGAGTGAGTCAGTCCTCCTACAAATGTCAAAACAATTAGCTATGAGTGTTTTACAGTGAATTTTCTGGATAATAAAGGCCACATATTTGATATAAACATGAAAGAGTTAGTTTGCACACTTTAGCATATGGTTTGACTGACCAGAACAGTACGTGATTAAGGTAGGGGTTAGTTCTATCCCTGAAATCTAGGAGGCTGTAAGTAGTTCTCAGTTGAGTTTGTTGCATGTTGTATTCAATGAAAGTAATGCTGACAAATTTAAACCAATGTCTTTGTGCTGCATCTAGTTCACCTCTTGCAATATGATTAGGTGTGTGCTTCGTCTCGGTTTGAAATGTATCTCTTCAACACTGGCAGTTCTGCAAGGTGGCAAATAATGAATCATGCAAGCATGGAAGTTTACAGCCAAATTGGATAATGACCACAAAGCTGCCAACTTCTACTAGGAAAGAAAACAGATTTTCTCCTTGCAGTTCTAAGCTGCTGAATAAGCAGTTGTGCACCTGCTTTGTTGTTTTCCTGTATTTCTGCTTTCTCATTCCATAATGATTTTTCATGTAAGCCATGGGAAGTTTATTTCCCCAGTTTCATTGTGACTTGGATCCACACCCCCAGGCTGGGTGAAGGAGCTGTGCACGGGTGCGATGCAGGGCTTCTGGGAAGGTGGAATGAGACCCATCTGTGTGTTCCAAGCTCCAGCCATACCACCCACAGGTACTCACGCTGTGTGCTGAGATGCTGCAGAAAGACGCACAAACCGCGTGCAGCTTCTGTCTGAGCTTTCCTTGTCTGAGACTGCAGGCACAGGCTCTGTAAAGAGGGATGACAACAGCTCTACTGTCACCTTCATCATACACTCTGCTTCCAGTGCTTGTAAGAGGGACAAAATCATTCTGAGCCCTCCAAAAACTTCTTTGTATAGAGTGAGTAGGGTTTAAAAGTCACTTGCTTTCCCCATGTCCAGAAATTTCAGCCAAGAATTCCATGACCTGAGTCTCCTGATTACAAATAATTATATGCTTTGGTTTAATACTTCTTTTTGAACTATTGAATGTTCTCTGTTTTATCTTGAAATACATTTATTTTGTTTGGAATACTATACCTAGTCTGTAATTTTTCATAATGAGTTTTGGATATTAGATTTTATGCCATATTCCACCCTTCTCCCTTTTCTTCTGACTTTTAAATCTTTAAACAATAGCTCTTCATCAGCATTCACTTAAAACCTGCTTTAGAAGTAGTTTTCTAAGGTGTCTCTGAGCTAGACATGTCTTATATATCATTAACTTTTGTCAAATCAGGTTTTAAATGAGATGCGATATTTCTTTTAGTCAAAACAAAAACTGTCCCATTGTTAACCTTTAGAGGAGTAGAAATTCAGTGATCTTCCTGTTGTAACACAGCACCACAAAGTTATCTGGATGTTTTTGAAATTTAAATACACACTTATTGTCAATGTGTAGCCTAGATCAAGATTCCTGTAGTGCATATTTCAATTAACTGAACAAGGTAAACTGCTCCTACTGGGAAGAATTCCAATAAGCTGTATTGTTCCAGCTATTTAAAAAATACCAGGCCAGACAACAACAAAAAAACTCAAAGTGTGCATACATTAATCATAGAATAATCACAGACTCAATTAGGTTGGAAAGCACCTCTGAGATCACTGAGTCCAACCTTTGACCAACCACCACCATGCCATCTAGACCGTGGCACTGAGTGCCACATCCAGCCTATTCTTAAGCACCTCCAGGGATGGTGACTCCACCACCTCCCTGGGCAACCCATTCCAATGTCTCACCACCCTTTCTGTGAAGAAATTCCACCTGATGTCCAACCTATCCCTTCTCTGGTGAAGCTTGAGGCCATTTCCTCTTGTCTTGTCACCAGTTGCCTGGGAGAAGAGGCCAGCCCTCACCTGGCTCCAGCTTCCTCTCAGGCAGCTGTAGAGAGTGATAAGGTCACCCCTCCTTTTCTCCAGGCTGAACACCCCCAGCTCCCTCAGATGCTCATCACAGGTTTGGTGCTCCAGACCCTTCCCCAACTTTGCTGCTGTCCTCTGGACACGCTTCAGCACTTCAGTGTCCCTCTTTGATTGAGAGTGTATTAAGCATAGTCTGTATGCATTTTTTTAAAGTTACTCTGTGCTGGTTGGAATGTTTTGTGTGGTTTTGGATAGTAAAAACAGCAACATTTTTTGCTGCACAAAAAAAGGGAAAAAATTTTCATTGTGATTTTGGAAATTATTAACATAGAAGATAATGGTGATATTGAAAACTTCACTGGGAGAAAGAAAAGAAAACAGAAACCAAAGGAGTATATATTAGAAGATGAAACAATTGATTTTCCATAAAGTTTCGTTTTGCTTGAGATGAAAAACACCTTTAAAAGAGACCAGAAAAAGAAGTCATCTGAATGCACTTAATGGATTATTTTTTTTCTGACGGAAAAGGGAATGGTCTGTTTTAGGTTTGTCAGACTAAATATAGTGATACTACTTTATTTCCTGCTACTTAATGTTACTCTAGTGCTTTCTTAAAAAGATGTTTTCTTTTGCTGGATATGGAATTAGAAACACAGTGGCCACATATTTGGCTTTTGTAAGAAAAAAGGTAAACAACTGGTGAGATATTGTTTTCTATATCCTTTTAGGTATCTGTGAAAGAGATTAAATATGTCCTCTAATTTCTAAAGCCTTTGGGCACTGAAATATGGCATAATCAGTTTTAATTCTATGACTTAATATAGAAATAAAACAGCTTTAATAGAATGGTTAGGAGATACCACAGTTCACATGGGTTTATATCTTCTGAGTGAACTCTGATTTTTTTTTAGTGATGTACCTAAATTTTATCTGGTTACCCACATCTATTATTTAAGTTTGATACACAAAAATAAAATGCCCTACCAAAAAAATGCCTCACATATATCTTGGCTTTCTCATTCCTGTAATTTATTCATTTGGTAAGCCAACTTCTCTCAAGGCCATGGATTTAAAAACAACCCACCAAATAGAAGTCCACAAGAACAAAAATACTCACAACAAAACCAGCAAAGAACCAAACAATAGCTGGCTCAGGTTTGTTTTTGCTGGTAAGTCTTGTGTAGGCTTTATTTGTTTTAAATTTCGTGCCTAACAATTTCTTAGCCAAACAACCTTGACAGTGTCCCCTTAACATATTCATAGCAACACACGGAGACATCGCAGTGAATTTATTTACATCTCTAAGTATTGCAGAGGCCTACAACTTATTCTTAAAAATCTGTCCTGAACTTCAGAATAAGTTTTACTGTCCATTTGGATTGATTGATTGATGGGCCTGTGAGCCCAGTTGCTCTTCTGACAAGCTACTCTCGCAGGAGCTTAGTCTGGGTAAATAAACAGGGCAGTGAAGTGAGAAGTATGTGACTTTGTGGTACGCTTTGTGCAAGCAGACTATTGTTTCACCTCAAGACTACCTAGAATAGATCAGATTGTCACTTGTTGGAGCTGGACATCACTTAACCTTGCACACTGGAATAGAGAGAACTGTTGCTGATTGCTTTGAAATGAGCTTGTGTTAACCAAGCTATTAAATAATAATTAATACAAGATTGAGAAATAATTTGAATTCATGAACTCATCAGGCATTATTTAGATGTAAGTTTTTTCATTAGCATTTATATTTGCTTTTCATGTGTACTACAGACAGGTTCCATTTCTTTTTGTGTCAGCAATCATTGGTGTCATGGTTAATACTAATCTTGGACTCATAATGACTCTTTCCATCTTCAGGTCTGCTACGAGCAGTCTGGAATCTTTGACTAGGTTGATCTGTGAGCTTCTTTTAGGCAGTTCCATAAAAATGTTAAAGTCCTGCTGTGTTTAATTAAAACAGAAGCATCAGTATCTCTTATGTATGCATTTTCTTTTAAATTGGGAGGAAGATACAGCAAACCTGGTCCAGATCCTCAGCTGATAATTTACATTTATTAAGGGTCTGGCATACTGAGTCTGACTATGGAATTATGATTGCATTTATTTTTTAGTTAATGCACACAGTTTGAATTAGGTACTTCAGCCATTGCACTGTGTTTCAGTAATGAACATCATCATTGATAACTACAAATTACAGCTCCAAATAAAAGACACATTCATATCCTTCTTCAGGCTTTATTAAATTTTTCTGACATTTAGAAAGCACAGTTTGCTTTCCTACTGTTATGCATTAGAGTTTTAGGAGAACTCAAACGGGATATATTTGCACTGTGCATAATCATGGTTTGGGGAGCAATATATTCGGGGAATCAATTTAGAAGTAATTCTTCTGAATGGCATTCTTCAAATGAGAGTGTGCTTGCACTGTGTATGTCAAAGATCCAGATTTGCTTTTTCTTCTTGACATTGCCAGAATTACTTTTCTGCTCTTTTCCTAAAGCACGCAGCATGCAGAATTTTGCTTGGTGTTTGCCTTTTCTGCCCAGGGCTCATTCCATTTCAATGAGATGTCCTCATAGCGCCATGAAACACTTTGGGAGATAAGATGCTGTAGAGATACAAACTGGTAGAGGAATCTCTAAGCACTTGGCCCATTACCTGGGGTGTGCAGAGGGACTAATTCTGGCTAAGGCAAGCAATCGAAGGACCCCTGTGGCATGGTAGATGCAGTTTAAAGTTGATTATTGCTCATAAAGGAGAATAGCTGAAGTTAAAACTTCATTTGCTGAACATATGCAACTTCTTGGGGCCAAAATGTTTTCAGAGGGGTGCTGCAAGCACATCTAGAAAAAGTCCAGGTGTTACTTTAGATTGTTTCAAGACTCCCACCTGGTCACAAGGTGAAAAAATTACTAGATCAGTCTATATTCTCTGTTCTTTTTGAACCAGACAATCTCTATCAATAAAGAGACTGTTATGCAGAGACTTGTGAGTTAAACCATTTATATACATAAAAGAGAACCTGACTCTTGGGAAGTCATCTGGTTTATTGCTTCTGCCTCAGAATAAGGTCAGTAGTGAGTCAGATGCTGACAGACACTTGTCCTATATTTTATGTGAAATGCATGATAATGGAGGCTCTATATCTTTCTCACATCAGCTCTTCTATTGGTTCACTGTCCTTGTCTATAGAGAGCTTTCCTGGAAACATCCTTATATCTTCTTTTCTGAAATTCGAGCCAGTTTTGCACTATGTTCTGTCCCTTATAAGCATCTAGAGCAATACATTCCCTTTTGTTTTTCACACTGTGCTTTCGCAGTCTAGTAATATTCTTCCTTTCATGCTTTGCTTTTCTGGATTAAAGCCCAGCTCTTTCAGCTATTCCTTGTGAGTTCTTATTCTCTTTTCAGTACTTTGTTTGCCACCCCCTGTGCATGTGCATCCCTGTTGTGTGAGCGTGCCCAAAGCAAGGCATGGTGCTTAAATTTCACTCTGCTAATGCTATAGGGTGCAAGAAGGCATTTCAAGTTTCTTACTGCTGACAGTGATGGTGTTTGCTTCATACCATAGTCTGAGTGTTGACTTATGTTCAGCTTGTACCCCACTATGTTTCTGTCTCATTGCTTGACACCCTCAGCCGATATTTTTTGTCTAATGGTATCATTAAATGGTCCTATTTGAACTGAATTCTGATTTTTCTCAAATCATTTACCTAGTTTCTCAGCAATGCAAACCTTGTCCTCCAGCACGTGTGTTGTTGCTTAATGTGGCACTATGTGCAAACTCAATATTCTAGTATTGTGTTATTTAAAGAGAAAATGAAGGGGGAAAAAAAAACAACCTTTGAATTTGGCAGTGATAGGCTGAACAGGTGAGGCTGACTGTTGAACACCAGCAGTAGCTCAGACTGCCAGTCTATTTTAACAACTGAGTAAATCAGCTGCTGCTGAGCTTGGGGAGAAGGGAAGCAGCCAAGTGTGCAAGCCCAGTCTGCTGTTGCAGCTTTGGTCTGATGGTATAGAAAATAAAATGTTCAAGAGAAGGCAACGAGATATTTATGACTTTTCATTAGAATCAATGTGATTGCAAATTTAATCCTATTAGGGTGATAATAATGAAAATAGATAATATTTTGCACTCATTTGGACATGAAATTAATTAACCCGCTGAAAAGTATGCAGTGGAAGAGGATTTGTAGAGAGATTCTGAACTGTAAGGATATGCCATAAATTACAACTGAAGTAAATTTTACTTACTCAATAGAAATTATTGGGGTACTCATTTTTTAAGGCCTCAGTTATTACTGCAGTTCACTTGTTAATTAAAACACCATTGAAAAAATTTTATATTTTCACAATTTAAAATGTGAGATTTTTTTTCTAGCTTCTAAGGTATTTCTCTGCATTTTTATTCATAAAATAATCTGCTGATATTTTTTGTTTGTTCTTTCAGGGACCATAAATACTGAAACTTGTCAATCAACAAAAATGTCTTCCAGAAGACCACTGAAGAAGTGGTGGCTAATATGCAAACCAACAAACATTATTAATAGATTATTATGGAATAAATAATAATTTTGAAAAGCTGCTCCCACTCATTAGAATTAAAAAGATTTTTTGCTTGTCTCATGGAGCATACATGACGTTTTCTAAGGAGTTTTGCCATCTGCCCTCAGTGAGCGGCATCACTCAGTTATTTTGGCCCACCTGATCCATTTTCCTCCTGCTCTTTCCCAGAACTCTGTCTCCTTTCCATCCTGTCCCCACAGCAGTGCTGGCTGCCTGACACACAAGCATATCCATGCAGCCCAGGCTGTGCTGATCTTTTTATCCTGTAAGACCAGGAGTTCAGGCTGGTGGTCTGTTCAACTCCGAAGCTCATCTCCAGCAGTGTCCATAAGCAGGCAAAATAGAGAACTATAGGGCAGTCATGTACACTTTTCTGATTCTTTCAAAATCTCTAGCTAGGTTCAGCTGAGAAATTTCCTGGCCTTTTCATTGCTCAATTAGTAGTCTGCTCTGGATCTTTCTTCTTTTTACTTCTGACTCCTATGAATTGCACCCGTGCCATCCTGTCATAGAGATCTACTGCCTGATGCATGGAACCACCTTCTCCTGTTTGTTTTGAGTCTGTTCTTCCTGCCTTATTGGACAGCCTGTATTTTATCCAAAATTTTACAGGTTTATATATCCCAAAACCATTATCTCCTTTTCTGACAGGATGTTCATCATTCATGCCTTGTATGGAAGCTGTTCATTACATTTGACAATAGCTGTAAAACTCGAGTAAAGCATATCACCTGGATCAGTCTTGCCCACATGGTCATAAATCTGTTCAAAAAACCCTTGTGAGGTTTTAAAGGTGGGATTTTTGTTTAGGGAATCCATATTAGGTCTTCCCAGGTTTACTGCATTTATCCAAATGTCATCGGATCTGTAACGAAAACCAAACCCTCAAACAAAGCCGTATAATAGCTAAATCTCTGTACTATAAGCATCCTCTATTTATTGGCCTTAGACACTTTCCAGTCTTACCGTACAATAGGTCTTGATGTTCCTCCTCCACCCTACTACAAACCCCTGTTTTAAGACTGGAGATACATTTGACACCTTTCAATCCTCCAAAAAACTGGCTCCGTAAGTTCTCTGAGGAAGATTCTCTAGCAGAGGTTTGCTCAGGAGGTTCTAGAAGAAGGGATGGATGCTTCATTGGAGGACAGTCGTTAACCTATAAATTATTTACTTCTTCTTAGAGTCCCATGCAAAGTATTTCTGTGACATTTCCCTTGAGTACAGAAGATCACTGAAGTAAGCCAAAACAATTGCATTTTCTGTCAGCATATTTGGCCTTTCATTGGGGTTAGTCAGTAACGCAAAGCCATTATCGTATTGTTTAGGCCTGGAATTTAAAACCATGCAGATTCTTGGGTCTTTCCTGAGATGGTTGGCTCACTGTCATAAACTGTTGATCTATGCTGACAGCATCACTGTTTACTATTTCTTCACTGAACATTTTGTCATGGCATTGCAGTAGTCCAGTGATTGTTTTCCTGTCACCAGGTAGGCTTTTTGATAGGCTTAGTAAATCAGCGTCTTTATCTAAAGATAGACATTCCCAGTTTATTTTTAGCCTTCTAGCATTTGTGTAGATGTGTTTACCTCTGTGTTGATTCTCTGCCTGGTTCTCCTTAAGTCTCACTTCATTTGCATTTTACTTCCTCTTATTTTCAACTTGCAACCTAGAGATGAAGATTTTTAGCATATTCTTTCTTCCAAGCGTCTTCTCAAATCATATGGTTTTTCCTTATTGCTCACTTTTCACTGATATCTTTCCTGGCTTCAAGTGAAAGCAGTTTAATTTCTTTACTGTTTAGTATCTGTATCATCCCTTTGGAGTCCTTTTCTCCCCTCAATTTTGTCCCCACTGTGCTGCTAGCAAGTAAGAGGTAAAAAGAAGCCTGAATACTGTAGAAATCAGGTCACATAAATAAAAGGAAAAGCAATATTAAGTGCAAAATTTATTTAAATTGAGCACAATGAAAGTGAAAAACAAGCAGAAGTAATACCATGGGTGTTACAATTTCTGCTAATTCCAGAAAATGTATCACAATCAGATAAAAACCTTAAAAAAGGTATGGTAAAAGAAGAAAACAAACCACAAAGTTTCTGCTTGTGAAATTGTAGATATCTCAGCATCTTGTAAGGCATGCACACCCTAATTCAACAAGGTTCTTAAGCTTCTGCTTAATTTAGAAGGCTTAGATGATTTCAAGAGTATTCTGTTTTGCGCTTAAGTTTAACACATATTTAGGTATTTAAGTGAAGCAGGATCCTCCTGGAACAAGCTGGGAAGAGAAATGAACTTAAAAAATTATGAAACAATATGGGCAAGAAGCTTCTAGAGATATCCCACTTGACTGAACATAAAGCATGAAAGGAACAACCTGTAGAATGTAAATTAGTAGAAAGAAATTATTAAGGCAAAAAAAAAAAAAAGGTATTTTAGCTTGTGACTTGCTAATATAGTAATTAGATTATATAATAACTAATTATGACCAGAAAAGGAGAAGACATACAGAAGGACCGTAAGCCAGTATAGTGGTAAATAACTCACATATCTAATTAAAAAAATTAATAACCAAAACTTTATAACATGTACGCAGTGTGAAATATATATGGAATGTATTATTAAAGATACTTTCCCACAAGGTACATAAAATTTTTATTGTATGATATATTACATACTTTCTCACTGTAGAAACTTGTTTCTCCTTATATATTTTGTTCTTTGAGGTCCAGCAGATATTGATATTATTTTGATTATTGTCTTATCCGTCCTACCGCAGATTTAGCATCACAAAGGGCTTCAATTAATCCAGTGGAATCAATAGTTTTGACTACATGAGGATTAAAGTAGGACTTACCCCAAATAAAAATCATAGATAATTTAAATAATCACAAGAGAAATTGCCTTGCACAGATAAATAGATAAATAGAATCAATGTCATGCCCGTTATTTTACAAGCATTTCTTATGTAACAGACACTCACATTAAGGGATGCTTAGTTTGCATATTTACTAAGCTTTTTTTAGTCTAGAGGTAGATGGGACCATAATTTCATGGCTCTCTTTCCTCACAAGAGAAGATTTTCTGGTTAAACCAATGGAAAAATAAAAGGTAAATCAGTTTGAGCTTTGCATAAGTCATATAAATGCTTGTACAGGAGAAAACCAAAATATATGTATTAAGCCTCACTAGGCAACGAGATTCTTGGAGCTTTAGGATTCTTGTCCTTTAGGGGGCTCTTGTAACTTAATCTTCTTGCCATCAAAAAAGCTTTCCTTTAAAAGTACTGAAAATTGTGTTAGTTGTTTGTTTCTGCACATCTTTGGAAGCTGTAACTTTGTCTTGAGAGATATGACTTCCCCCAAACATCTGTCTCTCCCTGAAGAGCAAATCCTCATAGCTAAGAAATAAACACTGGCCTTCAACATAAGGGATTACAGGCAAAATCCAGACCAAAAAATCCTCTGTCATCTTTCTGAGTAGAGAACTACTAAAGTACCTTGTGCAGTTTGCTTGTGTGCTTGTTAGGTGGTCTTTGAAATGTCATACCAGCTGTAAGATTAGTAGGCTAGGGAACAGATTTCACTGCAGGGTCAGGTGGCTTAAAACTACCACAGTGTTTTATATGCCACTAGAACCCTGATGAGGTTAAATTATAGGCTCATAGCTCAGTTTTCTTGTTTGCTTTTTTTTTTTTTTAATCTGATGTTATTTATAGATTAAAATCCAATATTCTGCTCACAGTCTCCAGCTCCTCCACTGCTCTGACTGTAATCCTGTTTCTACTCCGTTTGCATCCGTTCCATGCTTGTGTCCCTTTCAGTTTTTGGCAGGACTGCACAGGGCAGCTCCATTCATGGATCCTTCAGCTACCAAGGGGCAAGGGGTGAGGCACAGGACAAGATCTGTTCAGTACCATTTGCATCTAGTCATTCATGGTCCATAGACTTTCTAGGGAACATAATAGCTTTCTGCTAAGATTGGAGCAGCAGGACTCTGAGGCTCAAATTGAAGCTCTGGAGGTGTTTGCTGCTGCAACTTTAAGAATTTCTGCCACCTGAATCAACCGGGTCATCTTTTCCATGGTCCAGTCTAAGGTCTGGCTCCCTTCTCCCCCGCCACAGTTCTTGCCTCACCAGGCTGTCTTTCTCTTTTGGTAAAACAACTCTGTGTATGTGTCTCTGTCCCACCATTCCTCTTCTCTGTACCCCTTTTAGATATATATGTGCCAGCTACTTCCTCTCTCAATACCAGGAGTTTAAAGGAAACCAAAATCAATTTAAAGGGAGACAGACTTGGGCAGGGATTTGGTGTAAGAGTTTCAGCTTAACTAACCAAGGTTAGAAGAACATCTAAGGACAAGAAACAGATATATCTGTTTCAGTTGTAGTGAGAAGTAGACCAAGACAGATGGCTCTGTTACTGTGAGAAATAGAGAAACAGGCTGAGATGGTTGAGAGAAGTATTTTCAATTTATAGAAGGAAAATTGGAAAAAATAGGAATAATGCAAAGAATACTATGTCAGTGAGAAGATGGACTGATGGGAATAAATAATTGATACCATATAGGAGAAGCAAAAAGCAGACGTTCAAATGAATGGGTCTGCATGTACTGAACCTGGTTAGAGCACTCTGTTTCCTCAGAAAGAAATTACTGGAAAAATTGTATGGGAGTACTTGACTCCTGGGTGAGGAAATTTGGAAACTGAAGTTAAGAGGACCTGGAAGAGAGGATGAGAAGTAACAAAAAGTTATTCTGGCTCTTCATAAGTTCATCAGCTTCTGGTAGATGTGAACTGGATGCCCCCTGGACTGAGAGATGGGTGTTCAAGCTTCTATCAGCTTTGCAGCAGAACATGGGAGTAAAAGTGGAATTAAAACAGCACCAGAAAAGTTTGTTTACAGTGATAATACTTGACATGGTGTCCTTGCATTAGCAGGGAAGAGTATCTGATGATCCAAAAGGTCCCTCCTGGTTGCAGTTTCCTAAATTCACTTTTAGAGTCTTAATAAATCTTTCAGAAAATGGCACATACCAGAAAAGAGTTCTGAGTAAGCTTTTAATACAGTCTAGTCTTAAAAAAAATAGTTGGCTGTGTTTTAAGAGGTGGAAGCAAGACCATTTTATCTTGTTGCTATGTAATGCTGACTTTGTGGATACAGAAAAGATTCTCATTGTTTTCAGGAAGCACAATGTGTCTGAAAAACTGAATTCCTACTTGGGCTTTTAGAACATTTGCATAAATGAGTAAGGTTTGAATTGTAAAATATTTCTGTCCTGTTCTTTCTTGAGACATCCTTTTTGAAACTACAGAAAAAGGAAAATGCAATCTCTATAGACTGAGAAGAATGCCTCTTAATGGTAATAAAGAGTAACCTAATATTCCAGTTTGAAAAGCAGCCTTTGACATAATGCTCATGAAGGAAAGTGATTTATAACCTCAACAGAAACACTCTAAGAAAATATCACACTATTAAGTTGTTAATACAAAGGGTTTAATTTTACTGAAAAACATGGATTTTTCCTGTCATACTGAGTCACTGTTAAAACAAAGAATCAAGATACTTTTGTAAACAAAGGTTGTTCTTCTGATATCACTTACAACATATTATCATGTTCATGAAAGATTTTCTTAGGATTCCATGTACTTTGCTGGATTTTAACTCAGGTAGTTACTCAAATGTAAGTCAGAAATACCTTCCTAACAATCACTGGTATTATTCAAGTGTGAAGCTAACAATGAGCTTGCTTTACAATGGAAGCTAGACCTTGCTGCCCTAACTTTTCTAACTCTCCTACCTCTACTCTACAAACAGTGTAGCTGGTGGGCTAACCTTTAGGCGGGGAAAGTACATGAGGTTAGATTATTGCACCTTTTGAAAATCATACCTCAATTCCTAGTGGCTTAAAAAACATTTCACAACCATATGAGTATGGAAGTTGTGAGACCAGTTGCCCCTGGCTACAGTTATCATGTACCTGGAAACTCTCCTCCTAAAATTTAAGCAGAGCTTCCGAAGAAATTCTGCATTTCTGGAGCTGGCTTCCCCATGTAATGTTTGGCCTGGCCACTTTTTCATGGTGGCTATAGTGCTGGCAGCAAGGACATGTGTACTTTATGTTTGGTATATACCTGTACTTCTTAAAACTGATGTACTCCATAAAACTGATGCCTTGTGAAGGCTGACTTATAACAGAGGCTAGGTGGAGTTGAAGAATAAAGTAGGTATTTATTAGAAGGCCTCAATGGATGCACCTTGGGCAGCACAAGAGCCCAGCCAGGGCTACACCCAAGATGGACCCAAAATGGTCACAAAATGGACAACTGGTCATGAAGTCTCACATATTTATAAGTTCTGGTTGATCCATACATTGGAGTTAATGGTCCAATTATAGCTTTAGATTATGAAGTCCTATCCTTCTTGTTTTTCTCTTTCCATTCTGCCATTGTTTATGCTCTTGAGCCTGAAATTTGGATCATTTGTCCTTGGTCCCCAGCTACAGAAGGAATTGTTTTGTCTACCTACTCTGTGAAGAGAGCTTATCATCCTCTAATATGAAGCTCAGAACTACACACTAAAGGAGCACAGAATCCAAAAAATATAAAAGCTAAATCCTGAGGCATCAACACAGTAATGGTGCTTTTTGGTCCATGCCTATAGACAGAATCATTATATCAACATTCCAAAAGCAATGGATATATTTCTGCAATTGCTAGAATTAATAAAAAAAGTAAAATAATTATTCATTGACAAGAGAATAGTGGAAGAGGACACTATGACAAGAACTACTCCTTGTATATTATTATTTTCCATTTCTGTTATTGTCTAATGCTGACTTTCTGCAGGAATTTTTATCCCTTTCAATTAAATGCCTAGAGAAGCATAGGGGTTTAAATGTTCCTGAATTACCCTGAAGATGCTTCCTATAATTACATAGGGTCTGGTTTGCCAGTGTGGAGTGTTTTGATAGCGCATTTCTGCCCAGCTGCCCTCCTTCTCTGTATCTGCCACGACAGAAATTGTATGTTCTCTTTGCTTGGTATTTACACCATGCACTTTGAATTTTTAATCCAGAGCAGGGAATCATTTCCTCTGTCACTGTATATCACACTGGTAAATGAATAACACCTTTCTCCAAAGAATATTAGAGAACAAATCTTTTTAATATCGTCTTTTCATAAAAAGAGTTGCAAGATTGAAAAAGTTGATAAGAAGTCTTTTCTCACTTCAGTATAAATGAATTTCAGAATAAATTAATTCATACGCCTATATAATTATGAAAATGTATGTGAAAACAGTATCTCAAAAAGATTACATGAGTGGGTAGTTGTTGGGATGCTCCATTTATCCCTGTGCTCTTGTGAGATTTTTCAGGAAAATAATATTTTCAGTGTTTGAAGAGGACACTGATTTTTTTTTTTCATTTCAGTGATGGTGGTCTTTTTTCCTTTGGGAATTGTTTGGGAGTTTTGCAAAGGTGGAATTTAATACTTTATGTAATAGACTTCTCTTGGATAAACCAAACTGTTCCTAAGGCTTTGTTAACATACAGTTTTACAAAGACAATACAAATCTATTGATGGCATGGAGAAGAATTTACTGTCAAAATACATATACATAGAATTGAAAGAAGAGGAAAAAAAAATCAGTTTTTTAGTGACTCTAACTGAAACACAGCTTTGTATCTCAATATGAGTTTGTGATGTTTCTACACTAGCCGGAATCTTAATTGAGGACAACTAATGTCCCATCCCAACAATCTGAGAGTACATGAAGTGCCACCTCAGATATTACTTCATGTTTAGATCCTCTGTCAAATTGCAGTTACTTTGTGCTGAGAGAATGATATACTTCTAGATCTGGCATAGCTGCATAAAGGCATATTAACACTGAGGGAAATAAATCTTCATGCCATGAAACCAAGTCAGATCTTTCTCCACCATTCCTCTATGCTGTATTCATATAATACATGGTAAATAATGTAAATCCAATGCTGTTTTCACCCTGCTGGTCACTGACAGCTTATTAATTTAGAGTATTCTCTGCCTGCTGTGGTTTACATCTTGGATTGGTAGTCACAAGTGAACTCAGAAGAGTAATGGTACATGTGAGTCAGGTAATGTTCAGACAGACTGCTCTAAACCAATCCAGTACATATGTGTTTTATACTCTTGCTTCCTGTTGATGGCTCCTCTATTAGGCTTCCATGTATTTCAGATTCATATTCATTTTTTCATCACTGAAAACCAAAATGCCATAAAGAAACTACTGTGAGATTCCATTGATTCTATCCTATTCCTTATGGCTTTCTTTCAAAGGAATGACCTCTTACATTTCAGTAGATGGCTTGTGAAGAGTAGAGACCTTTTCTAAGGCAAAGAGGCATTTTTAAAACATATAAATTAACTGAGTTGCCTGCTAGTGCAAGCAATATGACTGCTCTGTGCTGCCACATGTTTTCTGAAAACCAAATGGGTAAAATGCCAGCATCATTTAAACCAGTTTCTGAGAGGACAACTTTTACATACTCAGAGCTGTGTTTGCTAAGAAAAATTGCATTCAAATTGACCAAAATGAGCATCTTTATCTGATGTGAACAAATAGAAGAAAGATGATGGGAAAAAAAAGAAGAATTTCTCCCACAGAAAACGGCTTCTTGAACTGTGAAAAGCTTACAAACACATTGCCATGGTACACCAAGTTTGAAATCCCAGCTGACATTTCAAATGGTATTTAGGGTTATGACAAACCTGATTTATTTGAGTCTCTCCCCAAAGCTGCCATAAAAGAAGCACTGATTTGGTGACTTATTAGTCACAGCACCTTCAGACAGCTTCTTTTTCTAGTTATGGAAATTGCTATGAGATCTATATGTTCTTTTATGTACCATAGGTTGCTATTTGTTTTGTAAAGGTGACTGGACTCTAAGTTTTCCAGTCAAGTTTTCACCAGAATGTATGTTTCCTTAGAAAAATACTCTGTCAAACAACACTCTAGATAACAAAGGAAAGTGCCTTGCAAAATGCTGGTTTGGGTGATACAAAAGAAACTTCATCTCTGCAATTGACCCTTGTGGTATTATAATTCAAGTAAAATGTAATTGAAATACATTAATAATTATTTTTCCCTGAACATCATTTATAAATTTTTTTTTCAACAGTAAAACACAACCATTAATTACAACAAACATACTTTCAGTAATGAGACCCTTAGAAAACAATTGCATTTGAAGCAGTATGTTAACAGAAAATTCAGTTGCAGTTGTGATCTTAGGTTTTGTCCAAAGTTAAAGTCACTAAGGATTGTACTTGAGTAAAGATGTCAATGAGAATATTTTTCCACAGATGCTTTCATTGATTTCAGTTAAATGAAACACTCTAGTGTTTCCTGTTTCGCCACGCAGTTTCTTACACTGAAAAGATGCTTTAAAGGGGGGAAATCTGGAGTACTGATTAAATCCTGTGCAAGACCTCTCTAGTACAAATAGCACTTAATAAAGGGCATTGTCTGGATAAGATGTGAGAGGGGAAATGCCCGTGAAGCCAAGATTTTTTTCCTTCTCCATTGATATTTTGTGTATTGTCTCAGTAATGCAGTGTGTGTGTTGTTTCACTACTGTGCATTAAGTAGACCCCTGACAACAGGCACAGAAGGGGAGCAGAGATAGTTTGGCTGTGTCTGTCTACCCATCCCAATCTATTCTAATCCCCTTTCATCCCTGCTGAGGCAAGAATGCAAGGACTAATATGGTTGTGCTTAGAATATTACAGCTGTATCTTCCCAATGTTGCTAACACTGTTTTCTTCAATCAAACCTGCAAACAACAAAACCCCTATAGATTTTCAGTTGAGAGAAAGAAATATAAGTGTTAAAAAATAAAAATCTGGAGACTTCCTCCTTTTGCAACCATATATGTTAATTCTATCAATAATTCTGCATGTTGGTACAATGAATAGGCTATCATTGTGTGTCCTAAAAATGCAGAAACAAGAGACTAGTGATGGCTACAAATTGGTATGTTTAGCATGTCCTTCACAGCACTTGACCTGACCTAGGTCTGATCCTCATTTATAAGGCATAACAAAAACCCACTTACCAGATGCTCAGAGGATGCATTTTCATAGATTCTGAGTCTCATTGGTGTTAATTTGCTTACGTAGCCGAAAGCAGGGGGAATATGTCTGAAATGAACCATGTGCAACCAAAAAGAAAAAAAAAATAGAATGAAAGAATGTGTTCATTTTGAGTTAATGAATCAATGAACTGATATGTCTGCTAACTGTAATCCTCCATGGAAAATCACCACCTTTGCACTCACTGAGTAGCTCACCTGTGCAGTACATCAGTTCATGAGATGGCAAAGTAATTTTAAAAGTCAAGAAAATAAGAGAAAATTGAAAAAGCCACAAAGTCTTATTCTTTCTTATTTCCACTTACATTTAAAGTGTGCAGCTTTCCCACTGTTCTGGTCAGCAAGGCTTATGGGCATGAAGCACTGGGTATGGTAAGGGAAATGCAGTTTAAGTCTTGGTATAAGGTATATGCACTTTTACAATGTAAAAGACATATCATCACCCAGCATCTCTATCATGAACTAACAAAACCTTTAGAATCAGTGGCTGATCTCAGCCTTTCTGGGTTTGTTCTAAAACTAAGAAAACCATAATTGAATGTATTTTTTAATTTTGCAGACCTTCTTGCTAAATATAGCATGGAAAACCTGAAATAAGGGCATCTCTTCAGACCTGCTTCAGCACAAGTGTGACCTCCCATAGAATGAGTGTGTGGATTTTCCCTCACCACCTCCTGATGCTGCTGGTTCTGCTGTGAACATTGGTATTTTTTCTGCAATAGCTCAAAGATGGAATAGCTACATCAGGGCCAGACTATCCACTGGTGTAAATTATTATTGCTTCAGTGAGGCCCACAGGGCTTCACCACATTGTGTCTGCTGAAGATCTGATCCATAAAGTGTCTTGGGAGTTGCTTTTTCACTGTTCTATAAATTACCAGAACATTATTGTAAGAGGAAAAGTGTTTGGTAAGGCAGCACAACATTTTGCTTTGGATGAAGTGTTAAGAAAACAAAAATAAAATAAAACACAAACAAACACGTGGCAATATATAATAGGTGCCAGATTCTAAGGATAAAGCATCTTTTTTTTAAACATTCAGAGCAGACATATTGGGGGTGAAAGAAAGATTGATATAAAAAACAGCAGATGGACAGCATGTACTATGTGGGACTCCAGCAGCTATCAAGTGAAATCAATCTGACTTTTGTTAAGTTCATGGCTGCTCACTACTGAATAGAGGGAAGAGAGGTGCAAAGATTATGGCCACCATATGTCTTAATCCAGAACAGAGACATTTCCCTATGTCCAGCTTCCAGAATCAGCTGACCCATGAACTCCCTGACTTGGTAGCTGCTTTCACCAGACTGCAGCATGGAGGCAGTCCAATAGACAGCTGTCCCACAAGCCTGAAAACCTCAATTTTATCAGTCTGTAAGATGAAGTTGCCTTGCAGATTCAGACATTAATGCACCGACTAGGACTTTCAGATTTTTGGATTTTTTTAGCAAGAATCTGGAAGACCTGAGAATCCAGTCAGATGCACATCACCTTTGAAACTTGTCACCACAGAGAGAGACAGGAAATCTGTTTGAATTTGTTATCAGTGCATCCACTCTTCTGAGGCAAAGCTGGAGCTCCTTTGAAGTGAGGCACTCAGTTTTGTATTAGCAAGTGCAGAAATTGCAGAGAGCATGAGATGTCCTCTCCCATCCTGTTTATTTCCATACTCACATGACAGTGTCAGGGATGTACAATCTTATCACCAGAAGAGTAACATATAGAAGTTACATATAATGTCAGGACCAAAACCGAACATATATCTCACCAAAGGGTAGCATCAATCCCCCTGGTATGCAAGAAATACTGAATGCATGAGGAAAGGTACTAGGGATTAGGAAAGGGGAAAGGATTCCTACAATGGTAGATTGCTTTTCAGCATATGTCAAGATCATAATAATTCCTGCTTTCTCTTCTTAGCTTAAACACAGTTGAAAACCATTGGTTTTTCAATGCTACATCACTACATGCAGCCACCCGTGTTCTCATATCAGTACACCTGCCCTTTCAGTAGCAAGAACACGATTTGTTCATTTATACCTATGTAGAACAACTGTGAAACAATGTAATATTTTTACATTTGCATGGTAGTTCGATCTTCTCTTTTATTCCATCAATACTTGGCTAATACTAATTTTTTCTTACTGCCTATAGTTCTTCTATTGAATTTACTTGAAACTGTGGTACACAATGGACCCTTTCAAGAGTCTGTCTTTTACTGTGATTTCTAAACTTTGCCCTTCCAGCATCCCTTTCACCAGTTAGTGCAGGACTAAGTCCTCCAGAGCCAAGGAGGAACATTCAGATATTTTTTTCTTCTGTTTAACCTTTTACTGAATGCCAATGTGTCCTGATCTCTGCAAAGACATTGAATTATGGTTAATGGACTGCTGGAACATGGGAGTATTTTTTCCACACACACACACACACAGAAGTGTGAGGAATCACTTCACTCAAGGCAACAAACCCATTCCTGATTTATGTTGCTATAAAGAACAGATTCCCTTTTATCAGAATGACAACTACAATGAAGGAAGGAAGCTTTAGAATCAGCATGAAGGGAAACAAGAAACAGCAGATTTTAAGATATTCTTCCCTTTATGGTTGCTAGTGTATAAACAGTGGTCTAGTGGTACACATGGAGGCTGACTAAACAGAAGGGAGGATTTAAGGCAATACTGCCATATGTGAAATGCTTGGATTGTTTCAACATTTAACACCAGGGGGGAAAAAAGTATTCCTGAAATGTTGTAGAGCCAGACAAGAAAAACTTGGCTCTACTGCTAGTCATTCAACTGTTCTTCATAATCCTGAAACTGTTATCTGAAGGGCTTATATTGAGATCGTTGCTTTGGCACTCTTAAAACAAAGTGAAAAAGAAGAAAGAAATAATACCAGAGCAAATTGTCTAAGAAAATTGGCTGTCATGGACCAAGGAGGATCTGTTATTGGGGGGCTTAGATCCTAGTCATGCGTCTGACTCCTTTTAGTTGCTCTAGTGACACCAGGCAAGTAGAAAACTTGCCCAAATGGCCAGTTTAGAACAGTCCCTGGAAGCACAGCTGCCTCAGTGTGGTCTTCATCCAAGCACAATGGGTAGATGGGTGGTAATTTTTAAAATTTTGCTTTTTTTAGAAAATCTGTGCTCAAGTCAGAGGTTGGTAGAGATGCAGTCTTGCATACTTGGAATGAAAGGCGAGTTCCATGCATCACTAAATATGGTTTAACAGACTGGAGGAGAGGTCTGATTGACAGCTTATATTTGCACCTGTGACACTTATTGTTTATTTGTCTCTGACGAATTAATCCTCAAGCACTGACTATTCCAAAACAAGATCTCAGGGTCTCTTTCTTGTGTTCTGACCAAGTGTTGCATCCATAACACAGAACAATTACATCAAGGGGGATTAGGTTCAGAATAAATTTCATGTATACTCAGGGAGGATATAAGAATTAAGCATTGTAATGACCACAGTTCTGTTGTTGGGTGAAGAAAGTCATCCAGCCTATCTTTGTTGTGTTGGCATTAAGGAACCTTAATAGCTAGGTCTGTCTAGACCTGCTGCGAACAGCAAGTACAGGTCACGTCCCATTTGCACTTCAATATTATATGTTGCAGCACAGCAAAAAAACAAGGGAGATAGAGCATTTCTTTCAATATGTGCAGAACTTCTGTAGTACATACATACAGCTCATGTTGTGTTTGACAGCATGATCTGGGACACCATCTCAACCTTCGAACCTCTGGCAGGTCGTTCAGTTTCTCACATTTTCTTTTTTTCTGCAGCTCCACAGTGTGACACAGTGAAGGCTGATCTCCTACTACTCACTGCAGTAGGCAGTTCAGAAGCTACAACAAGTCTCAGAAATGTCAAATGTAATGAAAAATAAGGGAAACATAGAGAAGAAAGTTGTTCCTGTTTATTCCACACGATGTGCACCATTATTTTACTCATCAGTGACTCCAGTGTAAAGGTTCCTATTCCATTTTCTCTGTTACTCTTGTAACAACAATGACCTACAGTCCTTTAAAATAATTTCTTTTGCAGTAAGTGCAGGACTTGCCACATCCCAATACCTAAAGCAAACACAGCTTTCTACTTTTACAGATTTCTGCTGTAAATTTCAGGTTTGTTTTGCTGGTAAAACAAATGCCTAAAAGCTTAAATACCTGATTTGCATCTTCTACCATTTAGCAGTATTGTTTGCTCAAGATGATTGCTTACTTTGTGAGTATCTATGAAATATTAAGGAGTTTTTCATAACAATGTATTCTTATTCTTCTGCATTGAAACCTGTGTCCCTTAAAAATTGATAGTAACAGAAACAACAATTACACCACTGACTCATTTAGGCTCTCATTTATTCTGTATTTGAAAGACACTTAATCTCATCCAGCTTCATAGAAGGAAATGCATATCTGTGTTTTAAATAATACTTCTGAGAGGCAAAAGAATTTTGTTTCTCCATCAAAGGCCAGCTTGAAGAACAGAGGACCAAACCAATATTTCCTTTTGAAGGCTACCATTCATAGAACTGTAATTTTGTCCCACAAGATCTTACAGACCTTTTGTGCAATGTCAAAGATGCATGAATATGACTTGTGCTAACATTATTAGGCTTTGGGTGCTAGAGGACAAAAGTAGAGTACAATTCCACAAATCCTCTTGTGTATTCTGCTTTAGGTGTGGAAGAGAGATTGTAGGTTAAATCATTCTGGATGTTTAGGGAGGCACCTTTTCCTTACCTATTTTTAAAATATATTGCCTACATTACAAAAAGCCCAGCTTTCAAAGCAGCAGGGAGAGATAGAAAGGTACAGAGGACTTAGGATTTTAAAACGTATTATTATGTGTGAGAAAGCAAGCAGCTTGTGATTTTTCAGTTTCTGTTTCAGACTGAGGAGCTGGTTCTGTGTGTTGCTGGAAGATGAGATTCATTGTTATCTCTTGCGGGTACCATTCATTTCTAGCCTGGCTGTCTTGTGAAATAATGGTATTAAAACTTCTCACTGTTCCAATGCTCTTTATTGTTCATTTTTGGTCCCAGGCCAGGATGATTTTATAGGAAAAGTCCTCATTTATGATGAGGAGAGGAAACATTTTGGAAATTTTTATTTTTAAAACTGTAGTCATTGGCAGCACTCTAAAAGTTTGGAATGTTGTGGGTATTACAGTCATATTAGGATTGATGAATTACTGAGCAGAATGAAAGTGAGATATCTGAAGCTGTGTGGTGACTGCAGCTTATTGAACAAATCTCTGTGTGCATGTTTCTGAATAGCACACTAATGACAACTGACATGGAAGGCATTTAACAGTATCCTTCTATGTACAAGGACTTCATTACAAAGATGATCATTCCCTAAAGCTCTGGTACCTGTGCAGGTCTTGAGCAAATATTTTTGGATCACTTGAGCTGGAAGGGAGAAAAACTGCTCCAGGCAGCCTGCTTCTTCTGGTGGGGTATTAGAATAGCTTTGTGCTTTCCTGCACAGCCTCTCTGAAGCTTGGCTTTGGAAGTCAGGTATTGTCTGTGCAGATCAGAAGCACAGCTCCTGGTTCTGTGCACTGCTTGTAGCTTGGAAGTGCACCTTTATGAGAGGACAGAAAGGTATTTTTGAAGCATATATAGTTTAGTACAATTCTTTTTCATTGTCAAAAACCCATTGATGACTAAGTGTCAACAGAGAATGAATGAAGTGTCTTGTGGAGATAAAAGGGATGGAAAAATGGAATCTGTAAATATCTGAATAGAAGTCTCATTCAGTGACAGGTGTCACTTTGCTAAAAAGTAAACTACATAGAGTAGAGTAATTACTTATTTCCTTCTCTTTATACCTCCTATTAAAAGAAAATAAAAACAGCATACAAATGTCCATAATGATCAGAGTGAGCAGATGCAGTGCTAAGGAAGTAAGAGATCTTAGCTTTCCATCCAGTGCTATCCCATTGTCATATGCATACCGCATATGCTGTGTGAGGTGTCAAAGATCATTATGTCATCTGCTGCATAAATTGCACATCCAAGGAGGGTGGAGGAAAAGCAGTCATGTCACAGGAAAATGCTAATCTGATAATAGTTTATGCAGCATTATTAGTGTCCTCCCCAGAGGACCCAAGAACTGTTAGCTGGCTTTGTATGTTTACAAGTTATTCTAGGAATTAAACACAGCTGGTTGTGGGATAAGGTTTACAAAGAGCTGAAGTTCAGAACAACAACCAAAAGAAAAGGTAGAATTTCCTTTTGCATCTGAAAGGGGAATTTTGGGAAGCAGAATGCAATTATGGTAATGGAAAGACTGAGCACAAAGAGCTATGTGCTTTTAACATTAATGGGATTTATTTTAACCTAAAGCCAAAAAAGAGAGTGGGGGGAGAAGGTGCAGCCTGTAAAAAGAAGCACTCTGTGTGTCTCTACAGCATGCCACCCTTACTGTTCTGAATGCAACTATTTTTAAAACACATTATTTTATAGAAGTTGAGGTGCAGAAACATTACTATCATAATCGTGTAGTGCATTTGTTCCCTGTACATCAGATTAAACCAGTCAAACATAAAGGAATTTCCATATAAAGCTGTCAAAGGGAAGGAAAACACTAACTGAACCTTTCCTTCATATTATGTTTCATAAAGTAGTGATGACTGGAAAACTGTAAGTACAAAAAAGAAGATTGAAACGTAGGAATACTTGATGCAGATGATGAAGTTTGATGGCAATAGAATGCAGGATTAGAACAGGATTCTTTTGCTACAGAGGAGATGACCAGTCAGACTAGTGGCATATAACTTGCTTGCCTGCTTGGATGTTTAAAAGTGGAGGGTTGATTTGCTTTTGGTGTTGTGATCGGAATATTTAGAGATTATTGCTGTCAGAAAAGGACTTTTAATCTTCCCCAAAGCAACAGGATTAGCAACTCAAGTGGAAGCAACAGTGAATAACTTACAAGACTTGCATGAGGAATCAATCCAGGGAACACAAAGCCATCTGAAAGCAATCAAGCTCAGGAAAGGTACTTCTGAAATAAAGGAACTTACTTTGTTCTTGTTTGTAAACTTAAAGTTGTCTAGAATTATAACAACCATAGCCTGAATAAACAAGGGCACTTAGCAAATTCCATCCAAGATCCATGATGTGAGTCCCTAAAACACTAAAAAACAAAACAGAAAAAAAACCAAAGGGAAAATAAAACAGATCTTTGATAAAAAAAAAATATATATGTACACAAACACACACAAACACACACATATATATGAAATAAATATTTCCTATTATTGTGCACACGCTGCTGTGCTCTAGACATGGTTCTTATACTTGAGCTTCTCTAATTACTAAGAAACTTCAAGAGAAGCTGAAGGTAGCCTGAGTCAAGGGCAGCTGACCAAGCTTGTGGTGTCTAAGATCAGGTCTAGTGAAACTCCTGAGAGCAGTAGCTCTCTGTGCTTCCTGAATAAAGATCAAGCGTTGGGATATTGCATCACCAGTGCAATTTCCTGAATAAGCTTTGCTTTTATTGACTTTAGTTAAACCAGACAAAAATATCTATGGTGCCTATGATTAATCTCACCCCCAATGTATGGTCAAAATTAAGTGCAACAAGTTGTAAATTGTCTGCATTTGAGACTGGAGGGCATTTACCTCTCTAAAGCTCTGAAAGGACTACTTGAAATGTAATGGCTTGCCCTATGAAATGTTGTCACCACCTGGATATTCCTAGAGAGCAAAATGGAAAATGGAAGGTTACCTTTCAACATTGTCATAGAGAGAATTTACAATGTTCACAGAAGAGGCAGAGGTAAGGTTGAACATCTGCCCACTCTGGAAAAGATATTTCCAAGACTGGAGACAGTGGGACTTAAAGAAACTTTGTATTTATGAAACTTGTATTTGATTGTCACAGTAGATGGAGAATATAACCTACTTGAAGGGTCACAGCAATTGAATGGAACTCGGCTCCCTCTTACCTTATTGAACAATGAGTATACTGAAGTTTTATATCATGGTTTCACAAAAGAATAGGCTTTTTATCAGTCTTTGACACTGCAGAGTTTTGAAGAAAGAGATAAGGCAGAGTTTTCCAAGAGGCTTTAACAGCATCTTAAAGCTTTTTAAATCTATGGTTGCATCAGCCTAAGCAAAGAAATTCATCCTGTCACAGAGATTCAATGTATGGCATGGGCAAGTTTTATCATATAGCCTGAGGAATTTTGGAAAGGAGTCAAATGGATGAATCTTCAGACTAAAAATTTCTGGGAATGAGATAACTTCCATCTGATGGCACAAAGCAAGAAGTACTCTACCGAGCACTGCATGAGAACTTTTGACTTGTATAATAGGTAAGAATTTCAGTTGTATCACTGCATGTTGTTTTTAAGCATGTGTTTATGAAATATGCAAAATTTAGTATCAGTGTTTCAGTGCAGCTGTGTTCAGTTTTCTGCCAGTACAAGGATAATTAAAGCAAACAAACAAAAAGCAAACTGTGACATTTTCAGGAGGAAGTGTCTCTTATGAAACATTTCCACCTGTTAGTAGTAACACTCTCTCAGGTAGGGATGTATTCAGTATGATTCTGGATATAACAGAGGAGACTGAGTACAGAGAAGTATTCATGGAGTGCACATCTCTGTGTGACAATTAGACAAAAATCTTTGCTGAACAGCATAAGACTCATATCTCACACTGATATTCTTTGCGCAAAATCTTTGGCTTAGAAGTATGACAACAGGGAGAAGGACTTGGGAGTAGTAGAACAAGAAGTACACTGGAAAGAAACCTGGCACTCTTCATGTTTCCCTAGCATGCCAATAGACTTATGAGCCTCATGAACTCAGTTCAGAAGCTTGTGGGTTGCTAGGAAGAAGCTAACACTATTGATTTTAATCCTTCTAGAACAAAAGGGAAAGTGCTCAAAGACCTTGTGTTCTGAAATCAGAGCTATAGTTATGTGGAAGACAGTTGGGCCTGAAGACTCTTCCAGAATTATCAATTTCCTCCCATTCACTTTGGGTGACCTTTACTTGACTCCATGAAAAATGAAATCTATTTCCTCTTAGTCTTGGTCAATCTACTCATAAGGTTGCTCCAAATAGTTAATTCAAAGGAACAATGAGACACCTAAATCCAAAATGGGCTTGAGTGGAGCTCAAGCTGCTGAGGACAGTCTGAGGGAGTAAAGCTTCTCCTAAAGAAGAAGGATGGGAGGAAAGCCAGGAGAGAATAGATTTACAAAATGTCTGCTGTGAAACTAGGGGGAGGGAAGTTTTTCCTTTACTGCTGTTGCAGAGAGGCTCTGCCCATTTATGGACCTAGTGCAAGTTATTTAGTTAAAAGTAGGTATTAAAATTGAAAACTGGGAGAGAGAGACATACAGTAGCATGGAGTTAAAGAAGTTATTTACAATACTGCCTACATGGTCACCACCTGTTTATTTCCCTGTTTCTCTCCATGGGAGGATTTTTCCTTGTGCAGTTTATAGTACAATTAGAATAGAATAACATTTTCTTGCATGACTGTGAGCACAGCCTGTTTTAGTTGAAATGAGCAATCTATTTGCACCACAGTGGTTCTGTTTTGTGTGTACCTGTGTTGTTGGTTCTGGCTTATATAGATTAAAACTAATTTCGTTACATAGAATCAGATTCTTTTCCATGCTTAACCCATGGAAAAATACCATAGTCTTACCTACTTGTTTAGATTAAGTTTATCTTTAGATTTGAGGTCAAAGCTGAATTTTTCTCTGTCAAGAGAACTTGGCAGGGATTTTAGCTAGTGACATTGCTATTTTTTGATTGCAATATGAGTACCAGTCTTGTCCTAGGATCATTTTGAAGTTTAATTTAACAAATTCCATGCTGTTTCAAGAATCTTAAGTGTTGTTTGTGAGGCCTATGGACTTGATTTGTGTTGTTTCTGTAAGTTCCCTATGGAGTGTCAAGTACAAATTTCTACAGAGCAGGATAAAGAGCAGTGGTTCGTCAGGCCTGCCTGAATGAAACATTTATTGCCCAGACCTTTGTCATTGCGGACTACAAGATTTGACTGATTCACTTCAGCGTCCGTTTCTTACATGCAGCACACGGGACTAATTTTAGTAAAAAATTTCATGGACTGAGGTGCTACTCAGTGTAAACAGAATAGTTTTAGTGAGTAGTATTATCCTGCTTCAGTATTTTCAGATGCACTGGGTAAATTGCTACCTGCATATAAAGGTGCCACTGTTTTTTATGTATGTTCTGTTAAAATGCCAGCTTCCCACAATAGAAAGTTGTGGGTTTCTTGGTATTCTAAAAAAAATAGGGAAGAAAAAAATCACATATTTATAGGTACGTGTTTACAATTCTCTTCCTATGCTGAAAGGTTTTAAAATCCTCTGTAAGGCATGAAATACCACCTGACTAATCAAAAGTCCTTGGAGAACATTCTTATAGATTTTGCCACTCTCTAGACTGCCTTGGTTGACTAGTGCTTTCCACAGAGGATTTTATTTTCTCCTTATTTGTTCAGACTATTATTGAGCAATGAAGGTAGTCTAAAATTCATCAGAATATTATTAGTTCATTGTAAATTATTTGTCCTGTGCTGACAATATGTACCTATTGGATTGCCCCCTAGCTGAATGGGAACAATGCAGTCAAGTGGCTCTCAGATACTGCACATTTTAAATAAAGTGTACTTGAGCTTATTCCATTTTTGTTCTGGCTGCTTCCTCCTATTGCTCCACTCTTTGTTCTGTGCCTAGCTTGAACATGGACACTTCCCAATAAATATAACTTAGACTTAGCTGGCTATTGAGAAGCCATGAGTGGCTGGTGAATGAGCTCAACTGCATTAAAAAAAAACCAATAAATTTTAAGATTTTGATGTGAAGACCATTAGAATCAATGGAAAGTACTTTGCTGAAATTAAATGGAATTTGAACAAGTATCTGTAATGATTTTCCTATCTAGGGTGCTTCCATGCCAGAAACTTAGTCAAGGACTTAAAAAAAAAAAAATTATGTCCCTGCAGTTATTGTTCCTTCTTGCAACCTCTTGATAAAATTGTTCTCCAGTTTTCTAAATGTTTGCACTATAGTAATACCATAGTAATATACTATCTAACAGCACCATGACTGATACCTCTCCCTTTTGTGCATCAAAGCACATCTAACCACTTTCATGAGAACAGCATGGGGGAAAGAAGCTTGCTGAAAATTCTTGAATGTGGCCAGGAGACACAAAGCATATGCCTCTGTGATTTAAGAATCTACAAGAAGACTTCATCACCTCCTTGCAAATTCTGGGACAAAATCAGAGAGTTCTGGACAGTTCGTGCTGTGACCTGGCTTCTCTCCCTGCTGAGCGTTAGTGGCCCAGTTTACATTGTTTACTCCCTCAGTGTGCTTGCCCACAATGACCACACATACTGATGTGAGCAAAGCCAAGAGGCTAAAGGTAATGCATCTCCAATCAGCATTAACATCAATGGATTTTCTGGTGGATTATTGACTAGTTTGCCATGGAACAATGCCTCCAAAAGTGGCTTCTGCCTGGCTCCATTTCCTCCTGGCCAGACATATCCCCTGAAATTATGCAGAGTCCTGGACCATGCTGTGTTCATCCAAAAGAGATTCCACAAGCTCAGAGGGAAGAAGTTTATTATGATGTGAAATCTCCACTCCTTATCTGTGCTTGTTGGACACATTTGGCAAGGATTATCACCAACTGACCTCCCCCACACTGAGCAGCTGGAGGAGTGATGTCACCCCACTTTGTAAAGGGAAAGATGAGTCAGTCTGCTCTGACTGCAATTCTTAATGCTGTTTATATTTTCTTCCCTGAGGAACAGATAGTACCCGGTAGGTTCTGGTAGAGCCATAAGCAGGCAAGTATATCCTTACTTAGTTGAAAATAAAAACTCTTACAGCATTGGTGGGTTTCCCCCCCTACCAAAATCTCAAAAAAATTACTGAGGTATGTCACCTGCTGTAGCTATCTAGGTAATTAAATGCTGCCATCTCTTCCATTTTCATAGCAATTGCATACATTGACATTACTTGTTTGAATTCTGTGTTTTACTAACACTGAGGAACAAACCATTGTATGTTTTTATGTATTTGGTATTGCCCTCTTTAATCTTTTATAGAGATGGCCAATGCTGTAAACAAAAATTATTGGAAAATATAAACAAACAAACAAACAAAGCTAACAAACACTTAGTCCCTAAGTGAAATTAATGCTGGCAAAATCATAAACTGTTCTAAGCAGGAGAATGTTTTTTCCTCTCCAAAGTTCTTGCTAAATATAAATGTCTAAATCTAGAAGCCCCAAATCCAAAGTGAAAACTGAAATTCAAGTGTATAGGAATAATAGTTTTCTTTGCTCTCTCTCTCTCTTGTGCCTCTCAGATTCTGAGGTTCTTTTGAAGATGAAGTTTTGTTATTCTTAGAAAACTAAAGAACAGTTTTGACCATGTGATGCTTATTTCATACTTCAGAGCTGGCATTAGAAGCATTGTGAGTGAAATACTGAATGTTGTGCTAGAGAATAATGACATATGCCCATTTATTTATTTTTAAATAGATAGGGTTGGAAAGAAATAGTGATATACCTTTAATAAACCATGAGAAAAGTGCAGACAGATAGCAGACTGTTCAATTATTCCATGACAAAAATGCAGGTAGATAGCTGGGTGATGAAACAGTGAGATAGTAATCAGGAAATGGTTGCAACAATACTGCATTTCTGTGCTTCTTCTCTCTGGCCCTACCTCCAAGCTGTAAATAAAAAAAAAAAAATAATATCAAAATACTGCATTTGCTTCAGAAAATGATGTGTTTTGGGCATTAATGGCAAAAACATCCTTATCTAATTTTGCTCTTCAACACTAATTTTCCAAATTAGACTCTGCCAAAATACCTGCTGCAAACACAAAAAAAATATTGCTCTTTTCTGTTGACATTGCTTCCCAAGAAATAAAACCTTTCTTTTGATGCCTGTTTCCAACTACTGTACTTTTAATGGGGAGTGGGAGGTGGTAATATAGGGTAATGGCAGAATTTTTATATAAACCCTAATAAATTGGACAGCTCATTTTAAAGAGATCTGTTGCTGTGTTAAGAATGTGTTTCTCAAATCTCCTGTGTGCGACACCATCTGTTTCTAAAGAGTAATATACCTGTCTAGCCTCAAGCTATTTTGCCAATGACTCAGGCAATCGAATGAAGCATCCAACAGCTAGATAAAGATAGCACTGCTGTCTACTTTAACCAGAGGAGCAATTTAAACTTCCAAATCTCAGGAAAGCATGACTTTCTGCATGGAGAGTATACAGTAACATCACAGTGTTTTGTTGGCGCATATGAGGCTTGAAAATGAGAGCAGTTTCTGGACTATAAAGCCACTGGCCAGTACTCAGGCAACAGCATTAAATGTGGCAGAAAATATTTGTCTTGGAAGTCAAAAATCTTTATTTTATATAAACACTACCAGTTACATTAATCTGTCATAAATAAGGATCAAATATATAAAAATGACCCTCTTCCTTGAAGCTGTTACAAAAAATTACTTTGAAGGTGAAATTTATCCCAGCAGAGGGTTTACAGTGGTCACCTGCTTAAACCCTGACCCTAAAAGCCATGTCTTAAACCTTATGAAGTCTAAAGTTTTGTGGATCAGATTTGCATTAGCAAGATTTCACACATGGCATATTTAAATCAATGAAAATATCACTGAATGAAATGCAGTGTTCCAAACTGAAGGAAAGAACAGAATTTGGCCTTGTTTAACTGATGATAGAGTTGCTGGTGTGTTTGAACTCTCTGTACTGTTATATGTGAAGTAGCCAAGAAAACTCATTGTTTGCTGGTTCTATTTTAAATGGGGGATTATAATATGTTCCCATCAGATAGAACTGGTATAACTCTTATTTCTGCTGCTTCTACAACTGCTCTGTTATCAGTATTTATGATGCTATTTACAAAGTTAAGCTTTTTTTGCATCACAACATATACAAGTGTTTGTCCTAAGCAATGAACTACCTACATAACAGCTGGACAGCAGCTGAACACAAGGTGGTACTGAGAGGAAGACAGAACTAGTTATCTTCAGGAAGTCCTGAGCAGTGTGATGTGAACAGCATCCAAGCTGCTTACTCACTCTTGTTTTAAATAGACTTCATGAAAGGCACCTGTAGAGATAAAAGTAGCAGTTTAAGGGAGGAAAATAAATTGGTTTTGCTTTTGTTTATGAGTAACTTCTTCCATGTATAAAAAGTGTATGAGGAGGCAGCCCAGAAAACGTGATATAAAGCACTATTTGCTGGCATAATTGGCATAGTGCATATCCATTTATTGTCCAGTGCAAGATATTGAGATATTATTGAAGTAAATGTTGAGACATTACTTAGGGAAAGAAAAAGCTTTTCCTTCCCCAACTTGATATGAATTATTTTGAACTGCATTATTAGAAGCCGTAGGTCCAGTCAGATACTCTTTGTAAACTGGAGACTGGTAATTTAAAGTACACAATGAAATACACATTTGTGGACTCATTTGCCTTCAGAAGCAATTATCCATCTTAAACAGTCAAGAAGTCAAAGCTGTATTTATGGACCTCTGCTCTATGTGGAGTGATTGGCATGGTTTATAATGATGTTGAATGACAGAACTGATATTTATTTCATTCTGTACTGGCTGAATTGTATTTCTTCTTTATATTGAGATGCTCATTTCCTTGCTCCTGATGCAGTCTCATAATGCAATAGTGAACATAAAATCAATAGCCCCTGTCTCAAAACAATATAGATCTTGTCTCCTATACTTTAGTAACTAAGGTACTTTGGTTGACTAAGGACAAACATTTAAATCTTGTCTGCCTCTTCCACTAATCTCACTCGGGGGAGCCTGCAATACTACTGAGTATTTGAGTAGTATTTTGTTCTCCACATGTAGAGGATGCTTGATAAAGGTAAAGTAGGAAGAATATTATGTGCAGTTAGGGCCTCATCATCTGCAGTTGACAGCTTTAGAGAAGTGATATGATGCCTGAGATGGGGAAAAGCTCTCCCTTTGCCCACAGCATGTCCCTGTGCCCATGTGATGTAGGTGAAGGAAGTGAGGGCCAAAGCACACAGATTCTCACCAGCCTCTCCACCAACATCTAGCTCCCTGCATCAACATGGAGGGCACATTAACTACTTCACTCTATCAGTGCACATTTCCCATGTTAATCTGAAGTAAGAAGCAGCCAAGGGACTTGTGTTTCTTTCTTCTGTACTGGTCAGGTTGTGGTAACCAGATTTGAGGTATAAGATCCTAGTGTATTCCATATAAATTAGGAAAAGTTTTAAAATTGGCTTTGGTATATAAATGACAAAAAAAAATCGAGCTGTATTTGTACATTATTGAGCCTGCAATTGTGAATGTGTGACTGAAATCAACTGAAAAAAATGCTGCACTGAATTTCAGTAGGATTTGTATCTAACATTTTTCTGGATCAAAAATTAAAAGTAAAAACACAAAATCCAATAAGCCCCCAATCAATGGGTAGAGGATTTTTAAAAGCATTATAATAAACATAACACATTCTACAAATGCATTTTAGAAGCATTTCAGAAGCCTCGATGATGATAATACACATCTTGGCAGAGGGCAAGAGGAGAATTACAGCTTCATGGAGTCAGTTTACCACAGCTCTGTGACATCAAACTTTTGATTTAGTGCTTATGATATACAGAGCTTAAGTAAGCTTGTTGGGAACAACTGTAGTGGAGAATAAGCTGTTTCATAAATCTCTGCACTGTACAATCTATGTACTGTATTGCAAATCAAAACAGTATTGAAGCAAAGTGCATTGATTGTCCCTGAGCCACTACCAGCTTTAATAATAGAATTGCTGCAGATGCATGTTTGAAGTAGCTTTGTTTAAAGCCCCTGTTTTATTTACAGCACAGATGAAAACTATTCTGCAGTAATAAGCTTCCCCTTCTCAACAGTGTGTATGTGTTTGTTGATGCTGGTTAGCCCCTGATTCCTGATTTTGAAAGAGAATTTGTCTTGATTCGTTGGGCAATTTATGCACCATTTACATGCAGTTCCCCAAGTGTTATATGAAGTAATTGAGTACATATTTTTATGGTCTATAAAATAGTCCTCTAAATTTGTACATGTGAGAAAACTCTTTATGATGAACCAAAGAGTAACCATCCAAGTATGAATAGCATCTAAAAATCAGGGGCAAAATTTTCCCACAGCACTTCAAGTGCTTAAGTCTTCATAGTAATTCTTTCTTTATTGCAGTTACTTACTCTGCATACAATACTTCTCATGTGTAACATTCCAAGTATTTTATCAGGAAAAGTAGCTACTTTTTTCCCTTCCCACCCACTGCTTTTCACTGTAGAGAAAGCAGGAGTAGAGAAAGACAGGCAATTTTCTGAAGTGTTGTAGAACATCTCCTGTGAAGATGGGAATAAAATCCTGCGAGAGCAGTGCTGATCTAACTTCTCCAGTCACAAGACTTGCAGGAACCCCCGTCCTGTGAAGGACCAGTGCGGAGTGGTGCCACTGGTAAGGAGGAAGTTTGGATTGTCAGAGAAGCAGTTTCAGTGCCTGCACACATTCCCCAAAAGAGAAAATATAACCACACAGCTTTGCTAAATATTTGAGGAGGCATGACATGATCATATTAAAGATCTACCTATGACAAGGAAACAAAAGTAATTGTATCTAAAAAAAATAAATTAAACTCAACACTCATTACCTTTTTTAGTTCAAATTCTCATCATTACAGATTGCTGTCAATGAATTTCATTAAACAGCAGAGTGGTTCTTTGCATCACCATTTTCTGTACTTGTTTGACTGTTCTGAAGAATTTTCACCACTACATGACTCTCGTGGTTTCTTTGCCAATCAACCTGATAAGCTTTTTTGTGCTGTTTTTTCTCTTTGCTGACTTTATTATTGCTTTAAATTGCTAACCTTGTACTTATTTTGTTAAGAAATACAAGCGTAATATTCTTTGGGAAGCAACTAATTATAAATTTACTTCTTTACAAGTAAAATTTCATGCAAATTATATAGATGCATAAAGAAAAATGTGGGTGTGAACCCATACAGGGAAGGAAAGGCAATATGTTTTCCATTATTGATTTTTTAATTGCCTTTTGTTTCCTCAGAATTACAGCTGCCTGATATTATAACATAAAGAAACTCTTTCTAAAACCTGTCTTCCCCCCCACCTCCCCTCAAAGCCTCACTTTAATAAACTGGCAAAATTTTATGATACTTATTCATTTCATCTTCTTGACAAAAAACATCATCCTTCCAACATATTTTTTAATATCAACATATTTATTATCATTTTATTATCGTTACCTTTTCCAAGAAAACTTGGAAAGTTAATGTTGTATATATAGTAAAGAACTAGTTTAAGACCCTCTGTCTTTCTTACAAATGGATGGAAAACAGAGAACTTTAAAAAGAAGAAATTAACCTCCTTCTAGAAAGATCCTTGTTTTGAAGAAACCCAGCTGGCACCGTGAAAGAAAGGAAGTCATAACAGGTTTCTAAATTTCCTGTTATCTATCCATCTGCTTTCTGTGCCAAATGTGGATGACATTATGAATAAAAACATTGAATAAAGACTGAGTGAAGACCTGCTAGTATCCTTCCTACTCAGATATTCAGGGCTAGAAACTTAATGTAGAAGCTTAGAAGAGGACTGCATTAATTAGTAATCTTGTTTCCATCAGGTGATCTGGCATGCATAATCAGGATGATATCATTACATCAGAATGCTTAAGGCCAAATATTTATGTAATTTATCAATGGACTTTTTCTTCACTAATCTATTATACCATTGTCACCTTATAACGTGCATGGAAGAACAACTCTTAAGAAATCCTTGTATCTCAGTAAGCACATATGTTTTGCATTTTTGTTTTTATGGTGAAATTTTAACACATGTTAATTTAAAACAAGTGTTTCAGATGTCCTTATGAAAAGAAAAAAAATTTCCCACTGGGAAGATAAATAAATTAAAATCCTACTGAATACCCAAAATTAAATGAAGGAGCAATAGCAAACTGAATTTTGGTGCAAAATTAGCATTTCATGTTTGAAGAGTATAAAATATTTTTAACAATTTTAAAATTCAATAAATTACTCAAGTCAACAAAAATCACTTAAATCCATCATGGAGGAGGATAATGTTTTGGAATCAGTAATGATTTGTCTCCCTTACATTAATTAGGCAAGGCACAGCTTCCTCATTTTCAGAAGAATATGCAAATTGCACAACTAACATGAAATACCAATGTATACTTTTTTGCCCTTATCTGTGTCATGTGTGCATGGGATAATAACTATAATAGTAAAGATAACGCGGCTTTAAAAGGAACAATGTTTCTCCGTCCCGTGGTATGTTCTGCATCTGTGAATTTTGAAAAAGGCAAACTCTTTGTAGTTGCCTAGAGTATAAATGGGAGAAGATTAAGACCCAATATTTTCAAGAATGAAAAGCATCATAATTCTTCTGTTTTGCTATGGGATGCTGACAGGGCTTGTGTGCCTGAAAAAGCATCACATTAAACATCCTAAAATTCCTTAGGGGATTTCTCTCTACTATTAGTTTTTGATAATCTTAATCTTTTCAATCTGCTCTAAGGTCCCTGGGTAGAACTGGCCAGAAAACTGTTCCCAGAGAGGACTTATCATCCTTTCACCGTCAAAACGGGTGGAAGCCCAGCTGGATCTTTTCAGGTTCTAGTGCTATTCAATATTTTTCTTAACGGCACAAGTAAAGAAATAGAGTATGTGAGCATGCTTCTCACAGGTGCTGCTGACACCATCCTAGGAAACCTGTCAAAAGTTTCTAAAGGGTTTGCTTCCAGAAGTATTTTTAGAAATAGAAGACAGGATCTGAAAACATAATACTGCTATTTCAGCATGATACTGGATTTAGATAGAGATAACCAGGTGAACAAGAATGGCATGGAAAAGATACAAATGTTGTAGTAATTTTCTTGTAATTATCTGATCATAGATTAAGTATGAATTGTCAATGTTACCCTGTCCTAAACATGATAAATGACATGCAGTGATCACTATAAAAGAGTTTAACCTGCAAAACTTGTGAATTAGTAACTCTGATCAGACCTGGTATAAGTCATGAGGTTCTTCAGTCAACAATTTACAGTCTCATACTTCACGTCTGCATTTTCATGATGAGCTAAGACTAGGAGGGCTTGCTTTATGATATATTTGAGCATCTCAAGGCTGTTGACATGCCTTCTCTCACAGTCACACACATAATTATATTTTTTTTTCTTATTTGCAATGTCACCATGGCACAAAATTCCTTTATTTATTGAACTGTCTTATTTATTTTAGTTTCAAAAGAATATTAAACATATTTGCTAATCAATAGAAGTAGTTAGTTCAGACAAGGGTGAACCAGGAAAATTATTTTAAAAAACTGATGTAAAGTCATTGAGATGTGCTGGATTATAAGTCTCCCACTTGCAAGGCTACATGCAGATTCTTATTCCAGAAAAGTCATCTTGTGCAATTCACTGGTCACATATCCATTTGTAAAGCTCAGACTGATTGCCTGAAATAACAAGGAACAGTATTGAAGTAGTTTCTAGTGAACAAAGTTTGTGAGAGAACAAGGCTGATAAACTCCATTTATTTTTATTTTTGACTCTAAAAAGATGTGAGAATTGAATTAGTTGTACTGGGATATCACAGCAGATAATTGCTCTCAAGCATGTTCTTTGTATGGGCCATTCTAGAAAGAGAAAAAGAAGCAGGTTGCCTTTTTTCAGAAGCTTATTTAATAAATTATTGTGGAAATTCTGCAAAATGAACCTTAGTAACAGAAAAATGTTGCTTTTCTATAGGCAAATAACTTCTTTGAAAAGGACCACAAAGCTCAGTTGACTATTTCAGGTGCAGGAAATAATGATACTTGTGGAGGAAAAGGAGTTCAGGGCATGTTCCTTTAGTCCAACAGTACCTTCAATTGCTTTTCTCGAGTCCCTACAGCTGCAGGTTACTGTCCAGACACACAAGTTACTAAGGGACTATGCTCAATTATTTTTAGATCTGGACAGGGTGTAATTATCCATCCCTATTGCCAAGCAGAGATAAAAATCTTGGACCCTTCGCCTCTACTGGACTTCATTTGGCCACATAAACTGGGAAGAGATTAGGCCATGCCCCAACCCGTTATGCAGTTCATCCTCAGCTCTCACCATGCCAGGCCACTCCCTGGTAGGGACAGATAGCCAGTCTCCTGGATTTCAGACCCTTTCCACTGCACAGCTAAAAGCATTACAACAATTTTGTGATCTGTGTAAGTACAGAAAACCATCCCAGAGTTGTTGTGCCGTAGGGTCCTATAAAACAATCATGAAAAACATGTGCTGTACAATATTAGCTCATGAGAGAAGCAAGTAGGCTGCAAGTTCAGTACATTTTTCCACTAACACTGCTTTTCATTATTTTATTAGCTTAGTTACAAAATTTTACTTTGCAGATTTTTCATTTTTTTTCAGATCAAGCAAAAGCAGGAGTAATAAAAGCTCACAATGTATGTACATACATTGTATGTATGTATGTAATGTAACTTCATACATTGGATTTATGAATAAGTGCATGTTGACAAGAGGCATTTTTCTGTGTAGGAGACTTCACTTTCTACATAGCTTCTCCCTACTCAACTTCACATGACTCACCCAGCAGATCTGCTGCAGTACCTCTTTCACTGAAAGGCAGTAGGCAGTCTTCTGCTATGTGAGGAGCTGCAGGCACACCAAGCTGGCATGCAAGAGCTGCCGAGTGACAGCCAGAGACCAGATAACCGATGATGTGAGAGTTGTGAGAGCTGGATCAGGAGCAGAAGTCTTAAACACAGCTCTGGTGGTGGCAGAAGTATGTGGTTCTTTAGAGTTGCCTGCTGGAAAAGCAGCGCAGCTTCAGTAAATCCTCAGCAAACTTAGTTTTATCCTCCTGCATTTTAATGAAATGACTTTAATGAAGTGATAGAACAGACTCTTTGCTAAACAAAGACATCCCTCAGGTAGTAACAGCATGACATTACTGAGACATCCCTAATGCAAATCATGCAATCTGCTGTCTCCACAATCCCTGAAGCATCCAGAGGTAGACATGCTGGCATTCATAAACCTCAGATGTAGGAGTACCAAGCTTTTATCAGAACAGAAATAGTTCTGTTGCCCTGAAGCTGAACCCATTATCTGTGCTGGTTAAAGACAGCATCTCTACTTGAAGGCAGCACCAGGTAAAAATACCATGGGTGCTGTCAAGACAGAAGCAATAATTTACCTTCCCTTTTGGACTGGAGTGAGGTTTCTCATCTTGGGCTGTGATCTAAGAAGTAGCTGCCATTACTGTTGCAAAGTGCAAGAGATAATAGCTTTTTCTAGAACAGAATTTAGTTTTTACTGATTATCATCCTTCTGCACTGAAAGGAGGGAGTTAGCCAGCCTTGCATTAGCTGGTGCTCACCCATCTGTCTTGTTTACTGCTTGTTATGCATCTGGACTTTCTCCTCAGCAAGGGTGAGGCTGTTGCCTCCAAGAGGTTCACATACTGCTCTTCAGGACTGAGAAGCAGCTTTCACCTGTCATAGACCCATAGAATCCAAATGGTTTGGGCTAAAATGAACCTGAAAGGTCATGTCTTTCCAACTCCTCTGCTATGAGCAGGGACATCTTCCACTATAGCTGGGAACTCAGAGCTTCATTCAACATGGCCTTCAACACTGCCAGGGATGAAGCACCCACAACTTCTCTGGGCAACCTGTTCCAGTGCCTCACCACCCACAAAGAATTTCTTCCTAATTTTTGATCTGATCCTACACTCTTTCAGTTTAAAGCTATTTACTCCTCATCCTCACTACATGCCTTTGTAGTAGTTTTCTTGTAGTCTCTCTTTAAGTACTGGAAGGCTGCTATAGGAAGCCTTATCTTCCCCAGGCTGAACAACCCCAAATTTTTCATCCTGTCTTCATAGGAGAGTAATTGACTTCTTAAGAAATACATCTGGTGTGGCATTCTTCCTGTCAGGAAGAAGCCAAGGATGTGGGTCAAAGGGATTCTCATTCACTAAGTTCTCTTTATGACATGGACAGAGTTTTCAGAATTTGAGTGAAAAGTACATACTGTCCGTGCTTTGCTTTGACATTTCACTTCTGATGCTGAGAAGAGTTAAAAGATTGGGATATTTTGGGTTTTTCTCAGAAGAAAATTCCAACTTTTCTTGTCCACCAAGATACAATTTGAAAATTCAAATTTTCTCTCTCAGTTTAGGAAAATACCTCTTGGTACTAGAAATGAACCAAACTTTCCCCATTCATTCAGTCAGAGTTACTTACAATGTCCTTTATGATCTCCAGCAGCTGGGCAAATTGGCTTTCTGAAGTGTTTCAAAATGTAAAAATAATGTTGTAGATTCCCTAGAGATGCAGTGTTCATCTTACTACTTTCTTGTTGCTAGGCTACTTGCCTGACTAATACTAGTGTAGTCCTTGAGCAGGCACCCAGTTACCTGACTCCAAGTAGAGCTTGTGAATGTCCAGGACATGGCAGGAATTTTCCACTGTCTTCATTTAAGGATGGTCATGCCTCTACAGAGTAAGCACAGAGACATTAGACAGGTTCTTAAAAAAAACAAGACCCAAAACATTGTGGCAATATGGGGACAAAATTAAGTATGAAACCAAAATATATTGTTCAGGTTTCTGGAAAATGAGGTTTACCAAGGCATGGGTGACTAAAGGGAAGAAAACTAAACTGAATGTAATTACAGTTAAACTCATGATAAACTTCATTTTTTGAGGCTAGTTTTATGCACATTTAGTGAGGACAACTGGCCTGCTGAATTGCAGAGTGGAATTCAAAAGTGACAGCAGCCAGCACAAGAAATGTGACTATCTGTTGGAAGTAGAAATGCCTATTTATTACAGCAAGAATAACTTTTGTGCTTGACCAAACAACTACCCAGTGAGAGGGGAAAATGTTTTCATCATGGTTATGGCAATACAAATATTATTTTCAGGTTTTTTTCCTCTGCTGGAACAAATAACTCACACTAAAAAGTTGCAGCCAGCCACTCAATGACAACAAATATTAATTAGGTCAATGCAGGTAACTCATTTCTAGTTTACAAGACAACAGTGGTGCCCTTCATCTTTGTTTAAGCCCCCTTAAAGTTAGTTTATTGATTTTATGACCATAGCAGAAGGTTTGACATAGATTCTCCTGTTGCCAAGGGCTCCGTGACTCCTAAAAGATACTGATCAACTTTTAGTGAGCCTTGGAAACTGTTTTTATCTTGTTCTTTTCTGAAACAGGGCCTCCAAGCACCTTATATCAGTGGGATATAAGTGCAAAAATAATCAGCACAGCAAAAAGAGGAAGGTTGTGTTTGCTGGCCTTTTGAAACAAGTGAATAACTTTATCAGACTGTGCACTGAGAATTAGTAGTAAAATTGTATGGTTTACAACATGTAGCTGCATTTATTGTTTACTTGACTAATTAGAAGTAGTCAGGATTTTAAAGTAAGTTTTTCTCAGTCTGTCTCAAAAAATATTGCTTCATGCTTGTTTGCTGCAGTCATCTTGGCCTTGATTAAAACACTGACATCTGAACTAAGAATAGAACATTTATTGTACTGCATGCCCCTTGCAAAAATAATTTTAAAATGGTATACTTTCCTTAAACTGATCTCATCTTTCCAGGCTTCTAGTTGTATGAAATAGTTTTATAGTTAAAAGAGAATTTGCATAATGCTTTTAAAAGTCTTAATAGCTATAATAATTTTAATCTACTATAGACTGTGTATAATGTATAGTGAGTTGAAGCATTTAATTGTGTAAAAAGGAATATCAAGGTACATCTTCTAATCAAAAGAGAAATGGGAATATTAAGTTATATTTTTCCTAATTGTATCTGGGCATCCAATTTTATTACTTATTTCGAAGTCCAAGTGACCATGAAAACTGAGGTTAAATCTTCACTATCTGAGATATGCTGAAATAAGCTCTATGCAGGTGTTTTATTTAGTATCCTCTCTGGGATTGCACCAGTTGGCTCTGTTGAGACCTGATCCTTCCCCCAGTCAATCAATTAATGTTTTCCATTCGTGTTCTTTCAGCTAGGTTCAGGGTTTGTGTTATGATTGGTGGGTTTTATTTATTTACTGGAATACGAAAGACAAAAAATACGAGTCCTTATCTTCAGTGTGCTATTTAGGCAGCTATCAGTCTCATCAAGAGGTGCAGCAGATCTGACATAAAGGACCTGCAGCTGTCCTGGAACAAAACACACATTGCACATAATAACAGCCCCACATAGATTTCCCCTCTCAAGTGTCCAGGCCAGATACCACAGCATAGAATCAATGCAAATCTCTTAGCAGAGTGTAACATGGCCATTTTCCACAGATTTGATGCAATTCATCTTTTCAAACATTCTTTTTTTTTTTTTTTTTTCTATTTCTGATGATGGTTTCAAGTGGGAAAGTCGTTTCTTTGGTAACTGTATAGAATTTTATAGCAGCTTTGTCAGGAAAGCATCGTTTTGATTCAGTCTTGCCATCTTTGCAAGATGAGGTAAAATTTCATAGCTGTGCAATGAAACCAGCAGTAAGGAAGAACAAAATTTCTACCATGCCATGTGTTTGTGCTGAGTAAGCTGTACTTTTTATTTAAAGTGTTCCTTTTTATTTAAAGTGCCTGTCAGAGACTGGAAAGGATCTGTTCAAGACATCTTGGAGGCTTGGGATATGTGGTGAGGTGGTGCCCTGTCCCAACACTCCCAGCCTCTCAGTGTCTGTCAGTCATGGCACACTGGAGGAAGCCCCCCAGTGTCACCTAACCCACCCCTGAGTGGCCCAGACACCAAAGTCCCACTTGGGAGGAAGCCCAGGGTGGGGTAAAAGGTTTTAAGAAGGGTTACCTCGAGGCAAGCATGTTCTTCTTTAACCCTGCCTTCATCTTGGAGCTGTACATTGCTACAACCCAGGAGCTGATAGCTGTGATTGTCTTTCTAGATCTTTCCTGTCTTTCTGGCTTTCTCCCTTTCTACTTCTTTTAGCTCTCATCTCACAGAATGTAACATTGAATGGTTTGAAGGTTTTCTGTGTTCAGTGGGCTAAGTAGTTTGCCAGCAAACTTTTGTGTGTTTTACCTCTTGTGAATATTTGGTTGGGATTACCCAGAGCAAAAGTACCTTGGTTTAGCCTGAGGTTTGAATGAGAGGGGTGTAACAATACCATAAACTGAGAACAGAATTTCTATTTTATCAGGAATTCTAACATCTAAATAATATGTTCTAGATTGGAAGAGAAAGTTGATAGTTGACATTTTTCATTAAAAAAAAAAAAGTTCTGATATTGTTTGGTGGGGTTTTTTTCTTAATTTAATCGTCAAATTATTTTAATGTGATTATTTTTATTTGTCCTTCATATTTTCACCACACTGAGGAATAAAATATACATGTCATATCCAAAACTTACCAGAAGGAATATTAACTGTATTGAACTGGATTTTGATGCAAAAATAATTTGTACTGAAACATTTCTTCTCTTTGTAGAAGACTGTGAAAACTAGCTTCAAAATTTTTGACATGAAGGGAACAGCTTTTGATTTTAAACAAACTGCTTTTTTATATTTACTCTTTTGAATAGCTTGGCATCTTGCTTCTTATTGTCATTGTGCTGATTAATTTTATCCATGTTTTAGAACAAATCAATGCATATGGTTGAAGTTTGATATTAATTCATTGTATAAATTCAGAATCTACATCTCTATGACTTTTTCTCATGGCTGTTCATTATGAAAGATCAATATGCACATATGGATGTATTTATTAAAAATTATATGCTCTTTAATATGAAAGTAATATGATCTATGTTCTGAAGGTAGAATCTGCTATGATCCACCTGGGAAATAATTTATGTAATTAGGGGATGGTAGTCTTGTCTTTTATCACTGCAGGCAAAGCAGGAATTTTTTTCAGATACAATGATGGTGTGTTTTATAGCATTTGGTATCAGTAACTCCCTTAAGGGCTGAACATAAACGCAAATAAATTAGGAGCTTCATTGCATGTTTGCAATTTATGACAGAGTGTAGCTTCACCTACCAGCAGGAATACCATAAGAAAAGTAATTCTATACTAGATCCCTGACACTTGCTTTGGGATTGTAAAATGGGGAAAAAAATTATCCAGGCAAAACAGAGATCCTGTTTTCTCCAGAAATTTGAAAATTTTACTGTTTATGAATGTCAAGTCTCAGTAGCATTCCAAGTTTGTTCCTTCTCCCCCTTTCTTGCCATTCTCATTGCAGATTTTTGGAACTAGAGATGATGGGTGCTGAATACAGACTCACCATAAAACTGCTGTTCAAAATCTGTTTGTTGTGACATTCCTTTACCTGATTTATCTGATAAAAATTAAATTGTCTTACATACTTAATAGTATACTGTATCTTATAGATCAGAGTGAGTTGTTTTAATAATAACATTTGCCATCTGCAGTGACTCAAATGCTTGGCTCAGGGGTGTAAAAAGGAAATTTCTCCATGCCTACACAATATAAACTGTCTTGCATGAGCTTTGCAGTGACATTGATGCAAGTGAACACCTTCAGTGGTGTCTGATGTTCCTCTGTCCATATGACATTCAGTTGCCTGCTTGCATGCTGCAACCTTGTCTTTGTAGAAAAAATCAGCTGAACCTGAAAATCTTTTCATCATTTTGTATGCACTGATGTTATAGTTCAGCAAAGAAAGTAAAGTTTTGGAACACAGAGGAACTGGAGTACAAGGGAGGTTTCCCTATGCCAAACTGAATGTGTGTGAAGGAACTTAAAACAGCAACAACTTCTGCTGGGAATTGCTTTGTAAAGTCAGCTCTTCCAGTGTGGGTGCTTGGAATTCAAGTGTTTTATTGCAGTTATGGCTGAAAGATTTTGGAGACATCTCCGATGATGTTCTATGTTCACTACATTTCCACTGTGCAACACTACTAATCTGTTTATTTTTTTCCATGAGCATTTTTCTGCATGTGCATCTGTTTGGCCTTTGGAATGCTTATATCAGGAATTTATAACCTGGAAGAGGCTGACTTGAAACAAGCTGCTGTTTTCTTGATTTTTCAACCCATCTCCTTTGTTTATTTTCTCTTGTCTATTTTTTTTTTTTAAGACCGAATACATGTTTGTAGAAACATAAACCTGAAAACCTTTCTGTTTACTAGTGCATTTAACTCTCAGATATACTGAAGGCTTTTAATACAGATAATTCTGCTTTGAAAATAGCCAAATCTAGATAGAAAGGTGTTCTCAGGTTTTAAAACCATTTTAGATTGTTTCTTTGAATGGATAACTCCAAAGTAGCTTATTTTCTTTTCTTCATCCCGCAGCAAGAACAAAAGTGCCTTTATGTTTTCTCAAGGCATAACATAGTTTGAAGTGTTTGAAAACTACATGCTGAAAATCCTCCATTTCTGGCTTTCCATTGAATCCAAGCAGTGTGCCAGTGCCTGGTGCTCCAGATACATGCAAATATATGTGCACCTGTCTGCAGTGGAGCTCTTCACATTGATAGAAATGTTGCTGTTTACTTCAGTGATTGCCCATTGAAATAATGATAGTACATTTATATTTAGATGGTGGCATCTATTTCAAACGATCCTGAAGAACCTTATCATCATTAAGACTCTCTGTCAGTCGTGAGGGATCCTTAGGGATTTCAGTGTATCATGTTTGAATTTTATCACAGGAACAGGGATATGGAGGTTTGGGGGATATGGGGAATGATCTTCTGAGTAAATTTGCAATCTTTACCACGTGAAGAAAAAAATCTTTGCTAGTTGTTGAACATAAACATATTTTTGGTAACATGAAAAAACTTCCAAACAAGGTGGGTGACAAGGTAGCTGAAAAATTTACTGGACCAGGGGGCTGAATGGGCAGTGGTCAGTGGTGCTAAGTTCACCTGGTAGGCAGTTATCAGCGTCATGCCTCAGGATCTCATACTGGGGCCAGGAGTGTGTCACATCTTTATTAACAACCTAAAAAACAGGTTGCAGTATCCCGGAAGATTTTCAGGTGACACCAGATAGTGGAATGGCTGCACAATGGAAAGCAGGGCTGCTACTGAAAGCAGCTGAGCAATGATGAGAAGGTGGGCTGGCAGGAGCAGGACAGATCCAAGTGCCAAGTCCTACAGATGGGAGGAGGAACCCCATTTTCAGACCAGGTGCAGGGCCAAACAGCTGGAAAGCAGCTCGGCAGAAAAAAACCCTCAGGGCTGTTCTTGTAAAAAGCAAGTTGAAGGGGAATCATCAGCATGCCCTTGCAGCAGCAAAGGTCAAAGGCATTCTGGGATGTATTAGGAGGGCTGGGGGATAGGATCCTTTCTCTCTGCTCAACACTGCATCCAGTGTGGGCTCACCAGTACAAGAGAAGCATAGATATATCAGAGTGAGGCTTGTGTGGAGCCACTGAGATCGTGGGGGACTGCAATACGAGGTGTGTGGGACAGAGGCTGTGACCTGGGCTCCTACAGCTTGGAGAGGAGGAAGAGGAATTTTATTTCTGTGTCCAGCTGTCTGATGGGGTCATGTGGAGGAGCTGGAGCCTGAGTTTTCTCAGAAGAAAATAGTGGAAGGATTAGAGGCAATGGGAAATATTTCAGACCGTTACTATGAGTTCTCCAAAACAGTCATGTATACATTCACTTAGATGTATAAATGTCTTCAAAAAGTTCTGTCTTGACAGGATTTGGGACTGCATGTATCCAAGGAAACTACTTTCTCATCAAGTAGAGTTAAAACTGCATTAATATCACATACATTAATATATATGCCAAATGAAAGATTTTTAAAAGTATTTTACATATGTACATTAAAGTGTATAATTTTATTTAAATATCTTAAGTACAATTATTCTGCATCTAGAAATTACTGTGTTCTTTTTCTATATTAAATGTTCTTGTTTTTTAATTTAGAGTTTACTAATCTAAACCATGAGAATCCTTTTCACTGGCAAGTAATAATTTTAAAAATTTTTTTTTGAGAATGTAAGAAATTAATTTTTTAGCAAACACAATTCTAAGCTCATCTATCTGCATTTGTTCATGTGACAATGGAAGATGGAAGAAGAAAATATAAAATTATGTTTCTAAAGACAATACAGATTTTTCCCTTTCTTATGCAAATGGAAATCTTTGGTACAAAATCACGCACAAGACTTTTAAAGGCAGAGGAAGAGAGGAGAAAAAATCTGGGATTACAGCTGTTATGTAATGATCAGCAATTTTTAAAGCTCTTTCCTGACTTTTTAAAGTTGGAAAAAAAGTATTTACCAGATCCAAGTAATATTCTTTTAGTTGAACTAAATACTTTTAAAGACATCAATAGCCATGGTTGTATTTGCATTAGAGCCACAGGGCAGTTACTGCACCTGATGTTTCCCCTAACTCACAAGCACCACTACAGTGCAAGGCCAGCTCCCTTCTCTGTGGCCTCCAAGGTGACAGTCCATCCTGCCTCAGCAAGGAAAAGAACTGCAGAAAGCAAGGCTGGGATACACAGGGTACCTTCATTTTCTACATCCTAACCATTCATCTTCCATGATGAGCAGGAGAGCAAAGGATGCCCAAGTTAATAAAGTGGTGTTAAAATCTGACAGTGGATTTCGCGTAAGAAGATTGCTGTGGTATTTTTCTTCAAATAATTTGCAGAGGGAAAATGCCGTTTCTTTGTACTTCAAAGAATAATTTCCTTTCAATGCTTTAACTCTAAGCACCTTTTGGCTTTTTGTTTTAAATTGCAGCAGTCCTTTTTCAGGCTTTTTCTCTATCTTAGACCTTCTTTAGGAAAAGGCATTACTTCTAGAGAAAATGCATGTTTTATTACTGCTCCAACTTCCAAACTCCAAGGAAAAGAGCGTATCTCTTTTCCTACAGAACAATATATATTGTCTTGTATAGGAAAAAGTAATGATTTCTTAGAGGCTTATTGACAGAGCAGAGTGAAAACTGCAAAATGTATCAATACACTGTTGATAAATGTAAAAATGACCTGCACCTTTACCCCTCCTCTGGATTTTAGCAGGGAGCAGCTGAATCATTACCATGAGTTCTGCAGAAGCAGAAATATGCTCAGTACTCTATGAAAACAAATTCTCTAAACTATGCCTCTGAAATCAGAATATTTTAGATTCACAGATCTGAGTCCTTATACCACAAGCATTTTGGATGGGAGGAATTGTTCGGTTCCTTAAAATACATGTGAGATGTCTTGTAAGAAAGAGAACTGCTTAAAAATCTGCAATAAACATCTTTCTGCTTTCTTTGCACCTTGGACTGTGATAAGATGCAATGATATAAGATGTAATATAACTAATATTAGAGTAGCCTATTAAAAAAAAAAGCCACAGTAATTCTTGTAGGTGTCCAGAAAAAAGCACAAACCAAACCAACCCAAAAAATTAGAAACCACAAACCAACTCAACAGCATTCATGATCTCTCCTTAGTACATTTAGATAGGTAGTTCCTTTTGTTTCCTTTTCAAACTCAGAGGTTTGTTGACTAGTTTCACATCTCTCTTATGAATATATTCGTTCATTCATAAAACAAACGCTACTCAGTGATTCTCACAGCACTCAGATGCCCCTACTTGTCCCATAGGAGTTTTACGAGGAAGCAGTGAGGAAGCCATGAACACAAATAGCAGTGTGCACAGTGGCACAAATAGCACCAATTACTTGTTTACGCCTTCAGCATTTGCCTGGCAAAGCCAATTCCCAGAGGAAGGAGATTCCAAGATCTGGCTGCAGTCTTCTGGTGTGGAAGCAGAACCCAGAGGGTTTTCCAGTGTCTTTTCATTCCACCAAGAGGAATCTTTTCTTACTGTGAAATCTTTCTAGGAAGTCTTTTCTTACTGTGTTCAACTTGTAGGTGAGAAACATCATGCTAAGTGTTGAGGGGCCAAATTAACTCTTCAGGAGTGTGATGTTGTTGTAGTTAAGAAAACCTACAGTTTCTTTAAAGGTTGGATCATAGTGTCCTAACTTAAATGGTAAATGAACCCATGAGATTTCATAATTGGTGGAGATGGGGTTTGACCAGTGTAGGAGATGCTAAGCCCTCAAGAAACAACTGTATACCAAGGGAAAGGATTAATCTAAGTGACAATTTTTGCATAAATGCTAAATGTGTTGCTTAATGTCTGTTAAAAACAAACCATATCACTCATTTTGCTGCAGTCCTCACCACTGGTGGGCAGTAAATCCCTCCCATGTATTTTTGTCTTTCTCTATAAGGGCTTCTCAGGCATTTTTTCATGTCTGAACACTAATTTGGTATTTCTGTACTCCCTTATGAAAGTGTATGACATGATCCATACATCTAAGCCTTGTACAGGCTAATTAAATAAAACTTTTATTGGTCTTTACAATCCACAGTAAAGATCTGCCATATGCAACCATCATTATGGCTGAGTATTTCATCAAGTCAGAGATCTTCAATCATGACCAGAAATTTTTCTGCTTAAGAGTGGTGGAGAGCAGCACAGTCTTTGAGGCTGGATACCTAAGTAACTGCTGCAAGGAAAAGACATCTAAATTTGCTGCAGTTTCCTTGTGTACTGTTGTCACATTCCGTCAAAAGTCATGGATGCTTATAGGAAAACAGCAAAATATCTTTTATACTGCACAGGCCGCCAGTGTATTGAGAGATTATTTTGGGAAAGCTAAAGCCTGAGAAGAAACACAACATAAAAGTTGGACCACCTGTTGGGGAAAGCTGCCTAGCATTCAAAGGTCTTTCCAGAGTTTTCACTGTTATCATGCAGTCAACATTTACATTGCTATTAGAAGAATCCCTTTGTAGACTCCTTTGGCTTTTCAGTGAGACTCTCTTGTAGTGAAACTCTCGTGGGTAGGTGAGGGGCGCTTTCATTTTGAGAGTGTGTGAATGTGCATGCCTGATGAAATAAATTTGGTATGCCAGTTCTAGGGTGCCTATTCATTAGTGTCCTCCTGCTGTTCACATTTTATTAATGAAGAAAACCATCACCCCCCTACCAGCAGACACTTAATTCCTTCCCAGAATCCATCTGCTTTCCATGGTCCTTTGAAACCAGCTTTTTAGGGAGTCAGCTTTAACAAAGTCTTACTGTCATGGGTCAATTAAATACCAAATATTGTTATTTCACAGCTACAGCTCCTTTCAAGTGCCTCTTAGCTGCGATTAATTCTTAGATGATTTCTGGGGATGGATGGATAACCAAGTTCCAAGGTTAAAAGAAATTTATTCTTAGAAGAGATCATGGAATAAAGGTGGAATATGAACTCAAAGTGGGAAAATTAAGAGTATGATTGTGGAACTCTCACTTAGTCAGACTCTGCTTAGATAAGTAATCACACTGGCTGCTTATTATGGAATAGTTTTTAACTCTCATGATGAATGTTTCAAACTTAATCAGAGAATGCACATATGCATCTAAGATTTTATGATTTGCTACAAACTTAATAAAGAATTACTAAAAAACATACAATTACTTTAGGTTCAATAAAGAATAAGAATATTACAATAGTATTTTGAAAATTTCCGTGACACTTTCAAGTACTGAAATAAATTATGTTTGTAGTCACTTTCTCTTATAATGACATTCTATTGTGTCAACTATAAAAATATGCATTTTGAAAACTTTCTGTCCCTCCAGTTGTAAGTGAAGTTTTCTGAAAAATTTAAACTTTACTCTTCATGTCTTCAGTTTAAAAATCACTTTTTGTGTCTTCAATATAATGAATGTATAAAAATATATTCTAAGCCTTTATTAAATATTAAAAAGTGTCACTTATATGACCTCACTTCTTCTAAGAGTCACTTTTGTGCATCAGGTTGGTGTCACTACTGAGTTAATAATAACACTTTAATGTATAGAGGGGCATCACTGAAGAACTGGTGGCAGAAAGTTTAACAAAATGGATGTGGTGGGACCTAAAAACCAGTAGGGCTTGCATTTCATTTGTGCTGAATGCCCAACTTTATCTTCCAGCTCAACATCAGCTGCTGAAGTTTGGGGGATACATAAAAAGATTTGCAATTCACCTCTAACTTTTTAATATAAATTATTGATTTAACCGCTGACATTCAGTTTATTGCTCTCTTGTGTTTGTACTGTCTGGGATTTTTTTAAGTTAAGACAACTCAATCCGCAGCACTTTGCATAGAGGGTAATAAATTGTGAACTGTATCTAAACTGAAATGAGGTGACCCATAACTAAAGAGAAAAAGATGTCTATATTCAGTTACCACTGCATGTGTGAAACTAAATATTGGATGGAAACTGCTTCATCTTCCTGCTTGATCTGAGACTCGTGGCATTTGAGATCCACAAAACACTTACATAGTGCAGATGTGACTCACATCTCTTGATAAAGGGCAGAGATATTTGAGTGGTGGGGTTGAGTGCACAATTATGTTATTGCCAGTGAATTAGAAAAAACTCTCTTATCTGGACTAGTTAGTGTGTTTGTATCTGGACCAGAAAGTGGTAGAGGTTTTGGGGATTGCTCTGGACTTTCTATGGTTACTATTGATACCTGCCTCCCAAACTATAGTGGATGTCTGCCTGTCTCACCAAGGAACTTCAGTTTGGAAATTCCGAGCATGAAAAATCAAACATGATTTTTCTTACTGGAGGTGATTCTGTCAGAAAAGATGAATATTTCTCAATTGGATAAAGGGAGAGATGGTAATCTCTTCTGGTTTTATTGTGACAAACTATACATAGCCTATCAATTTTATGCATTAAGTTTATATAATACACGCACATGTACATATCTATATGTTTTTTATAAATGAGAAACAAAACACTCTGTTTTTTCTTTTTTTTTTTTTTTTTTTTTTTTTTTTAACATCAGGTACCAGTCAGGATTCTGTTTGTAGTATGTCTTTGAGTCATTCAGTGGAATGATGGAATGACAGGGAACCATTTTTAAAGTGGTTTTTTTTTGGTTTTTTTTTTTTTTTTGTTTTTTTTTTTTTTTTTTTGTTTTGTTTTGTTTTTTATTTTTTGTTTTTTGTTTTTTTTGCTAGCATGTGGCTAGACATTCTTTTTCCTTGCCTACTTCTGCAAAGCTGTTGCTAGAATTCTAGAAAGGAGAATGTATTAACTCCATGTCGAGACACATAAACAGTATTGCAAAGTCACCATATGCCATCCTGCTCTAGGTAATTCTTGTGTTTATCTAAGCCATTAAGTTTAAAAATGTTTAAGAGCAGATTATGAGACATGACCCCTGGTACAAATATTTATACTAGCATGTGGCTAGACACTCTTTTTCCTTGCCTACTTCTGCAAAGCTGTTGCTAGAATTCTAGAAAGGAGAATGTATTAACTCCATGTCGAGACACATAAACAGTATTGCAAAGTCACCATATGCCATCCTGCTCTAGGTAATTCTTGTGTTTATCTAAGCCATTAAGTTTAAAAATGTTTAAGAGCAGATTATGAGACATGACCCCTGGTACAAATATTTATATTCTGGTGTTATGTTCTAGAAATGCCAGGGTTTGTAAGTAGCAAATATATAACCAACATCTTGAGGTAAACTGGAAGGTTAACCACTATGGGAAAAGATAATTTAATCTCCATAAATATTTACATACAAATCCTGCATATAGATAGGGAAATAATGGATAGTCTTAAGTGAGGGAAATACAGGACTTGGAAACAGAGAGAGATGTTTTGATGTGTGCCTAATGTCTAACATAAACACATTTCACTGTACTTCAAGTAGTCCTTGCTTCTTTATGTGCTTATTTCTGTATTATGAAGGTCTAACACTACACTAGGCTCCACATTATAACAACAAGAATGAGGATTGGTCATAGTTTGGATTCAATGACCATGCAAGCCAGAAACCTACATTTCATTTTCTTCTTCTAGATTTATTTTTTAATTCAACTCATCTCTAAGAATATGCTGCTGCTTAAAACAGCCTAGTCCAGGTAAAGCTTCAATGTCCAGTTGCAACATATATCCATTCTTTATTTCAAAACCAAGTTATGTTTATTAATCAACCGCTAACTAATAAAATCTAAGAAAAGACATTTCTATTCTCCCATGCACTATACAGGATTGAAATAAGAAGAAATCTGAACATTTGAAACTTTTGAAACATTTACCTGATTGAAAAATATCTGTTTTTAAACAGTGAGCTATGTCATTTTAATGTCGCATGTTTTAACTTAGAATTAAGGAACATATTTACTTTTAAGAAGAGGAGGCAATGTGCTGGAATATGATATAGCAAACATCATGTTGTAATCAATATCCGGAGGTGACTGTTGCAACATTAGTCATAACAATGCCATTCTTAAAATTATGTGTTCATTGTACTGCAAGTTGCATATAGTGTAGTCCTCTCATCAAACTCATTGAGACCTTCATATGCTTTCAAACATTTTTTATATTAACAGTCTACATTTTTGGACCAGTTGTAGTGGTTCATTTTAGTGGTGGAATACATAAACATTTTAGCTTCTGGTTCATCCTCCCGCTGGGATTAAATGAACCTAAAAAATTATCAAGTGAAGTAAGTGGAAATGGTGGCCTTACTGATAGTCTTTGGCTAGTGCTACCATATTTTCTTTTGAGGTATTGCAAATCTTCCCCAGGTTCCCGTCTTCCTTTTGAGAAGACCCTTCTGTACACTTATGAGAATGAATGTGATATTTATTCCACAGGTATTTTATGGAGAGCTTTCAGGCAGATAGTAATTTGTGTGATGACTTGTGTGTTGCATGTGGATATACTGAATCTCCATTTCTCTTTGTACTGTTAAACTATGAAAATAATCTTAAAAAAATCCCACAAACAAACAGATTTTTATTGTTCAAATCACAGTAAGGCTGTTTACTTTATAACAAAGTGCTCTACAAAAACTCTAACTTCAAATGTAAACATGACTCCCAGTGCCCCTGCCACGTACACAAACAAGCCACCTAATCATCAACCTGCATTTAACCATAGCAACCTGAACACTTGCCCTCTGAAATGCTTCATTAATGAAAATACCAGAAGAATTCTTTGCATCTAGAAGATTACAGTAATTTAGAAATATTTGGTATTTCATTTTCAAGCTTCTAACCCTTAGGGTATCATTCATTTCAGTCATTCAGCTTGTTTAATTTTTGTTTTTATTCTATATATTTCTACATTGATTTTTACTTGCTTTTTTAATCTCTGGGCAGAACCTAAGTCTAAACAATTTTTAAGGGATTCTTTTAAATGTTCTATGCTTTAGGTAATTTGGTTGTTTGTGAGGTTTTTATATATACAACTACATGAAGTAAAAGTCTAAAATAAAATGAAATACAACCATATAAAAAGAAAAGCAGCCAAAATGTTATTTTTGTTTCGGTATTTGTTAGCCTTCCTTGCTAAAGAAAAAGGCTAACTCTACATTCTTCTCTTTTGCCTTCCATCATGCACGTGTTTAATGGTTTGCTTGAAAACTGGGTCTTTCTGCTCAGGACGATATGCCAAGAGCCCAGATTTAGTAGTGTAAAGCATTTGGCAGCAGCACCAGTTCTATCATCTCCCACATCCCGTGGTCTGTCCTTGCCTCTTCCATCAGCAGCACACCATTTAAAACAAGAAAAAGTAATTTGCTGTCCTCTCTTCCTCCAAATCCTCAAAGCAGTAACAGTTCAGCTTAGCTACTGGAAGGGAAGTATTTGACAACACTTGCAGATGATTCAGCTGTGTTCTGAAGAAGACAGTATTCTGATAGAATTACAGAATCATTTCAGTTGGAAAAGTCTTGTCAGATCATTGTCCACCACTAAACCATCTCCCTAAGTGCCACATCTGTATTGGCTTTTAAATACCTCCAGGAATCGTGACTCATCTGCTTCCCCAGGCAGCCTGTTCCAATGCCTGACCACTATTTCAGCTAAAGTCTTTCCTTATTTGAAAATGAAAATAAGAAAGGTGTATAGGTGTATATAGATATTAGAGAAAGGACCATCAGCTGTTGAAAGAACCAGAAGTCAGGTCATAGATTCCACTGTTCCTCTATTTGTAGTGCTCCTGGCATTGCAAAAGCCTGAAGAGAACATTGTGTTCCTGTTTCTTTGGTTTAGGGAAAATTAAATTCTTGCTCTGTATTTTTCTCAAGGAAAATATGTTTTCTTTGAAAAAGTTTAGAGTTTTGCAGGTCCACATTTTTCATCTCTTTAGTGTTATGTCTTCATATTACTTTTGATAATTGTAAATATAAAAATTACATTTTTTCCTATACTTGTCTATCTGAATGGAAACAATTATATGCATGTATCATAAAAAGAACTCTTGACTGAAAATTCTGAATAGAGAATATTTTTTTATGTTTCCTATGAAGTACAAGATTAAGAAATCCCAAATTTCCTCCACCAGCCTTAGTTTGGACTTCTGGCATGGAAGAGAGACATGTCTTTCCTTCAGTTTATCTTATCTTAAGTGGAGTAGATGATAAGTACTGGAAATTTTTTTTAGGAGTTCTTTTTATTGAGAAGACAGGTGAACTGCTACATTTATGCTCAACTCTACAGAGAGAAACTGCTGATATTGAATGTCATGAGTCCAACATTCTCTATTGAACTGTCCCATCTGGATGAAAAGTGGGCGAGGGGAAGCCTGGCTGGTGAGTGCCTGTTGGTGTGGAGGTTGTGCTACATTCTGTGTGATATGAAAAGCTCTCACTCATCTCACTGCTGTGTGCTTTCCTGAACAAGGCAGGAACAAAGCTAAGAATGTGGATTGCCTTATAGCTTTTTTAGGAGAGATGAAATAGATAGCAGCTAAAATGTGAAGATAGTCTAATCAGGGTGGAATGGTGTATCAGGGGAAACTATGACAAGAAAGCAAATACATGTTAAGAAATGAAATGGAAGTTACACTTTGAAGGCTAAAGTGAAGTGAGAAGATGATACTTAATCTTTCTATTAATTTTTCATCACATCCTGGGAAAGAAAGCGTGTCACAGCTGTTTGGGTTTGGAACCAGGAATCTTGTGGTGTCTGTCATGCCATGGATTGGATGGAGGCTTGGGAATGATGGTAACTTGGCCTATTTTATCTGTCTTATGTTGCAACTTCTGCTTCTCATGATTTTGTGAGCTACTGCTCACAAAAGAAAATGAAGCAAGAATGGAACTGCACAGGCATTTTTCTCTGCGTATAGCATAAAGCTATACTTTATGCTGGTGTTATACAAGAATCTGCACATGACTGGAGACACCAGCAGACCATGGTGTGTACAGAAATAAGTGAAAAGCTTTCCTAGCTGAGTGGCAGTGCTTAAGACCTTAATAATGGACCTTTTACATGGCTGAGGAAGAAACTCAAAACTTTTGTTGAAAAATATCCAATTTAATGTTAAAGCTTTTATTATGTTCTTACACATGGCTTATTCATGGAGCACTCTCCAAAGCCAAAAGAAGTACCCCAGCATAACTTTTTAGAATCTGAAAATTGTATAGAGATGTATAATATTAGAAATTGAAAGATTAATCCAGTTTCATGCTGGCCACAATAAGATCCACCTATACTAAATACACCTTCAAAACATGACCATTTTCTATTGTCAGAGGTGTTCTTTCTCTTAAGTTTAACATATACATTTAACACCAAAAAAAATTAAAATATTTAATATAAAGTTATATGAAAAGTGTTGTACAAGTATCAATGGTTCCCCTGAATTTGTTAAACTTACTGCTAGAGGGAATTATGATGAATGAGATGTATAACGCTTAATAATTTCTGGGAGATGGCATGATTTTAACTTCACTATCTTTTATTCTAAGAAACTGCTCATTAGTTGTAGCAGTAGAGCTTTGAAAGCTTTATGCATTATAAAAAAGAAAAAATATTAGCTGCTGTCCAAACTCATAATAGTGCCTGACGTAAAAACAAAATAGGTCATAAGGCTGCAAAAACCAGTACCCATCAACTCAACAGGAAAAACACAGATGCAAAAGCTCAGAACACTGATTCATTATCTCCCAAATCTGTAGCTAATTTGCACTGCATAAGAATAATTTAAGTACAAGCCCTGGAGATTATCATAATTTAAATGTGTGAGAAGAATTCCCAGTTTCCTGAGGAAATCTTGATCCTGATAGACAGAAAAATTTTATCCTAAGTCTCAGTTTGTCTTACCTGCAGTCTCATACACATATCCAAACTCAGCTCTCGTGAACAGCGCTGAGTTTAGCTGGTGCAAATGAGGGGCAAACATTGCCTGATGCACTTAATCGGAAAAACATTGGCTTTCAGATTCACCCAGGGGTGATGTGTGTTTCATTCCTGGCCAGTGTGACATTGCACGTATTTTTGCATGCCAAGTTGCATCAGGCTGCTATGGAGAGCAGACAAGTGAAATAACAAGTGCCCCTGGCATGCTGTGGTATGAAATCTGTGACCCAGATACTCCTAGCTCTGCACATAGCACAGTTCAGAGCTAGAGGGGCAAAAAGAAATATTTATGCTGCTGGAACCTAGTCTGCTTCAGACAGGTCCTCAGGGAAAATACTAGGAGCTGGCTTGTACTGGGATACAGGAACTAGCAATTAGCAGACCGTTGGAAATTCCTGGCCATTTCTTTTTGCAAGGGACCAAGGCCCCTTTCCCAACAGTTTACCTGTGTGAAATGGTGACCTGTGAGAGTAACTGCATTGGCTTTGGGGCTGTGGGAGTCAGTGGTACTCTAAGGTACCATTTCTAAATGTGGAAGGAAAAAGAGCAAGTGTCTTTGATCTTCTCCAGTGGAGTGCCAGGGTACGAGAAACGTGTTGGAGAAAAGTGGTTACATTCTTTCTCATAAGACAGTAATTTTTTGAGTTAAGGACATTTTCCCATCTAATTTCTCATCAATTAATCTCTAATTTGTCCCAAAGTAAAGTGTAAGGGCTGGCAGACTCAGCCCTCTTGATAGTGCCAACAGAAATACCATAGCTCTGCATTATCTTTTCCTTCAGGGAAAAATATGAGAAACCCAGAGAGGCCAGACTAGACTCTGGAATGTCCTTGGCAGGAGGGATTGATGTCCTTTGTGTTGTGGGGGTTTGTGCATTTTCATCATTATTAAGCTCCTGATTCAGGAATGTAGGGAAAAACCTTTCCACCCCTTTCAGCACAAGAGGATGCCTGATTTTGCAATGAATTACCTCAACAAGAATACTGCTCTAAAGTACTTGAGAGCATCTGCTACTTCTTTGTATTCCCAGATGGAATAATATTTAATACCCAGAGTAATGTTTCTGCTTAAAGTGCCTGGAAGTTCAGCAGTGAGCTATAGTTTAACCTTCAGATTTTACGCAGTCTGTGTGACTGCCCCTTAATAAATATTTAATATATGTAGCATATTTGGAGAGTTTTGGTAAGCAAGTCTACAGCCTCTCCCAATACAGGTGTTGCTACAGAAAGGGGGAAACGTGAGAATATGTCAGTATTAGAAGTGCATTATAGTTAAACCTTCTGGATTGTGTGCGTGGACAATGAGCTCCAAGATTCTCATTGTAAATATAGCATACTTTGTTTGTCTAAGCTTTTTAATAGCTGAGAGTATGAGGAATTTCAGCTACAATGTAAGGAAAATAAAAGCTGTACCTCACAGGTCATTCTATACCTCTACATACTGGATTAAAAAAAAAAAAAGCCAGCCTCCAAAATAAATTATTCTGAATTGTCCTTGACAATTGTCAAAGACTAATTATTCTGCTAATGTTGTGTGACTTGCTCAAAGGCTATTTTTACCATGAAATTTGCCTCACTATGAGAATGCTTCATTCTGCTTCAGTAGTTAGTGATATGTCCTTGAATCACAGGTCCTAGGTTTTAAAATTACCAAGGGCTTTCTAAAATGCAGTTTACTTTGTAACTGAACTGATTCTCTCTCTTTGCATCTCATGGCATTCAATAAAAGCAAGTTTTCATAAGCAAATGCAGAAAATAACCACAGCGCCTCGATTTGAATCCATATGTGCTTATAAATACGTGAACATATGCAAAATAATAATATTGTATGGATTTGAAAATATCTAGGTCCTCTGTACATGATATCAGAACATAAATGTTCATTTGTAGATCCAAATATAATTATACTAGATCATGTTGTCCTTTTCTTCTCTTCTTTAGTGCCAGGGTTCTGTTCTGTATGGTGTCTCAGTGCCAACAAGCACTCCTTGAATGGTGCAATCAGGCAAAGCTCTGCTGATTTCATGCAAAACATGTAGATTCTCACCACTGGTAGGCAATTTCTAATGTACTTTTCTACTGTGGACATTTTGTAAGGTACACAGAACTTTCTGGATGATAGTGAATATTCATATATTTAGAATAGGGATTAAAAATTCTAGGAACATTTTGGGAGCAATTTCTGAACGGACACTGTGGCTGCTCTGAGGAAGAACTCTCTCTTGCATTTGCAATACTGCTTACAGTGTTGGAGAAAAACAGATCCACAGCGCAGGTGACAAAAACTTTTTGGCTGTGTTTTAATGTTGGATAAGGATTCCTAGACCAGCCTGTTCTCCTAGTCCTGTTGAACTCCTATGAATTTCCTGAATATGTTTTCTGTTACTCTCAAAATCTTATTTCTGTTTTTTCGTGTATGTGGTGGTGGGAGGGGGGAGGGATTTTGGAAAAGCATACAGTTTACCTCTATCCAATAATTTTTTAAGAATGAACTCACGTGAGAAATAATAGCTGATCCAAAAATTCTGAGTCAAAGTAATTTATTTCTTTGGTGCAGTCAGGGAATATTTTTTTCAGGCTTATTTCTTCATACCCATATTCAGTTATGAATACAAATTTGTAAACCACCTAAAACAGCAGGATAGAAAGAGTATGGTGGAGAAAGGTGACACTGGCATTGATGTTGTTGTTATTAGCGTGCTAATACAAGATCCCTTGATCAAGAGATTATTGTGTCCCCTTTGAAGCTGTAGAATAAAACAGCCTCTCTGGAGATATTTGAAAGGGTGCAAGCAAGATTGCTGCACCTAAATTCTTGGGGGATATTTACTAACCTCTTCTCTAAAGTGATCAATCACTTCAGCTGGGCCAAACTGACAGTGTCTGGAGGTCACTTGGTTAATAAGACAGAATTAACCCTTTCTACCATGTCATATTTTCCAGTCATTAACACCTGTATCAGCTACAAATTCTTATCTTTAGGTAAACATCCTTAAAGACTTGTACATCATCATGAAAGTTGAAATTGTAAACAGTGGTTTGAAAGTCTGAAATGAAGAAGAATGATGAATTTCTGTAGCTTACCTTACTTCATTGAACCAGTAATTATAATATGACAACAATATCTTTATTGTAACATATTTACAATGATATACCGAGTTGGAAAAGGTGATGTTAAATGTTAGGTTAAGACTTAACTTTGCTCACCTTAGACTTATTTTGGAAGCCTGAGGATTGTTTTGCAGGAGGTCATGTGTGAATTAAGACATTTAAATGGAGAAGTTGCAATATGAGTACTGACATACAAAACAGTGGATTTATGGGTCTCAAGTTAAGATAAGCGATATTAAACACCTCACATTCTGCAGCTCAGATAAATAGAGCAATTCTTGTGTTATCTGTTGCCGATAAGCAGGTCTCTGAGAAATGTATTGTTGCAATAATCTGTACTCAATAGCTTCCAGCTAGATCTGTCCATTTGGCACTGAACCATGTAATCCAGTCTGTGGATCTAGAGGGCATGTGATACTGAGTCACAGCTCTAAAATCTTTCCCACTTTGTCTTAGCATGGGTCAGCATTTCTTTCAGCACTGCAGTCTGGTAAATATGTTCATCTCTTAGTGGGATAACTTAGCTCTGTGAGGGTTAATGTCTTTGTTTTTAAAGGCTTGTTTTCTGAGGTACGCTGTAGATTTATTTCATAGCTTCTCACGCCACCTGATCTTTAAAGGTAATGACTTTCAATTGAACTATTTACCAAAACTACTGCAAGGGATTCTGTCTTTTATTATAAGGGCGACCCTAAGATTCTCACAAAACTGTATCTTTGATTTTCTTACCAATCATATTCTGTCAGCCAGTCTCTGCTCTACCCTCTCAAAAAGGTACATTTTGTTCCTGCACATCCTCTTAAGCCTGGAAAAAGTGGAAAATCTGTATTTCAAATAGAAAGAGGTCTTTACTCTTCCTCATGTCATGAGCAGTCTAGAAAGACGTGGCGTAAGGTAAAAAAGCAACATCTGTACTTGAAATCAAAGATTTGGGGAGTATCTTTGCTTCCTTTGCAAATACCAAAAATACTAGATATATAGGTAAAACTAGCCCTAGTAAAAATGAAAGTGCTATGCTCAAAGCACAGCTTTGACTCACTGCTGCCTAACTTGCAATCCATTCAGATAGGTGGAAAGACCAGGACTGACTTAATTAGAAAGCTTTAGAACTGAGCCATTATTTCATCACACTATGCTAGAAGGAAAAAAAAAGATAAATAAAAGAAGAAAAAAATAGGATTAAGGGAAGATGTTAGAAATATTTTTCAAGGTGATGTGTGAGGAATATTTAAATCTGTTCACCTCTTAATTTATGTTGTTGATTTTTAAATTTCTAATCAATTCAGTCTTAAAGAATTTCTTACAATGAAAGTCCAGCCATAGACCTCAAAAGAAGTTCTGATTTGCTCACACTGACTAGCTTCAAGTTTTATTGTATATTATCCAAAATATAAATTGGGTTGAGGAGAGAAATAGCTATAAACCTTACTTTTCATAGCACATAAACCACCAGCTTCCTTTCCAGTGGATGGGAGCACACCTGAGGATGGATAGTCACCAATATCAATAAACTATTTGCTGCAATAGGTGTGTGGAAAGCATTGGCATCTCTAAATTGTAATTTAGCTTTCCTTTCCTTAGTCCACACAAGACTAAAGAGTCCTTCTGTCTTACTCAGGTAGCTGATAAGGATGCAGGATGTGAGTAGGATTGATCAAATTTCCTGTGTGTCTTCTCTTCTAAGAGCTACTTCATATTTGTGGTAGTGAACCTGGACATAAAGAAGCCATGTGGAGTGTGCTGAGGATGCTGATGAAAGATGGTCAGACAGTTGGGATGATTGATAATGTTTATGTTTGCAACAAAGATGTGCATTTCTTAATTGGAGCCTAAACATTGCAGCATTTATATAGAGATTGTTCACCGAAAAAGAAAGAAAAGGTACAGCTCTGGAAATTCAACTCTTAAATGACACATTATCACCATACCTCCATTTCCTCAAATGCAGAATAAGGAGTATCTGAAACTAAAACCTGAGAAGCATTTAGAAGGGCTGTAAATTGCTGTCAGTACCGGCATCTACCCAGAGGAAGCCATTGCAGATTCACTTTTCAATGGCATGTTTCAATTCATACTCAGACCTATTTATATAGGAAGGAAAAATATAGTTAAAGATGCACAAACGGTGTATGCTTGTATATATATGCTTATATATATATATATATATATATATATATATACACACACACAAAAGGATAAAGATGATGTTATACATTTTCATTACATAAATTGCAAACAATGTTGTCTGCTATCAGTTTTACTGATAGAAATTAATTGAAGTAAATGAAACCAAGGTTGTCTGGAAGAAGCCATTTTTCATCTCAATAAGCATTTTCTATGTATGATGCAAGAGGGAATACAGTTTGATTCCCAGACAGAATAAAAAATCTTTAGGGATCAAGTTTGTAATCTGCTTACTGAAGAGTTGAAGATGTTATGCCCTGTTTTTAGACGTTCAAAGAAAATCTCAACTGGTGATACTCATGCAATTTTGTTCTATGTTTGCTACATATCCTTTTACTGTGTATCTCCTCTCCTTTGAAGTCTCAGTCTTGTCTTTTGCTTTCAATTTTGCAGCCTTTAGTAGGAAAAGTTTCCCAGACTTGGTGGATAAGCAATACCATCATTCAATATAGATGTTAGCACTGGTTTTAATATTCTTTAGTGATAGCCCCTCAAACCAATAGAAATCCTGGTAATTATCCTGATTTCTCTCTTGTCTTCCCTACCACTCATTGAACTATATTTTGGAAAATGTGAAAATTGTAGGAAAATGCGTTGATTTGAACTTTCCTGTGCTAGCTTAGTCAATCTAACTTAGACACACTAGTCAAAAACAAAGGTGTACACTCAGGTTTCATTCTTGCAGCTTTCAGTTGTTGTCAAGTCACACAGCTGTAATATCCAATGTACAAAAACAAAGGGGCAGTTGCAGTAGGAACCTACAGAAGATAATGGGTCAATGTTCCCCAAGAAAAGTAAACCTGAATCTGCCCTTCTTGAAAACATTTGAAGTTTTGCACTTATTTAACAAAAACATGATTGAGGTTGTGTGTGAATTACTTGGAATAGACTTTAAAATACTGCAAGAGTACGTATTGGTTACTGGCAATCTTTCCCCCTTTCTCACAGCATTCTCATTATTTCTGTATCTGGTTTTGATTTTTTTTTGGTTCATTTTTAATGCAACGAGAGCATTACATTTCAGTCAATTACAAGAGTATGTATTTTGTTTCCTTCTAATGGTTTCTCATATCTTTCCAGTGAACAGTAGCTATATGATATCTCTTAATTGCTCGAGGTCATAGGCATACAATACCAAGACAGACAGGCAGAACTTCACATTAAAAATCTGATTGCACACATACACATGAAACAGCCTTGAAAAGGCAGATCTGATTTCTAAGATGCATCACAGTTGTCCTCTATCCCTTCTTTGTTCTATTAAGACTTTTATATGCTGATAATGCAGAGATGCTGAGAAAACAGGAAAAGATCAAATAATTTCATAGTCACAATTCACCATTTCTTTCAAACTTTTATATTCTGCAGATGTGAAAATAGGTTTAACTCCTGCTTTACATATGAGGTCATGTTTAATCTTCAGTGAAATGAATAAGAGGGTTCATATTAGTTTCAACACACATTGGATCAGATTATCAGATATTTGACACATGACATTCAAAATTGTATATATAAGATTGCATGCTAGAATAAAATTATAAAAATTATCATACATTCTGCCAGAAACTTCAGGAGAAGCAAAAAAAATGAAGGTAGGAGACAGGCTTTTGTAATGCACATACAATCTCAAACTCTACAAATTATGGCAACCTTGAAGGTTGTGCTTTTGGAGATAATTAATATGTTCAGGGAAATACTAAACTTCAAAAGCAGCATATTTTTGGGGTAAATAATTAAGATGTGTACGTCACATATACCACAGTACTGTCTTAGACAACAAAATATCTCAAAACATTAAATAAGTAACTTTTACAGGAGATTAAACATTCTAATTATTGGAATTTTGGCTTACACTCAGTGATGCTCTGTTTATTTTGCATATATCTTATGAGAGCTCAAGGTCTTACAAGGAGAAGAAAATTTTGAATCATAAGTTATCACCACTAGAAAGATGTATTTATTCATTTGGTATTTAAAAACATAAAAGATTTTCTTTTGCAGTGACATGCTATAATGATGTCAAGATCTTAAATAAAGACCAGTTTATTAATGAGGCAGAAGGCTGGTTCAATGGATGAACTGTTGATAAAATGTCATTCTCACACAGCAAGTAATTTTTCTTAAGATATTAGGAGGCACTAATGCCTCAGGTGTTTGCTCATGTAGACATAACTCTAAAAAAATCTGAAACACTACAAATTTTTTTGTTGCTGACCTGTGAAATGTGAGAAGTGACCAAGCTCATTAATTACTGTAATTCACTGACTGCACTCAAGAGCTATGACAAGTTTTCAGACTAAAAAAAAAAAATTGAGTAAATGCAACTTGATATATTAAAAGCCTTTAAAATGAACAATCTTGTAAAAAAGAAAAAAAAGATATTACAGATAGCCTGCTCACTTTGATGGACAGAGTTCTGTATACAATGAGACTTTACAAATATCCAGCAATGTCTAAAGCGGCCCACTTTAAGAAGCAGCCAAGTGTTGAAGAAAGTTGGCAAATGAATGAAATCTGAAGTCACAATGATTTGTAGTTTGATCTCTACTAATATTTGCAAAGGAATCCCTTTGGAAATAGTTGAAGGAGGAAATGGGAATAAGTGATTTAGAAGGTTTGGTCTGAGGTAGTCATATGTAGAAAGATTCACTTGAGGGAGTGGAAAAGCTTGATAGGTGTTCTTTTGAAATTACAAGTATTTTCCTCATTTGCTGCCTACTGGGAATCCCACAGGACAATGACTTTTCTTCCACAGTGAAGCTCTTACATGCCCACCAGACCTTGATCAAACACCATTTCCGTAACTTCTGTGTTTTTCTCTTGCACTGAGCAAGGATTGCAGGGTTTCATACAGCAGCATCATGCCCAGCACCAGCCCACACAGGAGATGAAAATGCAGGTGTCTGTGCAGTAGCTCTCAGCAAAGAAGGATGCCCAGCAGCTAAAAAGTATTTGGGCTGACACCGTTAAAAAAAGTAAGCCTTTCAGTGTGTTTTGCCAGTTCTTGACCTAGTTTCAAGTCTAAAACAAATGCTTGTTTTAGGCTGGTGGGCAGAAAGAGGAAGTTATTCATGTGTTTTAAAACCTAAAAGAAGAATAAATCAAGTTCAATTTAAAAAAAATCATCTGGGATGTGAAAAAAAAAAAAAAAGACTTCAACTTAATTTAAACTTTATTTGCCTTAGAAGACATGAAAATCCCTGTTCCACTGCAGACAAGTGGGATGTTCTTCTTCATTCTCATTTATCTAAAGTGCCAGAAAGAGTAGGATCACTGAGAGATAAATAGGTCTATTGGAAGAAAAAGAATATAAATGCTGAAAAATTACTTGAAGCAACAGACAATTTAGTCAAAAAGTAATATGGAAGTGCTGCTTCTGTACAGTTACATTATTGAATAATTTCATAATTCATTTGCAAAGTATCACAAATTTTTCAGTCCTCATTTGGAATTTATGAATTACCCCAATTTTCTCAATTATGAATTATAACACCGAGTCCTTCAAAACTTTTACAGTACATTTGTAACTTGATCTGATGCCTCAGGTTTTAGCTTTTATATTTTTCAGATTCTGTGCTGCTTTAGTGTGTAGTTCTGAGCTTCATATTAAGGGATGTTAAGTTCTCTTCACAGAGTAGGGGGACAAAACAATTCCTTTTCTAGTTTGGGATCAAGGACAATCAATATAAATCTCAGGCCCAAGACCATAAACAATTGGGGACTGAAGAGAGGAAAACAAGAAGGATGGACTTCATAGGCTAAAGCTATAACTGGACAATTAACTCCAATAGGCAAATGGACCAGAACTTATAAAAGTGTGAGACCTCATGACCAATCATGCATTTTGTGACCATTTTGGGTCCATCTTTTGTGTGGCCCTGGCTGGGCTCTTGTTTTGTCCAAGGCTTTTAATAAACACCTACTTTATTCTTGAACTCTGTCTAGCCTCTGTTATAGGTCAGCTTTCACAAGGCATCAGACCTGTTTGGAATTCTACAAAGTTTAATTTTAATTATTAATTTGTGGGGTAGTAATGCATGTTTAAGAATATTTGCAACACACCTTTAGTGTATTTTACTCCATAGCATAGACATGTACATTTGTCCCACCTTTTACTTTAGCAGGGTTTTGATTCCTTTTAACTGGATCAAGTCATCCTGCATTTTGCCTGGCTAGATTTTCTTTTCCTCCTGTACTGTATTGCACCTATAGGCATGCCCATCAAGTGGTGGTAATTAGGATATGCATGATCTATGCCTGGTAAGTCTTTTATTTCATGCAGGGTTGGGTTTTAACTCTGGTGTGATGCTGAGTTGCTAGCACAGTGTGAATTCAGTCTCCTACCTGAGACACACATAGGGAGCACAGTGGTCTCCTGATCTGTGAGGGTGTGGAGGCTGCCACCCAGTCTTTGCCAAAAGTGGAGCTCAGCTTTGGTTTAAGTCCCACTGGGGGAAAATAAGAGATTACAATTGCTTTAGAAGAGACTGTTCTACACAGTAGGATTTGGAGTCAAATATTTATCCTTTAGAATGTACTGAATAAATAATTTTTTGTTACAATGAATAAAAAGCATGGAAGGAAAAACTACCTTAACTGAAATATGGTAATGCAGTATATTTACAGCAGTTCTCTCCTTTAATTTTATCAGAGGCCTGAAGCTTCAATGTTACTAAGATTTGTCTGGAATTGAGTGCTAAGTATCTTCAATTAGAAAATTTAATTAATTGTAATTTGTAAAAGATTTAGCAGATTTGGATTTCTTCTGTATAAATTCATTTCCTAATGAGTCAGTGTGGTAATTTTGGGAAGGATACATTGTATTTTTCATGCATATCAAAATATAGAGACACTTATAACTGCAGCTCTGAAACAAGTTAGTTATAGAGCTATCTACAACCTTCCTGTACTCTGGAATGTGTTTAAAGAAATTATAAATTCATGAATCTATGCTTAATGTTATTTTTTACTGGAAGTTTTATAACTTTCTAATATACCTGGTAAACAAGCAAGCATCTTAATTTTTTTCTAGGATTGACAGATGCTTGCCCCTAACTTCCAAAGATACATATAGCCCTTCTATTCTCCTGTAAATTTATGTGTATCTGGATAAAAACTGTTTTCTAGCTGTATATGCATTGTCCATATGGCTAAAAATCTGTTAAATGTCTGGAAGATTATCCAGAGCAGCAGTGCAGTTAAGCTTTATGTTCAATGAAGTGTCATTATTTTTCAGGATAGTAAAAATCAGGGAATATTAAATGGAAACAGATAAAAAGGTGTTATTACAACAGCCCCTTAATTAGCCAGTTTGATTTCCCTTTTGATCTTTTCAATTAGCCAATAAACTGTCTTTTAAGTTGTGTTATTGGGCAAGTACATCATGGAAAATCAGTTATTTGAAAAGGATTTTAACAAACCCTCATCCATTTTTACAAATGTAAATGTGCTGTAACCCTTAGCCAACTGACTAAGTAGCCATCTGCTGTATAGCTGATCACTCTGATTATGTGCAAAGACAGCAGGTCTCTACTGTAGGCTTTATTTTATTTATAAGTCTATGTACATTGGCTTCCATTCTAATTAGATTTTGCACAGCTATAGTAATGTAGGAGGTGCTTTAATAAATGCTCAACAGTATCTATGACTCTGCCAACTTGGCTTAATATAATGAGATGTCCTTTACAGAAGTGTTCCAGAAGGGATTGTAAAGGGATTGTAAAGGGATTGTTTACCGCTTGGTCTTACAAGGAGTTAACCAGGATTCTGTAACTGCAAAGGTTTGTGGATGAAAATCACAGGCTGAATTTCAACTTACATTGCACTATAAAAGTCACATAAAACAAACCTGTGCTGATACATGGCTTTACATATTAATCATCCCTGCACAGAACTTCTTTTCTCAGATAACACCATCTCAGACTAATTGCAATAGGACCCTAAAAAATATTTTTGAATGTGCAACTAACAGCTGCCGGACTGTTTCAACCCTTTTGATGCTCTGGAGGTATGTGATTCAAATCTCCAGAAATCACAACAGCAAGACTGCAGTTGTGGGGAGAGCAGTTTAATGAATATACACTGAAATTGTAATGATTGTTCTGTGTCAAAGCTAATATGCTTAGACTTCTTGTTTCTGTTTAGCTGGCTTTCATGCTAGAAATTCTGATTCTTAATGAGAGCAATTCATCCATTAACTGGAGTAATTATGCAGTTTTGAGACCCTCTGTCATAGAGATTAGTTGTTAAAGAGATGCTATCAAGAGGCTGAGGACCTACATGCCAGTTTCATTAGATGGAAAATTTTCCAGAATGTTTGTTATTCCACTGCAAGCCATGCTTATAATTTTTGCTAAATGTCATTGAAAACTTCAGTGAGGGCAACTTTGTGCTTTTGAGTGGGAAAAAGAAAATGCAGTTGCACATAAAAATGGGTAACTGACCTGACAGAGTGAAACATCCAAAAGAAAAAGTGTGCTGCACTTTTTATGTTCTATTTGTTTTAGCAAGTAAAAATGAAATTTGCTAGTGTGCCAAAGAAAGGCAGCACCACTTCCATAATGAGATTTTATTGAGTGAATACTTTATAATAACTTACCACAAAGATATTACTGACAATAATAAAAACCATTCATATAATTGAGTGACGTGCTTTCCCTATAATCACAGGGGGAGAAAGAAGGTCAAAAGAAAACATGTGCAAGCCTAGTAATAAGAGGTAGATAGTAAACACAATCAAATCTCCAGTCTGAATAATACTGGTCAAGTTGAACATGTCTAGGTATTGGGTAATATTTTTAATTTACATTAAAATAGGTCTAAAAACTGCATTACAGATCTACTACATGATAATGTCATGTAGATTGTCAAACAGGGAATAAAAAGGTTTAGGACATTTACAACTTATTTATAATGAGCTAAATGGCAGCATATTTAGCTTGCCAAGAGGGAAGCAACACCACACACATGTGATACAGTATGATAGGGTGCAATCACAGCTGAGACAAAATGTAAGCCTCTTAAAGTAACAAATACCTGATTGGTTTAGCACTGCTGCCAAAAATAAAGACAGTGTGGGCTGCTGGGTAATCTGGATGTGCAAGCAATGAAAAAAGAAATTTAAAAACCAGCATAACTGTTCAAACTGGTGCCTGATTGTTATATTTTAAGAAAACATTATATTGATTCAATTTTTCCCTTCACTTTTCATTGTCTTGCCTTTCAAAACTATAATTTTGCAATAATCTTCCCAATCAAATTACTTCTTTGTGTAATTATGCCTTCTCCACTGCCAGAATTTGACAGCCTCTCTCTAGAGTGATGCATTATGTGATATATGAAGAGGGAGAGCCTGCTGAACTCTTCCATGTGGTGGCAGATTTGGTGCAGCACAATGGCAGCGTGTAGGGTGCAGTCCATGACCTCAGAATCTCACAGCCTGCTCAAAGGCAAGCCCTTCATTTTACTGCTCTGTTAGTTTAATGGGCAGGTTGAGGCTGGGGAAGGAATGAGCTTGGGAAGTAAAGAGCAGTCCTTTATGCTCAAACAGCTTTCCAGGAGAGAAATATTTCCCTAGAGATAGTTTTGGGGTTTTTTTAGATTCTTTAGCTTAATTGTTTCTGTAAGACACCAACAGACAGTTTCAACTTACAGATAACACCTCTGTCTTTTGCTTTTTTCCCCCAGGTCTGTGTCCTCACTTTCTAACTCGCATACATCTTCAGCTACAAATACTACCACACGTTGCAATGAGGCAATTGAAAGTAGCATCTGATATTTAACAGCTTTCTGGGAATAGGCAGAAAATTAATAGGGTGAGTGAGTATGTTTCAAAGAACAAAAGAGGGAAATAGCATTTTCCAAATCCCAGAAGCTGAGTGCAATTGCTTATATTATTACAGCTGAATGGGGGTGGGGTAAGGTGACGGGTGGTCTCTGTGTGTTTGTGTTTGTAATTGCAGCAGTACTATTAAGTGCTTATGATTCATTTTTTTTCTGTTTCCTGATGTGTCTCTAAACCTAGCATAATTAGCTCCACTTCCAACATGAAACTCAAGAACTCCTTGGAAAGACAACTCAAATGTGGGCAGCATGCTCTTATCTTTCAGAGACAGGAAATATTATAATAAATATATTTCATCTGTGAATCTTTAGGGTGACAAAATCAGAGATTTTTTTAATGACCATTAGAAAACCCTGTGTGTATTCCATAAGCAGCATGAACCATTGTGCTGCAGGCCTGTTTTTTAGAAGTGCTCAAAACAATTTTATTTGCAGTTGGTGGGAATTGCAAGCATTTAGACCTTCTGAAGACTGGCCCCGGGGTTTTATTTTTGGGAAATAACAGGAAAACTGAAGGAAAATATAAAGTCCTCATATAACAGAAACATAGCACTTTTCAGAAGAGGATGTGTTAACAATTTCTGCAGTACCTTATTATCAATGGAAATCTAGCACATGAATCAAACATTCAGTGTGTTCAGTTACTTTATAAAAATTTCACTGTCTCTACAGTGAAGCTATCAGTGCACTAATAGAGAGCTGGCTGAAAACCGCTGAAAAATTTGGCACTTGATTATCAAACTAGCTTTTGCAAATGACAGCCTGAGACATGAAGGACAGCCTTAAGATGTTCTGAGGAATGACAATAAAATTCCTTATTGAAATTATTTAATGAATTGCTGAAATGATGAAAATTTTAAAGGAGTGGAAAACTATGGACTCTCTACAATAAAACACTTTCAGCAAGATTCCCAGTGACCTTTTTTCTTGCCCTTTTAAGGTATTTATTGTTAGATTTTTTTTTTAGCACAAAATCAATTGGCTTTTATTAAAAACTGGTGAAGATTCATGGGGCTACAACATTAGTACAATATAGAATCAAAATATTTTTGTATACTGGAAATTATATTAGAAACAACAACTGTAAGCTTGAAGTTTTAAAGCACTACTCTTACTGACTCTTTTCCCTTAGTATAGAAAATGTTCCAAGTGTCAGGTAGTGAGTGGATACACCTGAGCAGACCTTACAATTTCAGCTGAGTTTTAAATTTACAAAATGCACAGTTTCATGTTTGAGTTCTAAAACCACACTGGATGAGTACAAAAAAGAACACTCAATCTTCTAATATGACTGAGATGGGCATGAATGCATAAAATGATTTGGATCTTCTGTCCTCATGTTCTTTGATTTCTCTTGTCTTCTCTTTTAAAGAGAAAAAGAAAGAATAGAATAGAACATGAATATTGCAGGACAATTTTTAACCACATTGAAATTCTTGATGTATAGCAGCATTGAAGGCAAGAAAATAGCCCACTATCCATTCTGGTGAGTTCAAAACCATTTTGGAGATCACTGATTATTTCTCTCGATTTATCACATATGTGCTAATCAATTTTGATGTTTTGTATAGCAGAAAATACCATATATTGCATAAAAATAAATATAAATTTTAAAAAACCAACATTTTCCTCTTTTTAACTTTTGTCAGGAATCAGTAAGGTAAGTCTGTGGGCACATTTTTGTCTTACAACAAACTTTAATTCACATAGAATCTAAACATTGTTTCTGAGGCTTCTTAGCTACCAAAAATTAATTTCTTCTGAAGTGAATGTACTGCCCTTGATGTACATGTAGTCCTTGGCAAACATCCTGGATAGATTCTGGGAAAATGTGATTGCACTTCACAAAGTCAAATATGCATATAAAGGGTATTAATAACTACACATTTGGGAACATTCTGAAAAAATATTGGTTTAAGTGTATTCTTAGTTCTGAGATAATGTTAAAAATGTGACTTTGAACACATTCATGGATTACATAAAGAAGAAAACTAAACCATGGTAATAGAACATGTGATACTTCTCAGCTACTGGCTTTTATGAGTCACTACTGAGAAAACAGATAATGATCTCTATCTCCAAGTGCAGAGATTTGTCCACAAGAAAGGGAACTAATTTACATAGTTATCTGTAAAACAGAAAAATAGCAGTGTCTAACCACACAGTGGTCTGTGAACTTAAATGAAAGATTTGCACATTTAAATAACAAGAATTTTTAGTTTTGTTCCCTTATCTCAGTTTGACAATAAGTATATCTGAACTGTAGCACTTCAATTATAATGATGACACCTCATGGTTTCCTTACTTTGACCTAGAATATCATTCAACAAAAGACTTGATAGGTCATTCTCCCAGCCATGCAGAACAGAGTTGATTCTCAGTAATTCATACTTATACTGTTTAAGTAAAACGTATGTGAAAACGTTGTCACAAAACCAATCTGTGATTGAATCTCTCAGCTCTGCATTTTCTCTTTAGTTTCATGTCCTTTTTTCCCTGTTACAAATAATTTTTCTTGCCAAATATGTCAATCATAAACATCTTACGACAGCTTAATAGTGGAATGGAAGCCTCACTTTCTGTAAAGGTAGATCAGGGAAAAGGAAACTAAAATTTGCAGAAATGGTAGGCTGGACCCTCACCTTGGTCTCATGTAGCTCATTAACATAGAGTTTCATTTAGTGCATCAATACTCTTTCTACTGTCCTTCCAGTGCTGAGGGAATTAAGTTCCCAAATCAGCAATTTCTTTTGGACAGCTTTACCAAGCTTTTCTCATCTACAAAACAGTTTATATAGTCTCTTTAAGATCATCTATTAATGGAATGTGGCTGGCACAGTGATGCATTAGAAGTAACAAGACTAATAGCCATTACTTCACATCTTTTGCTTTAAAGCGCTTTTATATTTTGGCAGAGCAGTCAGTTGATTTTCAAGTGAAGGTGTGATGGATTGGTGGAAGTTCTACCTGATGTAGCATATATAATCTTCATTTTTCTCTATAAACATGAATTAATATAAAAAGCTGTAGGTTTTCATTTTCCTCTTCATATTAGTATTTCATTTTGGATAACGTATAGCCTTGCATTACCACTGTTACAGAAATAAATGATAAGTCACAAGTAATAAGCTTCAATTATTTAAGCTTTTGTAAAACCCATACCAAAGTACTTCCAGATGACTCATACTGTATAAAATTGTCTCAGTAGTTGCTCATCTGTTACTGATAAGGGAGGCACAAAATAAATCACAACAATATGATTTGTGTAAAATTTTCTAATACACCTAAATGGTAGAAGATCTAATTTTGGGGGCTTGGAGCTATGCAGCTATGCAGTCAGACATTGACTAGAATGTAAATGCAGATTCCAGTAGGATTTAGAACTTTATCTTCTTACAAGCATCTGAAAATTCTGGGATCCTTTATCTGCAATTTTTAAACATCTAAATATCTTTGAAAGTCGTGGACTGTAGAAGTCAAAAGGTAAAGAAATGTAAAGATCTGCACTATTGAAGAGTATAAGTTTGATCCAAGTAGAATTGAGGGACCAAGATTTATGGTTAAAATAATTGAGATATCTAAAACCCCAAAAATGTTAGGGCCAGGATTTCCCCAAGTTCCTAATGTTCCAAATGCACAGATGATCTCAATCTTATACTGAGCAGTTAAGGTCTTCTCTTTTTCTTAAGCAGTCTTATTTCTTTATCTGCACCTTTATCAAGGAACCTAAAGCATAAATCCATTCATTCCCTTGGGTTTTATTTCAGACTGCATTTCCTCTGGTTGTTTACAGTCTCCTTTCATAGTAAAGCTATCACGGATCCTGATTACAAGAGTGTTTTTGTTTATTTATAAGCTTTCAAAAGCTGCTCATCGTTATTTTTCTCATCTCATTTTGGCATTAATGAGTGCTGCTTTAATACACTTTGGAAAGGGAGTAGAAAAATATTCTCCTAGTTCTGAAGATGAAATGAGGTACTAAGAGGTGAAGGATTTGTTCTAGTCACACAGCCAGGCACCACATCAACAGATTATGAGCCAGATGTTTCCATGGCCCTCACCAATGCAATACCTGAGCACCTGACCACCTTCAGTGCACTTAAAACAGCCCCATGAGATGAGAAATTACTATAACTCTCACTGTAAAAATGAAGAATTGAATTACAGGAAAACTAAGGATGCAGTACTAAAGGTATTTAGATATTTATTGTCTTGAAATTTTCCAAAAACAATATAGGAAGGAAATAGCTGGAACAGGGAATTAAACCTGTCTCCTAAGTCTTGAGCTGAAGCTGAAACTGCTGAACAATCTTCCTCTTTCTCCCTGGAAAACTCCTGCTACTCCATATCACACAATCTGGGTCATATCTCAGCTAAGCTTGTTTCTTTTCTCTCCTGGCATGCTGCTCAGATACGTGTGTGCACAGACTGTTAGCTAAGGAAACTGATTTATTGGGATCATCTGCAAAGGTTAATTCTCACATAGGGAATGCCACTAACAGGTTGGCCATTGACTGTCTTGATGGTCATGGGGGTTTCCATAACAGACACTTTGTGACATCTCCTTCACCTGTGTCAGCTGAGACTCCCTGAAATGCTGGCCCATGAATTATTGTAATTCAGCTAACCACGGCCAGGCTACCTCAAGCCACATACCAAACTCACCTTATGAAAAAATACTATGTTGTGAATGCATAACAAACATCTACAAAACTCTATCTGAGCATAATATAGAACTGCAAATAGAGTTCCCATCAGGGAGTTTCTGTCAGCCAGCTGATGCTGATGTCTGTGTGAGGCCAGGACAGCCTAGCTGGTGTCCTTTTTCTATTTATAACTAATCTGACCTGGGCAGATATAGGCTAGGGAGCAATTGTTACTGCCCTACCAATGAGAGAGAGAGAGAGAGATTGTGTGTGTGTGTGTGTGTGTAGGTAGAGCTCTTACACCCACCTGCATTATTATTAAAACTAAGTTATAGCAGTTAAATCCAGTGTGCACCACCAATATGTATTTTTACCTTTTTTGTCCTTTAAAATATCCACACCCCTATCCCTGGTTTTGCAGGGCTTTATGTCAGCCACTTCTTTACTCGAGTAAAAGTGCTGCTCAGAAGGTCCTTTCTGGGAAGCACGACCTCTGCAGAGCCCAGGTTTCAGTGGCACCTCTGAGAGCAGCAGCACCTGTTCTTTTGGCAGAAGGGATATATGGAGAGAATGAGCAGAAAGAAAGCATTGTTTTCTATTTGCTTTCCTCTCATGTTATTGTTTCCAGATGAGTCAAATAAACAGAAAGGATTCTGGAATAACTGAATGACTTGTATGCGCTTTTGCATATGCCTTAATGTATATTGCTGGAGAGAGGAATCAAGTTTTGTGCCAGGGCTTTGCAACACAATCTCTTGTTGTTCTTGTTTTTCTGTTCAGTATATTTTATTAGGAAAAAAATTAAAAAGTGCTGATTTGAGCTCATTACTTGTCAGACCTCAGAAATTGCTCTGTTTTCCTGAACCAGAAACTGAATAAGAACTTCAGAACTGGGCCTAATGGTTCTGTAATTATAATGTCATATTATGACTGTGTTCTTTAAAATGTCAACATGAGGAGAAAAAAGGCTATAGGCTATTATTTTCTTCTTATTGTGGTGTTCCTTTGAATACTGTAAAAACATCAAACACATACTTAGAAACAAAGGCAGACTGAGTAAATGAGATCATGCTGAGGCCTTTGTTGCTCTGGCTGGATTGTTTTTGATGTCTGAGCTAGCTCAGTAACTGGCTTTATCTTTATCTGGGACCACAATGCAGCCTGCAGCATCAACACACCCAGCCAGACAGCCAATAACCGTGGCTGAGGTTCTGACCTTTTCAGATTTCCTCTCAACTAATAAGTAGCTATGTGAGAACCCTTTTTTGTCTTTTTCTCTGTGGAAGACACTTCTCATAAAAAGCAAAACACTACAAGTGTTATGTTCATGCAAAATTCAACTACAGCTCCATTTGAATTTTCTTCTTCAGAAACTCCATTATGGGAAGCACCTGTGTGTGTGAAGAAGCCCTTCTTGTTCAGCTGCTTTTCCCAAACCTCAGGCATGTTTTCCTCACTTCTCTGTGTTGCACCTTGGCCTTTGCAAACAAAATACAAAGATTTTCAAAAGCATCTCAGTAAATTTTCAGTGTTCTTTCTTAGTGTAGAATATAGGTGTCCAGTAGTGTCATATTCGCTGAGAAGTATCTGAATTGAGTCACAAGGACCAATATATAGTATTTTCAAGGCAAACTGGTTAACCTGTTTCCTCTGGTTGCTGCACTCCGGGTGAATAATGGTCACTTATTTGCTCTGGCTTTCAAGGGTATCATCTGTCAGCAATTTGGTCTCTCTGGTGGCTTTTAGGTAGGAGAACATCTGTCTTTGATTCATTAGGATCCCACTTTGAGCCCTGCATCCTTAAACATTTGTAAAACCATTCCCAGTAATATTGGGTCTCCAGGGTTCTTGCTTTGCTAACTGATAAGGTCCACTTTAGAGTTTTGTAAAGTATAGACAAAATAGTCTGGCCAGAGCTAAAATGATTCACTGGATGTTATATGATGCCTTGAGTGCTGTAGGCCTGAAGATAAAAAAAGTAAAACCTCATGCGCTCGATTTCAACATGAGAACTGAGAAAATGCATTCAAAGCCTTTAAGAAAGGGCACTTGTCCAATTGCACAAGGAAACATTTCTCACATGTTTAATTCTCAGGTAACAACTTGCAAGTTTACAGTGACTTCACGTTTAAAACTGCCTATCAAATGCTTTATTTAAAATCTGAAATTTCATAACTAAAGTACAAGTATCCTTATCCAACATTATCAACTATAATCACTCCAGAAGATGGCAAAAAAAATCTGTGGTATTACATTCCAATGACTGTAGCTGGACCAGCAAGTAAGAATGATACATAAGTAATAAGAGATTTTCTTTGAAGCTTTTTATAATCTGTGATTGCTTATGACATAGGTGAGGTTTCTTAGGCCTTTCTTTAATTGGATCAAATACTTCACTGAGTAAAGCAAGAAACTGAAATGTGTAAAGCAATTTTCTTCCCCTGTGTATTTTTAAATACTTCCAGACTTTTTTGTAAATGCTTGTATTTTACAAATTTAAAATTATTATAATTTATTTCCAATAATTATTCCTTGACAATGGAATTTGGTTTTTCTCTGTTTGTGTTGCTTGCTGATGAAGTGTAGATGTGCACAGTCCTGGATGCGCCTAAACATTGTTGTTCAATATGGAGAAACCCTACCTTGAACATAACTGAGTGACTTCAGCTGCAGACTGAGTATTTGAGGACAAGGGGAAATAGTGACAGATGTTTTGCATCCAGACCTGTGACTTTGGATGTCTCCAAAGACCGGGATGTAGTAAAGGTGGCTGGGAGTTCACTTTGGAGTAGCATTTAAGGTACAAAGCTGAAAGAGTAACAAACTTGCCCTTTTTCTCTGTGTGTATCCTTTGCACCCATTTCGTGTCTCTTGCTACAAGGTAAACTTGCAGCAGCTACATCAAAATAAATATCGTCGCTGGCCCAGAGTGGCAGAAGTGAGATCAGAAGTTAGTCCATTAGTAATGCAAGAGCTCTACATTCCTCTTCCTTCATTTTGATCAGGAAGACCAATGCCAGTTTTCATCCAACTACTTTTTTCCTTCCTAAAAATACATAATTAAGGGAAACAGAGAGGAAAGGGGGAGAGAAAGAGAGGGAAGGGTTTACTTCTGCATTCTGTTTAACAAATATTATTCCTTCTGACAGTGATTGACAGTGATAAAGAATTATAAATAAAACTTTTACAGAGAATGTGGGGTTTTTTTCCCTTTCTCTCTCACTTTCTTGAGAACCTATCTCCTAACTTGAGAACCAGCCATGGCAACTCTACAGGATCATCCTAAGACCCCTGGCCACCTGTTGAACCTGTGGCTGATTCCTCTGGGAAATGGATTGAAATGGAAATTTAGAGGGGGCAGTATGGAACCTTTCCACTAAGTCTCAGAACAATTTTGCAGTTACAGTGTTATTCTTGCTCACTCCAGGGATATTTGCTTATATTTTTGAAGCATAAGGCACAGGCTGAGCTTAAACCAAGATGCACTGTATGCATCTTTCCAAAGGGTTCCTTTGTGCAAAGAGATATTTGATTAAAATATTGTTGCAACATGGGCAGTGCAGGATGGTTTGCAGATGCACACAGAGTTTATCACAAATATCAGCGTCTCTTTTTGTGAAATAAATATGACTACAAGTTCAGGAACAGCTCTGGTAGAAGCAAATTGCCTATTCTGAATCTGTGGATTAAGAACAATGGGATGTTTACTCAGTTGTTTAGAGCATGGTGCTAACAATGCCAGGCTTGGGAGTTGGATCTCCGTGTGCACCATTCACTTAAGACCTGGACTTGACGATCCTTGTGGGTCCCTTCCAACTCAGAATATCCTGGGATTCTATGGAAAAGGTTGGGCTGGGATGAAGCATAGTGATTACAAAAAGCTAGCTATTATATAATATACACGTTCTAGAGTGTGTCTAAGTATATAAATATTTTATATTAGGATTAAATGCATATTTTAATTAGACAGCAATGATACACTTGGGAATACAAGTAGTAACACTGCTTAGAGATGATCTCTTTTAACACTATCCAGCTCTGTTGTAGGAGTTTTCTGTACAACAGCGGACAAGCTTTTGAATTAGCTATAATTGCAAGTCATTTTATGGACAGAATAAAACACCAAATCATGGTATTCACATTATTGTCATTAAATAAAGAGTAGAAATTATTTTGCTTATTTATTTCAGAGGAATTTTTTTCTGGGTTGGACAGTCAATACAAGGTGAAGCTGAGTACTCCAGAATGTGTTGCCATAAAGGCAGGCTGCTGTTTTCGGTAACTGGTTCCATGGCTATTACAGAATGATCAAGATTTTTCCTCCCTCCTTTGTGCCTCTGCTTTTGATTAGGCCTTTTCTTCTACCCAGGAAGGGTCCTTGCTGACTATTTGTTGAGTGAATCTCAGCAATGAGGCACCAGAATTGGCTGTACACTGACAACTTAACTGCGCTGTGGGTTAATTCCAGCTCTAGATATACTTTCAAACACCACAGACCATTTATCCCCTCTATGGCTGTGTTAGATTTCTTTTGCAAGGGAGTAGTGTCAGTGTTACTGCCTTGAGAAAATTATGCCAGAGACAAATATAATGGTGGTTCTGAAATATAGATGTATTTCAAAGTCTGGCCAAATTCTGTGTTGATCTTGTGTCCATCCAGGTAGATCATCTAATCTCTATTATGAGAAAAACTCATTTGCACTTCTTGAAGATCCATCCACCTGTATTTTTTTTTTTTTTTGAAAGAAGATGATTAAAGATTTATTGGTTTTTATGGTTTAATGCCAAGATAAGAAGACAGCTTTTTCACTTCCTTCTTCTCCCACATCTCCTCTCACCCATCTGAGTGTCTGCAGTGCAAAAAGCCAGTTGTTTTAACCTTGTGTAATAAGACACTTCTGATAACAGTGGTAAAGACACAGAAATGTTTCCCTTGGAAGTGTAATTTTCTTTTTGAACAAAAATTAACACTACAGAAGACATGTTTTCTGGCTGGTTAGCAGCAATTAGTTGGAAACTCCTGAGTACTAATTCATTGGAATAATTTTGGAGTGTGTTATCTGATTTATTTCTGATTGAGTGATCAGACTTAATTTCTTTGCACAGATAAAGTTACTAATGCTTCCTGTTAATTTGCTTTGGTTTGAGGAGAAGAATTTTTAACATTGGTGGGTTTTCTTTTTGCGTTTTAAGCTGGGGGTTTCTTGGGTTTTTTTTTTTTTGGTTTTTTTTTTTTTTTTTTTGTTTTTTTGTTTTTTTTTTTGTTTTTGGTTTTGTTTTTTTTTTTTTCCTATATCAGTTACATCATTGAGGTTCATGGAATGCTGCAGCTAGGAAGGAGAAATAGCCTCTTTTCCTGCTTGCAGGAAGGCAGCTTTGCCCTGAGTCTAATTCTGTTCCCCTGCCAATCCTCCCTAACATGAATGGGAGGAATCACTTTCTGCCTCCCCTGGCTCTGTCTTTATCAGCACCAGTGCTTTGAGGGCAGTAATAAAGAAGCAGTATCTTAATGACATCAGGAGTGACCTTAACAGACAGGGAGATTGTTAGGAGGAACTGTTGGTGATTAGTTTTGGACTAAGAGTAGGGGATATCATGTGCACAGCAGAGAATAAGCCAGGGAATTGGTAACTCTCTAGAGGAGGGAGCAAAGGGAAGGGAGAGTGAAAGGATTCAGTAGAGCCATAGGGAAAACAGCTTTCTTGAATCAATCAAAATGTGTTAATTTTCTTGAAACTTCAGGCTGTTTTGTTGATACTATATGTGCAAGTTGGAGAATGAAGACAAATGTTACAAAGGAGATCTTGACTGATTTCGCTAGTCCCAATTGATTTTGTGTTATTTTGGTTTTTACAGTAAAAAAAAGAGTTTTTTTTCCTTTCACCTGGTAGTTGCTTTACTCAGGTTCTCCAGTTCTTTCATGGCATCTTTTACACAGTACACACAGAGGAATTTTTAGTTCCCCTGACTAAACATCTTCTGAACGTCTAGATCCTGTGCTGATAGGTGAATTCTTTAGGTTATACGAATATGTGAGAATAATATCCAGTATAACAGTACATCCTCCTCTCCAGGAGTTTACATTTCCACTTTTTCTTATAATAGAAGAGCTTTAGGTTGTCATCACCTCAACTATCTCCCAGCTTACAAACAGGTATAGGCCTAATAGGCCTAATTATTTTGCATCTGGTATATGATTATTAGAAATCCTGACTTGATGACAAGATTAAAAAATTTTAAAAATAGTAATGCCTAAGCCATCTACTTTATTCTTTTCCTATCTAAGCTTTAGAGATATTGTGCTGTCACAAATTAGATAAAATATCAAGGAGAAGAAGAACAGCATTTCAGAACCTCTAGTTTCCCTTTTTAAAAATAAATAATTACAGACAAATAAAAATGTGCTCTTCAGTATAAAGCTGGGTAATTTAGGCATTTTAAAGTGTAGATATTAATTTGGTTCTGCAAGTCTAGATCTGGCCCAGTGTGGCAGCAACTGAAGATAAGCTTTGGGCTGGCTTGTACGAAACAAATTAGTGCTGTTAGCTTTGTCCTTCTGGCTGAAACGGTTCTAATCAAGAGCTATGATTACAAGTGCTCTTGTTCATCAGAGCATCTGAGAGGGCCACTGACAACTGTGAGATGAGTATGAACTATGTTCTTCCTCTTGGAAGAAACTTCTTGGCGACAACAGAGGAGACAAATGAGTGGGTCACTGTGAGGGGACAGCTGCATAAACTTGTGCTGAACTGACAACTGCAAGATGAGTATGAACTGTGTTCTTCCTCTTGAAGAAACCTCTTGGCCGCAACAGAGGAGACAAATGAGTGGGTCACTGTGAGGGGACAGCTGCATAAACTTGTGCTGTCTGTGGGTGAGGAAGAGACATAAATTTCCAAAGATCCAGTCTGGCACCTGGTCTAGCCATTCCATCTGCTTGATATTAAGAACAATATGTGGGTTTGGAAATCAAATATCTTCTCTTTACCAGAGCTGCCACTCCAGTGAAAAGCATTGTACCCTGTCTGTATTGTTCACTGAAATAGTTACAGTGGGCTGAGGGAGGGAGCAAGAATATACTTGATGATCAAACTTGTTGCTAGGTCTGAAAAATCCTAGACATTTTTCCTGCTGACCTACTTGTCTGGGAATTTATATATATTTATTTAGGGTAACACTGTGCATTAGAGGGATATCGTTTGGGAGAGCTATCACATGGTCTCTTTCAGTCTGTCATGGGGATACTCAGTCTTACTCATTTGGATAGGTAGTCCTGTAACTGCTTTTTACACACCTTTGCACCTTTGCATATCACCTTGAAATGTGGCCAACAGACTTGTGTGTAACCTAGAAAAGAGGTTACATCCTAAATGAATACTCAGCTAATGGCAGTTGTTACATCACCATGCACGCTGCCCTGAGAAGGCTCCCCAGCTGTTCTGTGTGAGAGCACGAACACTTGGGCAACAAGTGAGCAAGGAAAGCTGTCACAGTGCAGGAAGGGACTTAGCATCACAGATTCTGACACGAAAAATGGTCTACTATGTTTAATCTTGCCTTCTTCTCTCTGAAAGCATGGATTGCACAGAGTCTGATTCCCTTACTTGCCTGTATTTTTCCTTTTGTCAAAGCTGGGTTTTCAGAAGTGACAAGTGTAACCCCCAGTGCTGTAAGTAGGTCTAGAAAGTATTCCATCTCTCTGAAAACAAGATTTTACTTTTTAAGTAATAACCTTTCATCAGCAGGAAAAAAAAACTCATCTGAAAAACAAGGTTTTTTTTTTTTGTTTTATTTTGTTTTTAAAAAAAAAACTCATCTGAAAAACAAGGGTTTTTTTTTTGTTTTATTTTGTTTATTTTTTTTTTTTTTTTTGCTAGATCATCTCCTTACTGCACTGACTGTTTTGAAGCTAGCTTTTATTTCACATTGAATCTGGTTCAAACAGAAAGGCACTCATTATTATCTGGCAGCATTATAGTTGACATCTAAACCTGAAGAACCACAATTTGTCTTTGACAGCAAATAATCCACAGTCCAGAATTAAAGACCTTAATCAGGTGTGGGGTTTTTTTTTGGTTCTTGGTGGTGTTGTTGTGGGGGTTTTTTTCTGTTTGTTTTTTGGTGTTTTTTTTGTTGATTTTTTCCCTATAACCTTGTAATTTGCTTTTGAAACAAGAACAGTTACATCTGTAAGAAAATGGACATATATTTTGAACATAGTTTGTATTTTTTGCATTCATTGTATGAAATTGCAATCACAATAAATTTTCAATGGAGTTAAGACTTCTCAATCCTTAATGAAAGCCAAATTGGTTTTGTTCTAAACAAGTATTTGAAAGCAACACCTAGGTACAAAAGAAATTGAATTATGACCAAATTATTCAGCTGCTTCCTTACCTTTGCTGAGATTTATCAAACTTTAATGGTTTCCTAGAGCCCAAAACCTTGTACTTGTGTTAACAGTTTGCTCTTTAGAGCCTGAGCGCTGTCCCTCATGCTAAGCAGCTGTACACATCAGGCCTTTTTCAGGGTTACTCCATCGAGTAGAGGAACACAGCATGAACAAGATGCTTTGAGGAGACTGGAACAAAACCACTATATTTTGTGTATATGGCATATAAAAATGTAAACTTAGTGTAGGTGCTTAAGCATATACCAAATTTTTCTCCTGTTCTGAGACCCTTAATAGCCATTGGGCTCATTGTTCTTCTCCCTGGCAGGGCACTGACCATTCATGGCCACACAGCTGCCTATGGTATTTAAACTTGTGCAACTTCATTTCTCCTTGAAACCTTTCATTTTTGGAAAGGCTAAGCTGAAATTGGTCTGTGAGTTAAAAACACACACATCCAAATGCAGACAGGTGTGGGCATGCACACACACAACACATGTGTACATGTCCGCCTGCTGAAGTTAGAAATGGGTAATGGAAGAGGACAGGAAGGGCAAAGAAAAGATTCTAGACAAAAAGTTCTGGGCTAACTGCAATCCTTATCTTTTTTTTAGCTGTCAGACTGTAGAGAGTCTAAATGTGTTTCAGTCTGGCTCACTACGAAGTTACTCTATTTTTACTCACTCTCTCCTGGGCAGGACTGACCACCTACTGCAGTGATATTTCCCTTCTGATCCCCACTGTGATTGTGCCTCACTTGGCAGAGGCTTACATGGCTTTTCTTTTTCCAATGAAATTGCTCTCTGAACAGCATGTTCCCCAGCATGGATACAGATTTCTGAATTTTGTCTTCAGTGCTCTCTTACCGACATCATTGCTTTAATTTTCATTTTTCATTTGGGAAAGTGCCATGCAAGACGGTCTCAGGAACTGCCCTGAAAGTTAGTATGAAAAACACTCCTCCTGGGTAACATTAAAAAGAACACACGCATCCAGTTCTGTGTGACTTAACATCAAAGACACAGGAAATCATCAAAAGCCTTTTCCACCTTCTTTGGCCTTAGGGACTCTTCCAGGGCTGCCTGTGAGCTTTGGCAGAAGTTGTTAGCATTACCCTGAATGGTCTTCCTCATACTTGTGAAATTCTTTGGAGTTTAGTAATATAATATCACTGTTAGCTTTATGCAAAATTTCTTGCTGTTCTCTCAAGGCTATAGTTACTGGAAATAGGGGCTATAGCACTCTTTAAACCAAATATCTCCTGCTGTTTTCAGGGTTGTTGTTTATGAATGTTGTGAAATCCTGGGGTTTGGGGTTTTTTGCCTTAGATCTGTTCAGCTCTAGAAAAAAACAATTCAAATTTGATACACAAAATCTGCAATTCCATATTTGCTTGCTATCCAATTTAGGATAGAGTTCTGTCAGATACTGAAAGTACCTGAAAGGCTTCCAGGGGTCAGATGTGACAACAGCTGTGACTGAAACCAATAAAAGTAGAATGAAGGATTTATTCACTGATAGGTCACTTTTCTTCAAAACAAGATTATCCAAAATCTTTATCTGTTGGAACAAGGAATTGGTTTAATAGATGAGAGAATAATAAAAGCTGTGTTATAGCATGAACAGTTTTTTGCTACAAGTTTATTCAGATCTGCTTGTGGATCTCTAGTCAAAATTCTAAGATTCGGTAAGTAAATGGATGGAAGTTACATTGCAACTTATCAGTGGTTCTGTGATTTACATCTGCTTTTAACTGTTTCATTCTACTTAATTGATAGGTAAAACAACATATATTGCTGCTTCCATTCCTATGAAAGAACACATTAAGAGATTAAGTTTTATCTTTTGTCCAGAATTTTTCCCAACCTGAAAATAACAAGTTGGATGGGCAAGTTTTTTACAGAAATATCAATTGAAATTATCTGTAGGCAATTCAATGTATTTTTTCCTTCATTATTACATTTATTATAGCCTCCCCCACTGCATTGTATTTTGTGTCATGACTGCAGTAGGCACCCAACTGGTGACCCACTCTGTGCATGGAAGTATTGTGCAAGCAAAGCAATTGTGAGCTGAGCTATAGTATCCGAGGAGTGGGAGACATGGAAGAGTGATAGAATTAACATACATATGCCATTTCTAGTAGGATATTCACATATTTACAGTTACTGCCTCCCTTTATTTAGGGAGTTCACTACTCTTTGCATTCATCTGGGCACCAACCCAGACCTACTCAAATCACTGGTCTAATTTATGGACTGCCCTGAAGAGCAAGACTTCAATCCCAATCAGAGATCAGAAACAAGGTATATGCATGACTAAGCAGTATTTTCAGACTAGTTGAGCTCCAATGCAGTTACCAATTGAACCTGTATTAATTGTGGTGTAAGAACCTGCTTGGCAGGAGTTTTGAAACCATTCTAAAAGAAAGGGAAAAAAACCCAAATATCAGAAAGAAAGGAGAAAGAATGAAAGAAAGCAAGGTGAGTGAGCACATTTCTGCTTAAACAAGCAGCGCTATAATGGGGTGAGGACAATGACACAACCTATAGCTCTTTAGTAATGAGAACATCCTTCGTGTGCTCTGCGTGTTTTGCCTGTTCTGGGCTGAAGTCAAGCATTGCCTCAGTGGGCTTTTAATGCCCTGTCTGTCATACAGAACAGAGAGGCTGGGTAATGTGTAAAGTGTTCAATTTCTATGCTTCAGGTAAGCACACAGGATGATGAAATGCTCTTGCAAACAGAACTGTTGATTTACATAGCTATTGGTTTCATTTTCATGTTCTTTCCCAATTTTCATTGCTGATGTTTGGTCTACAAGAAGTTTCACATGGAACCAGAAATTCCATGCAAGAAATTTGGGAATGTCAAAACAAGACTTTTATATCAAAAAACTGGCAGATTACCATGTTATGCCTGCTAGTGAGTTGTAATATGATTGTTCTGGGGAGCATTAGGCACTTGTGCTGAAGCAAGGATGGGGAAGCCCAGTGCACTTTTAATTTCTGGGTGGGTTACTGATGCTCTGTTCAGCCCAATGACCTTGTGGTGGGTCACAAAAAGCTCCTTGTAACCCTTCCCCTTGTTGCTTCACTTTGAAGCAAAGGCATGGTTCATACAAAGTGTCCAGAATTTAGAAGACACAGTGACAGACATAGTGCATCATCCTACTGCAGTGTCACCATGGTGATTTTCATTTACAGTCAAATAAATATTAGTTTGATTTTTTCATGGTTCATTTTTTTCTGCTTGCTTGCCTGCATGGAGATCTCACAGCTCCTCAAAACAATCCCTGGGGCTACACATTAGTGTAAACTTAATGTTCTTCTGAATCTTCTGAATGCTTTTAGTCATTGAAGGGGCAGGGGGAGTAGTTCATGTCAAGTGAAGAACCTTAGCCTGCAATACTGAGCGGCTTTATGCAAACTCCCTGCTGCAAAAGACCCTTGGAACAAGTTTTCCGCAAGTCAGGGCTCAGAACCTCCCCAGAATTGATAATTAAAGCTGGCTAAATCTGTTTTGAGCAATACCATCTGTACTCTTCTAACAGAGGGTCATATGCCAGTACAATCTGGGATGTATGGAGGGAAATCAGAGAAACATCTGGACTGACTGACTGACTACCTGCTGAGTTTGCTCTATTTGTCTCTGCCTGTGAAACACCCATGTGCTTCTCACCCTGGCTGTCATACATGAACCCAAATGAACAAAACTGATTCTTAAATTTGGGACATACACACTTCATTCACAGTGAGCAGTCAGAATTCAAACAGTACAGCTACGGACTTTTTAGCTGACTGGATTTATTTTTGAAGTTTGGAGTTTTTGCATAGTAATGTCAGCTTGCTTCTTGCCTGCATCTGTTACTGCTGTTGTCACTGTTTTTATGCAGTGGTGCAGTTTCCACCTGATGTTTGGGAGAAGTGACCTATTTGAGTATGAGTTTTAAAATGAAACCCAGCCCTTACAGTAGAAGAGAGGAGACAGAGAAGAAGTGACAGGCCTCAAGGCCTAGGGTCCTTCAGGGCTATTTGCAGGATGTACAACTTGCTCCATAGCACTCACAAAACACAGCTGTTAAAATAAATCATCCCTTGGGTTGTTCTTTTGCCCATTATACAGCATCCAGTCTCCCATTTTGTCTCCTCTGTGTTTAACTTAAGACTTGTGTGACTAGTTACAATTTTTCTCCACGGGTACAGACGTTGCCAAATATGCCTCTAGAGACGCCAATTGCATTTTTATTTCATTTTAGTAATGCCACTTATCTTTTGAAACCCAGGTGCAGATACCACACACTGGCTTTTCTCTGAACAGAGGGCCTATTTGCTTTATACACTCATTATGTGGAGGAATATGACACAGCCCATGATGGTTTTAGATGTTAATAGTCAGAGATGTCTATAAATAAAAAGCCCTTGCATATAATGTGGAAGCTCATTGCTTATCCTGCCAAGTAAAAGGCCACACTGTGATGAACACTATTTACAGGACAATAAGATCAGGAGGCAGTCGTGTATTAAAGCCTCAGCTAACAGCTTTTCAGGCTTTTATCAGACCCTTGATCTTTCTTGCTGACTTATGATGTAGGCTACTACAGGTTTCACATGGAAAGGATTTCTGACCTTTCCATGCATTAAATAGCAACCACAAAATATTTTATTGTAGGCAAATTGAGCTATTAATGCATGTCAATTCAAACAATGTAGTTCCTTGCTAACACATGCAAGCAGCTGCTTCCCCTGTGTCTACATCATATATATAAAAAAATTGACTCTCCTACAAAAAGCAGCCCTAAGCCTGCTCAGCACTTCAGAGGCAGATTTCAGGTGTTGCTTTAAGCAAGGCACTTCTTTGACTGAATTTGTGTGCCGTGCAGATGTTAACAAGTCTCAGGACACCAGAGCCGTGTTTCTGCAGGTGTTCCTGACATATCAGTCAGATATATCAGATTCCCTCAGATCAGTGAGATCCGAAATTACTTTATTGCATTTATTCTGTACCATTAGTACAAAAAGCTAGTTACAGGAAAGTAACAGAAAGCATCAGTCTTCAGTTTTGTCCTATGTGTGAGCTGTGAGTAAGGGTGCTGTTGCCTAGAACAGAAAGGTTGATAGTAATTCATTCATTTTACAAATTTAGCTAAAGATGGAACAAAAGCATTCATTTAACTACCTGTTGAACCACTAACACAACACTTGCTGAAATGGCTCCAAAAAATGTTCTTTCCAACAGGCACTGTTAGAGAGATATTCCAGCTCAAGTAAGTTCCTGTAGCAGGCATACAGATACATTTTGTGTGCTATTTCTAAAGCACTGTTCTGTGATTTTTAACTGGGATGTGGTGCCATTCTTAACATCTTGTAGAAGTGCAGTTATTAGAGATATCCAACCATAAAAATGTAAAAGCTATGAGAAAGGATAATGCATGATTTCAGCATTGATTATAAAATTTAAAGATAAAAATTTAAAATTTAAATGTTTCACTTAGACACAAGTCTTGTAACAAGTAAGGGTGAGTAACAGGGTTTATAGTGGTGGAAATGCTGTTATTGGTTCTACCTCACTTTTTTCCCCCCTGTAATACTGTAGCCCTTTTGAGATCATCATTCCAAACCCATTTCACAGGGAGTCATATATTTAACTGCCAGGCATAGAGGTCAAGAAAGGAACAAAACCGAGGCAAAATCCGAAGTTACAAATGAGATCAAGAGCTCAGAAAACCTTTGGCTTCCTAGATTCAGTCTTGGAGTCTTCTGCATTGATCTTGGGTGTCTGTTGGTGAAAGCCAGCACAGTGTGCAGATACAATTTACTGTGTTCCTTTATGAAATTTACTCTCTCTTGGGCCTCTTTTCTTTCCTCTGTGGCAGGCAGAAAAACACAACAAAATTGGGATGTCTCCAGTACTGAGCTAGCAACTGGAGAGAGCTGAAATTGAATTTGTGGCAAGATCCTACCACTTCCTAATCCTATTTAGGCCAGAACTATTGATGCAATAGCCTATCTTGAGGTCTTTTTGAACTCCCATTTTCTGATGAAAAAAATCAGAAAGTAAGATAAAAATTAAAGTAGCAATACGAAAGAAACTGACAACCCTGAGTTCACCAAAGAATCCAAGACTTCCATGTAATAGAGAGCAGGAGAAAAACTGTGAGTTGACTAGGAATTTCTCAACAGGGACTTGAAACAGCCCTAGGTTAGGATATTGTGTAGATCAATTTCTCAAGTGGAGTGAACAAACACAATCCCTACGTTCTCCGTTAAGCTGTAGCAGTGTGTCACTGTTTCGACCTGGTTTTTCCTCACAGTGCTGTTTCAGAGTTGTTTTCTCCAATTTATGGTGGTCTACAGTTAATGAACCTTGCATGGGAACCAGTTCAACACATGAGTTTGGAGCAGCCCTTTAATTCATTACACTGAAAACCAGATTAGTTATAAACACTTTTGAAAGGGCTTGTTAGGTGCTGGGAGGTTTTGCGTACTTTTGTTTTTTAAATACGAATTAAAATTTTACATTTTAGAATCTCAGGTACTAATTAAATCATACTGTTTCTTTATGAGCTCCATACATTTGTACCATGAACGTTTTTCTTGTTATGTATCAAAACGTAACCCATTAATCTTTCTAGGTCAAATGTATTCATTAGTAAGGAAAAAAAAATCATCAGAAATCTGAGGAGCATAGACTCCACTTCATCTTCAACTAAGTTGGTGTTGTCTAGAATTTCTAAAGTAGTTAACTGATTTGTCAGTTCCACCAGTGACTTTTGACAGGGCATATTGACCATTGTGGTTGAAGAGGAAGTAGGTGAAAAGGGTGACATTTTTCTGCAGTCAGCCTTGTCAACAATTTCACAAAAAACAAAAAGGTCTAATGAGGGATCCTTTGGTGACAACCAGTCAAGCAACAAGCAATAAACCCTCAAGAAAGTCATCATGAGGAACTGACTGTGAGGACTTTGTTCAGCCTCAAGGGTAAATCAATGTTAATACGAATTCTGGCACTGAAGAGTGGATAGCATGACATCAGTTTTTAGAGATAGACTCTCTAAGAGAGGCTCATCAAATCATGGCAATCTGCCTGAACTCAATAGTGAGATAATTCAGCATCTCTGTACTAGCTCACCTTTCCAATGGATCCAGGTCTCACTGGAGAAGAAATGAAATAAGACTTTTTTTCCCCTATGTCGTACAAGGACATAAATGTTTTGTATTTTATTGTATTTACTTACTGATTTAGGTTTTCTGAGTACATTTTATTTTCAGTAACCTAAACATTCACAAACACAGATAATTTGCCAGGAAACTTGACAAACCTGGAAAAATATGTGCAAAACTCCTTCTTTTAATTATTTTATTTTTTATTTTTTAGCAAGTTGTTGATAGCAACTTTGGCACACTTCTGCCAAGAGCTTTAAGTATTAAAAGCATGCTGTTTTGGAGAATATCGTTGATATTCACTGATATATTTTGACATATCAAAGGGTACTGTAAACTTTGCTTCATGTCAAGAGCATATTTTCTTCTAACAGACTCCTTTTGAAATGCTGCACTAGATATGCATGCAGGAGAGCTTTCCAACTGAAAACAAAAAATGCCTGAGAAGATTTGACCTAAAAAATAACCACCTGCCCTGCTGAGATCTGCCTGGCCTTCAGCCAGCAGTGCAGCACACTGCTGAAGAAATGGGGTCTTTCCTAAAGGGAGGAAGGGGTGCCTGATGCCTGAAGAGCTGGGGATGGAGTTCATCACCCTCCTAGGGTCCACAGGGCTCTGGTGGAAGAAAACAAGGAGTATGTGTGACACACTGCTTCAACTGTGCAGCTCGCATCTCTTGTTACAGCATGCGGGAAACTGCTTGGTTGGGCAGGGGAACGGGAGAGGAGAAGATGAATGTGTCCTGACAAAAGAGTGTTATTTTGGCAGTGTGCAGCCTGTAGGCTCCCAGATGCTCCGAAGTCACTTCCTGCATCCCTGCTGAAGGGCTCTGTTTCTCAGCTGCTCTGTAATCACTTATAGCTACGGAGTGCCATCTTCCCTTAGATCCCAAATTGTAGGAATGCTGACTCTCAAATTTGAGCTCATGCTAATTAACTTACCAATAAAAGTTTGATTTTATTTTTTTTATGTGACTGTAAATCAGACGTGATTTTTTCTTCCATTTATTTTTCCTTCTTTTGTTATTGTTTTAAAAGCATCTGTGTGAGAATGCATGTTTAGCTACTAATTAGATACTCAGTGTCTGATATGGTTACAAACTATTAAATACCAGATGGAAATGGCAGTGGTGTAACAACATTCTGAAAATGGAGTATCAATGACCAGAAACAATATAGGAAATTTTTAGTGCACAAGGCACATGGAGTTGCTGTGAAAAGCACATAAATTTTCAGGCTGTCTCATCTTAACAAGAGGACTAGAGAAAGTTAATAATCTTTTTTCTTTTCCCTTTGGTTGAGAGTGCACTGACTCCAGTGGCAGCTGCACAGGTGCAACAATAGAGAGGGTTCATTTAAAAATTCAAATTAAAAGAAAATGTATGCATTATTCACTTGGCCCTAGTTGTTACCCAGTTCTGCTCAGGAGGCAGAGCTCTGAAAGCAGGTTTTGCTCACTTTGTAAATCTTGGACTTTTCTCATATTTATCTCTTTACTGAGTACATGAAGGGATGCTGCTGTGCCACACAGGCACAGCCCAGCCCGAGCTCTAAAATTAGGTGGAGCAGAGAACACTAAATCCAAGGCTGTCTGGGAGATGGATTGCAGAGACCAGGGTGAGTGTGACCCTTGTGAGGGCTGAGGGGGGCTCCCATGCACAGGGCTTTTTGTGTCTGATTTCACATGCTCACCATTCCATTCTATGGCCTGAATCTGGATGTAGCATAATTTTAAAACTTATTCTTTTGTCTTTCAAACATAACTATTGCACTGAGTGAAAGAAACAGATTCTCATCTCCACTCTTTAGTGGGCAGAGGTGATGAAATATTTGTGTACCATGCAGCATAGAGCTTCAAACAATTGTACTACAAGTCATACCCTACGTTTTGTTGGTTGCAGTGATGAAAAGTATTTTTTATTAACAATTTATCAAAAATGTGGCTGATCATGAACTCTTAGATCTTCTGAGATGTTGAATAGTGACTACCACTACAGAATGGTGGAAAATACAGAGCTTGAAGCTGGTAGCTGAGTTTTATTATTGCTTTTTAGTCACAGAATTAAATTTACTTGAGTATAATTGAGACAATATTTAGAATTTCTGGTAGGCACAATAGGTAATTTAAGAGCAGACACATGTCTACTGATGTATTATACAAAGCTACACCATAACCTCAGGCTCCAGAATACCCTATACAATGTTCTGGTCTTCATTAATCCCTTCAGCCATGGGATCTTTCCTAGAAATCACAGACCATGGGATGAGTGATTAGCAAGAAACATTTATTTAATGTGCTGTGGTTAAAAACATAGTGAACCTTGCAAATAGGATGCAAATCTGTAAACACATTTCCAAGTAACACCCATTTAGTAATACAGAGATTCCAAGAAATGTTAAGGTTTGGGTTTTTTCCTGTAGCTCCCTGTGGGATATCAACAAAAAAAAAAGACATTAAATGTGTCACAGATTTCTGTAAGCTGAAAATATAAAAGTTTCATTTAGGCCATTGCAAATTACTTAATTTTAAACTCAAGCTTTTTCTTTCTCATTTCAGTCTCTCTCAAGAAGGTTCATGTCTAATTAATTATTCTTCCAGGTTTTCATCTTGAAAATGTAAAAGCAGGCTGGTTTGCCTGTTTACAACTCCTTCCCCAGACAAACAGAAATTTAAAGTAATGAAATTTATCAAAAGAACTGAGATCTGAAAACTTCTCAGTTCCAAAAAGCTGACTTTTTTTCAGTGTAAAAAACTTTAAACAGCTTATAACCAAGACACATAATGTTCCTTGCATGCTCCAAATTCTGTTGCTGTGAATTCTGTGTTATTGTCACTAAAATTAGATTCAAATTGGAGTGAAAGAATCCTAAATGTCTTTAGAACTGGTGCAGTTTATTATGTCAGGGTATTTGAAGGCCCATACTTACTCTAGCCATACCTGTTCAATAGAGCACAGCAGCAATACAAAATAAGTTCTGAAAAAGCTAGAATTTAGTAGGTAGAATCAACAGTAAAAAAGAAAGCTTTCCTAGGATTTGTTGTGTTGCGATGATGTTTTCCTGTGCCTAAATGATATTGACTGTTGTTCTTATTGAAGAGGAAATAAGTATGTGCTCTGAGCTACTCAGACAACTATTCATCATTCTCTCTGGAAACAGAAAGCATCCCCATGCCAGGATGCAAAATCCAGCAGCAGCTACAGCTGCAGAATATCAGAAGCCTGTGTTAAACTCACAGGCAAATCAGAACGCAATTTCCAGGCAGGATGCACTTCTTCAGAAGCATTGCTTTGGGCCATAACTCAGTTCTCAGAACATCACAGTCTGCAACTTAATTCAAGTATTTAGGGGGAAATAAGGGTCTTGGAAATATAAATAATGCATTAAAAAGAACGTATTTTGTTCTTTATTGCTTCCTAGTGAAGCCTTGCTGGAGTGCTGTAGTGAATAATGATAACATTTGTTCTTAAAATTTGATGCTGACTTAATAATTATAGCAAATTAGGATGTAGAACCCTGCTGTGAGAGGTGATGAAAACATAATTTTTTATAAGATAATAGTGAATATTGTTGCTTGGTAAACCCACTGTTAATATCTGTAAGGGTAAATGACTCTTGCTTGGTTACTTTAATTTGTGTGAATCATGTCAGTTCATAACCACTGGCTTAAACCTGACTGCTAGTACAAAGCAATAGGTTAAAACTTTTGTCACCAAGTTAGTTTCTTTATTTGGAGTCAGATAGAACAATTGATAATAAGGAACAAAGGAAAGAGGTGCAGACTGGAAAATTGAGTCTCAAGGGTGCCCAGACTGTCAAAGCTTGACAGAAAAAAAGCTCAGAGCACCGCAACAGGCTCTCAGGGTGCAGAGGAGATAGAAATCATCCTAAACTATATTCTGGCCACACCTTGATTTATATCTTCTTGGCAACACATGGAATATGGCTCTTCTTGTCTTAAGTTAGCATGTTTCTATTTACTCCCAAATAGAGCAAAAGTTAAATGAACACAAACCTTGGATGAGGGCCTTCTTCCTTGACATGAAAAGTAGAGCAACTTAACTCTTAGCTAACTTATGTACTCTTATTATCTCTTAATAGGGTTAAGATTAGCACCTATGTTACAGAGTGCAATTTCTGTCACAGTGGCTCAACACCTCATTCATTTTTCATAGACTTCTATTATTTGAATTTTCTAATGGGAAACACTGTTTCTACAAGATAGTGCCAAAATTAAAACAATAAAAGAAAGTAACCATTAAACTATTTTATTCTTAACTGGATTTGAAAGCACTGTAAAATACTTGTCACTGCTAGTTTTCATATATTATTAAAAGCTTCCTATTCTTATTGTAATGACTATAGAAAATGTAGAACCTAATCTGAGTTCAATAGAACCCTGGAAAAACAAAAGCTTTATCAAGAAAAATGAAAGCACTGCTCGGAAACAAAGGCTAATTAAAAAAATTCTTAAAAATGCCCTGGAGAGAGACAAATGTACAGATAATTGTCACAGTCTGTTTAATACTGGCAAGTATGTCTAACATGGCAGCACACTCAAACCAGCCTTTGCCTGTACAATCCAGCATCTAGCACAGTTATAATGATTAAACTTCATAACATTTATTAGAAATCTTATGGCTATTAAATTATACATAAAACCATATCATCTTTAAGTATTACTGTTGTTCGCATTAATTGGTCAATGTCTCACAAATGTTTTCATTTGTTGGTTTAATGTGTTTAATTGCATATTAATTTGTGAGAGCATTTAAGATACACAACATTTAGGCAGCATACTTCTGTAAAGAAACACAGGCATTTATTGGTCCTTCTTGAAAAAATAGTTGAAAATAACTGGGTTAGTGTGAATGGTTAACACCGCTAAAGCTGAAAGAAAAATTATTTTTTATCCAAATTTTAGGGCTTCTCCAATAATATCATATAATAATATATAAAATCACCCTATGGATCTGTATGAAATGTATTGGCAAGGTAACTTATTGCTTACTATCTCCAGGATTTTATATCCAAATGTGGAATAATATTGTTAATATATTTTTCCGTCTCTAGCCATCATTGTTGGGTGAGTAGATGTAATAGCGTGCCATATTTTGTATCTCTAACAAAACATGTTTTCCATTGCCAAAGTACTACCTACAAGTTATTTGCAGCCACCCTGACTGGGTGTTGATCAGGTCTGTGCAGTTTTTCTCATTCCCCTTCAGAAAAACAAGTCCTTTTTAGAAAAGGAGTGAACACATTCTGTAGTTTATGTATAGCCTCCTGCACAGTACAATAACATATCGAATCACATTGTCTCCTGCTTGGTCTCACAGTAACACTGGCAAAAGCAGGGATCTAAACTAAAGGCAAATAAACTTTCTACCAAGTGACCAAACCAAACTTTCTACCCTGAGTGCACTTATGAGCTTCAATTCCGTGATCAGCCGCACCTCTGCCACTCCACAGTCGCCTCCTCTTCCCCCACCCTGAGCTCTACTTAAGCTCAGCCTGAAGCTGGTGCCCCCTTGAGCCAGGGCTCATCCAGAGGGAAGGATTTCTGTTTGACTGCAGACCTTATGAACTGGGCTCTTGCTTGGACCTGGCCAGCGTCCCCAGGGCATAGCCCCTAGCTGGAGCTGGCATGGCATTCCCTCTGCTCCAGGCTCCCACTGCTCGGGAAGCACTGCTGCCCTGGCTGCTCCCTGACACACTGAACTGCAGTGACCTTCCTGACATGGAAGCGGGACAGGCCCTGGGCTTGAGCATGGTGCCAGGGACATGCAAGAGCTAGTTTTATGCTCTTTTAATCTTCCTGTTGTAGAAGATGTATTAATTATTAAGCTGGCAGTGTTTCCACAAATCAAAGCTGGGAAACCCATTTATTTACTTTTATGCCTTGAAAGTACTTAACTCTAATTATTCTAGCTCTTTTTTGTGTATTAGGAGACAAAATTTTCTGCCCCTTGCGATTGTATCCAGTCGGAATCCCAGGATTTTTCTGTTCTGTTCTAAAGACTATTATCTTTGGAGTGCATTTACCCATCTTCATAGAAGGATGGGTAGATGCATTTCTAGCTGTCTCCCTATTTCTGAATATTTTTTGCATTTTTACTTCTAATAAAGTCTGTTCTTAAGTAACTGTACAGAATAAACTTCTTTATTGTTAGTATTGTTTTATGTTAAAGACCTTGTAAGGAAATTGCATCTGACTTGGAAATCACAGGGTTTTTTCAAAGTTTAATGTTGATGAACACACATACAATACTACATTTATTTGGGACTTCTCTCTACTGCTAATTACTGAAACCCATAAAATCTATTATTGGCAATATCTTGTGACAGTCAATTGGTTTTCAAGCTTTCCATGAGCTTAAAGTGCTGCAAAAATACAACCTGGTTAATGACAGAAGTTAAATACAAGCACTGAAGTTATTTCAGACCCTTAAAACTTCAGTGTATTTATACTCATGATATTGCATGCTGTCCAGTCTTGCTGGTGAGCAAAAGACTTATCTGTCCAGATCATCAATGTCTCCTCTGAGGGCAATGAATACAGTTTTAATTCTTTTAATTTGCTTTTTATTGAAGTAGTTAAAAAACAATACAGAAAAATGAAAGTTTTTCACCTGAGCCAGATATGTGCAGCAAAGAAGGGAAATGGCAAAGCTTCAGTTACTGTTATGAACTTAATTATTATCATGGGCTGGGGAGTCTTACTCATAGAGGAGGGTAAGGAAAAGGGAACTTGAGAAGTAAAAATTTCCTTTTTAAGGTAAAAACTTGTTTGCAAATTCTGTGTTCAATCTGTTTACTGTATTTGAGGAAAGAGCTCAGCTATAAAAGTGTTGTTCTAGCACAGCAGTGCTGCAGACAGCTGTCTGTGCATACTTCATGTCACTTAGCAATGACATGTGCAGACACTGCCACTAGCCCATGTGAGTTTTGTTTAGCTTTAACAGAAGTCTAATACTATTAAAACTTAGTGATTGGAAATAAATCCTCTGTGTGTTTTCCAGTCCCTCTCCTTTTTAATGTAGGAATGTGAAATGTACTCCCAAACTTCACTTTTCCTGGGTTTTATGTGTTAAATTTACCTCTGAATATTAAGCTTAGGCTTTTACACTGAGAATTGTGGTTATACTGTCAGCAGCTGAAACTGTGTGCAGGGAACAGAAATGCTACAGTTTGGAATCAGAGCTTTCTTCCTTGTAGTTCTGAGGTGGGGAAAAAGGAGTGAGCAATAAGAGGTCAAAAATTCAAACCAGATTTCAGCGATCTGTGCAATGTATTCTCAGTGCAACATGGTGACCTGTACATAATAAAAAAATGTATAGATTCTTAAGTCAAATGAGTTTGTTTCATGTTTTATCAAACATTTCAATAGGCTTCTTTGCCCCTTATGAGAATACATTCAGCATCACAAATGTTATATTCTCATTCTGATAAGGAACTCCTTCACAATCTCAGATTGGGAGAGGCTGGGAACAGTCTTTGTCCTTCAAGGTGCAAAAGTGAAAGGAAAGTTACCACCAGTACAGTTACAAACAACTTATTCTGAAAGTTAATTTGTAATCACATGCAAGTTGGACACATGTTGTCTGATATTTGGTCTTGTTTTTGCTGAGTACTTCTTTCTGTGTCATGTAGAAATGTGGCTGTCTGTCATCTGTACCTTTGGTTAGCTTTGCTATGGAATGTACTTCTGGTGGTTACAAATAATCTATGACTGGGCAGACTACTCCAGGTAGTATCTAAGGTCCAGCAAAACCACTCCAACTTTCAGTTCAACATGGAATGGTCAAGTCTGTAATTAACCTTATGCATAAATCTTGGCAAATCACTGGCTTGTTACTCTGTTTGTTTGCATTTTCCTTACCAAGACTATCTGTCTAGAGTAAAGCTTGACAATAATTACATGCCATGTATCACAGGTGATTCCAATTGCCCTTTGAAGGTTTAACTAATACTGGGGGCCTAGGCAATATCTATTTATCTCCAGGTGCTATCTGTTTAATGAATATCAGAGGCAAACAGGTGGCTCCCTCCAAAATTCCGCACACATTTTAAAAAAGAAATTAATATTTCAGAAAGATGGTCTTCTCTCCCTGCTTCCAGTCTTCTTTCTGTGAGTAATAGTCACTAAAATGTCAGATTTCCTCTGCAGGTAGAATAGTGTGATAATGTTCACAAAACAGGGAAAAATATATTTTGAAAGGTAGTGGATAAATTTAAGTCCTGTCAAGAAGCTGGAAGTTGTCAATATTTAAAGTAACCTGCCATGACTTGGCAAGCTACCACTGCCATTTGTATTCACTACTTCAGCTCCTTGTAAAACCAAACAGCAATAAACCATTTCAGGCAAAATGAGCTTTAAACACAGGAACTACTTGTGTTCCCCATCACTGGTAATTAGTAGAAGAAAGTGGAAAGTAAACACTGATAATTACTAGAAGAGGAAAAAACTGCAAGCAACATTTTATTCTAGTTTCTCTTTCCTTGCTTGGGTCCATCTCAGGTTTTTTTAATAGGCACAACCACGTTTCATTCACCTTAGAGTTTATAATCCCAAATATTGGACAGAAGACACCTGAAGGGGAAGGTGGAGGGTCCAATAGCAATGCTGGCTATAAGCTGGACTCCTTTAAGCACTAATCAGCCAAGAATTACTTTACTACTGATTAAAAGAAAACCAAACTGGATTATGTTAACAGCCAAGGACACCTAATAATGTGTAGGCTTTTTCTTACTGATGGTATTTTTGGTGACATATGTGATAAGAAAAAAGGCCAGTAGCTTTATTTTAGTGTCTTCTGTTTGTGCCCTAGGAATGGCTTTGGTGAATAACAATGGTGTGGATGGCATGAATGCATTCTGAAAAAGGAGGCAGGTGTTTACACTCCGCTTTTAAAGGATGTAAAATATTCTTTATGGAACTTTACTGAATTGGTGCTTTTGGAAGCTGAGTGTGATTCAATATGCCATGTGATGTATTTCATTTTAAGTTGCTTGTAAGCATAATCGTCCTCATGTGCAGTTATATTTATGCTTTAACTTCCCAAATAATAGGAGCTTTTACCTCCAGTCATCACTGACTTTTAACATTTATGTTAATCTTTCTAAGGTAAAAGTATTAAACATTAATACCAATGTATTGAATTTTTAACATTTTTGAAGAGCAACCTGTTCTTGTTGAGGGATCACCTATGATATTTTGAAAATAGTTCTATATATGAAGCTTTTGCTAGCTTGTACACAGATGAGATTTATAAAGCAAGCCAGCCATTCGTAGAAAAAATAGAAATTTAAAATCATTTATTAAAGATGTCTCTGTAGATACTTCACAGGAGGGGGATAAAAAGGACAAAAGATAAAAGCAGAGAGATTAATTCTGCAGATTGGTACTGAAAATACAACCCTGTATTTTCTGCACAGATTTACAAACAACAGTGGAAACCTGGGATTTAATGCCACATTTCTCTATGTTCTTACTGGCATTAGCTCTTTGAGTCAGGAAGCAGATACCAGACTGTGCAATAGCTTTATCAAGCCTCAGAGTTTCACAATAAGAATGTTTGATTATATTTCTGAAATAATTTACTCATCAAACAGTGCTATTAAATGCAGGATACCTTTACAACACTGTTTCTATTGTTGTTTTCACTTTCTATTTTGCTGGCAATAAATCATTTTGAAGCAATTCATTTTTTACACATTGAGAGATAGACAGCAGATCCTGAACTCAGCAGATGACACATTAAATTCAGAGACATGTCAGTCACACTTAAAGCATGTGGCCGACTCCTACAGCAGATCATGCCAGTGGAAAACCAGTTTCTCTGCAGCTCTCTATCCATGTCAAGCTGAAATAGAATTTTATTCTTGTTCACCTGGATAAAGAATTTTTATTGCATGTTCTGTGCTTTGTCACAGAGTAGTAATAAAAGAATAACCAGTATCCAGATCAAAAGTACAGAGCTCATAGCCCAAAGATGAGACTTTTAATCATCACCACCTGGATTATCCTGTGTTTCCCAATTAGATATATTTGACAAATAAAAATCAAGAACGTTGTTTCTTATTACAATAAGGAAACATAATATTTCAGACATTGGTGTTCACCTTTGGCTATCAACCAGGATTTTGAGGATAAACTTCAGAAGCCTTCAGTCTGAGAAAATGCAGGCAAACAAGAGCCAGCCTGGAGCTCTGCTCTCCTGCAGACTGTAACACTCACTGCTGAACAGAACTGACACCTCCAGCGATGCTTCTCAGGGCCAGATTTGTTTGTAGGAATTTGCTTGTTTTGATAAAACATACACAACTAAGACTATTTAATGAGGTAGGAAAATTCCATCAAAGATAAGCTATCCTTGACAAACACTGATGTTTGAGTTTCTTGGCACATCAGAAAGTTTGCTGCATCTTCATTTTTACACGTTTAAGGATCTGTTTCTGTGCTGTGGTATTCAAGCCTGACTTACTGGTGTTGTTCAGTATCTTTTTGTTGTATGCAGCCAAATGCATGGAATTTTACCTTTGGACTCTCCCAATCAGTCAATGTGTTAATTTTGCACCTTGACCTGTAAGGCCTGCTAAGCAATGTCTGCAATAATTGTGTACGTTTCTGCTGTTATTTAGTGTTGAAGTTTGGACTGTGCAATTCTGAAAAATTTCTCTGGATTTTTTGTATCTATTATTTCAGCTAATTGTTTTAAAGAGAAACCTTACAGTATCACATGTTACACGGCATCACTATTGGAGTTTTTATGGGTGTTAGGCAAAAATGCCAAACATTGCTGAGAAGCAGTGTTGTGAACTGTGTGAAGAAGTGTTGTGAACTCAAGTGCTGTTTCCTATGCATCAGAGATGCTCAGATTTTGGTAGGTAATGTCCTCAGTATTTCCTTTGTTGTAATTACTATTCTACTGGAATGTGCTTTTTTCTCTAATGCAGCCTCTCTTTGCTGGAAAGTTTGTGAGCGTATTTCCTTTCTTTGATGCTAATACTTAAATCTAGCTGTAAATGGAGTGAAAATGGACACAAATGTGACAGATGTGACTTTCTAAATTGACATTTGTGGTAGAAGCTCTTTGCACATTTTCCTAACAACACCACCAGCATTTCCCTTAAGTAGCACTATGGCTCTTGTCAAACACTTCCCCAAAAGGTCAGTTACTTTGGCTGTAGCTCTTGCTCTCCCTGGCTGCTGCTGCACTGTTCTAATCACCAGGTGACATTACAGAAAAAGCAGCACTAAAAAGCCCTTTAAGAGAGAGGGAATGGGACTTAGGGCAGGCTTTTTTGGCATATAAAGAAACTCCCAGGATGCTTTCCTTCATGCAGAAAACGTATCTGCCTCTCTCTAAGATCTCTCTAAATATGCAGCACGTATTCTTTAGCCAGGTGTAATAATGGCGGTATTGTCACATGCTGACACTTTGTATTTCCACTTTGTGCTTCTAATACTTTCAGTTAAAGCACATTAAAAATAAACATAAATCAGAAAAAATGCTTGTATCTATAATACTTCTAGAAGCTTTATTTTATTATGTGTTGTTTAAATGTTATACATACCAAAACTCTGCATTAATTTCCATCTTCTCCTGTTCCTCCATGAAGTAAAACTGCGCAGGACCTGGAGACAAATGGGAAGGAAAAGCAAGAAAATTTTTTGTTGTTAAGCATTTTGCATAGTATATTATAAGGGGGGGCTAAATGTCTCTGGTTTGAAAAGTAGTTTACTTGTGGACCTGAAGAAAAGTGCTCGTAATTCCATTAGAGAGATGTAAGAGATTTTGCAGAGAAACAAAATTGTACAATCTTTTGTCAGATGTTCAGAGAGCAAGTAATGCTAATGCAGTCAAGCAAGAGAATCAAGGACATTTCTTAAGCTCTGGAAGTAGAGTATGGTACTTGCAAGATTTCTAACTGCAGACTTGAGAACTACACATGGATGCATATATATCCAGTTTTTGTGATTTATGTTGACAGGGCATATGCTACCAATGCTGGGAATTATTTTTCCCTGACATAAAGGTCTCTCAATAATTGAAATTTGACCTGAACGTGAGGGATTGGTTGGGGTAGCTCAGTATTATCAAATTTTCCATAAATTTCTTGAATGGATTGACCTTTAGCATCTTTTTAAAACTCTAATGTTTCCCACTGCATCTCTGTGATGGCCTGAATTTATAACTCTCCCTCCCTAGCAGGAGATGGGGATTAAATGTGTGCTTATGATTTTCTTCTCTTCCCCTCTACCCTCCTGCCAAGTTCTGGAAGCATTGGTCATAGGTGACAGTTTTCAGTTCCTTTAACAAAAGAATTGGTGAGATGAGTTCCATGTAATGCACTGACATTTTATGATGAATAAATCTTAATTTGCTCTCTGAATCCTTAAATGATTGAGCTTTTTTTTTGGTGAGGATGTTGATCTCTCCCTTTCCTTTTTTCATTATTGTTGTTTTATTGAGGTGTTTTTTCTTTTAATTGTTACAAATCTGCTGCATGCATGCACAAAATTTCAGTACAGTGCTTCTCCATTTCTGGAGTTCATGGCAGTTTCTCATGATCAAAAAGCCAAAAGGGGTTAATATATGGATCAGGAATTTCTCCCACTGATTGCTGGTTTTCCATGAGCGCATGCATCCCATATTTGTCCTCACAATTTTTTTGTGCGCTTTTCTGTAGACCAAGAATAGGAGTTTACTTCTGTGGAATTGGTAGTTCAGGTACTGAGTGTCTTCCCCTTCAACTGTGATCATTACTGGCTGTAATGATTTCAGATGTATTTCTAAAGAATTAAGAATTTGTGCTTTTGAAAGCATTTCAGCAGGCTCCTGCTGGTTCAGACTCACAGCAACTTCTAGTCTTTTTCTTCGAGGTTTCCCACTTCTTGAGGCCACCTGCTCTCTGTCCTTTACCTGCCACAGATACATTCTGCCTTCAGCTATCCTTGCAGCCAGCGGCTCTTGTGACATCAGGGCAGCAGGAATGGTGTGTTGCACACCACTTGAAATGCAAATATATATGTGTTTTATTTTTTTCAAGCATAGCCAGTTTTAGAAGGGTGGGTGCAGCTATGAAACAAAGCATCTGGAGGGAAAGAATTTAGTGAGAAAAATGAGAATGACAATGGGGAACTCTTTAAGACAACTTGCTGTAGGTAATGATGTGTGTTTTTTAAAGCCTTGACACGAGAGTAGTACATACAGGTTCTTGTTTATTGTTTCTGGGAATGTTCAGTGTACTTCTGGCAGATTTATATATTTGTAATTTGGGGCAGTGAAATGCTAATTTTTTTTTTAATGGCAGGAGACAGGAGACATCCACTCTAGCTATTTGTAACTGTCAGGGGGTTTGTCCAGAATGTTTTTCAGCGACCTATTTTGGTGTCATTCTACTCTGTAAATCTTTTTCATCTGGTGTTGTGTGCTTATTGTGAGTTGCAGAATAGTAACAATAGAACACACTTTTAATAGCTACAAATATGAGCTGCATATAAATCCCTCCTAGGGAAATAGCTTTTTCGGCAAATATAGTAGGAACTTTGGTTTGGTTTTTTGGGTGGGGTTTTTTTCACCTTGGTTTGCTGGGTAAAATAATTATTTTTTATATCAGTGATCAAAAGTCCATTAATTTAGATTTGCATACCTTTACTTTTATCCTTTCTTCAGAATTGACTTGGGGAAGAAGTGGAAACAACATAAGAAAATCTTGACGTTTTTCTCCCTGGTGGTTTTTATGCAGGATAATGACCCATTCTTTTAAGCGTTTCCGATCAGCATATTTCAGTTGTAGTTTGAAATAGTCTGTGTCTTGCTGGCAAATTATCAGAATTAATATCAAAAGTTATTCAGATTACCTTCCCCAAGGCCTCCTAGAGAATTTGGCAAGAATTATTTAAACACTTGTCAACAAACTACTGTTCAGACAAGCCATTCATTTGCTGAAAATATTTTTTATATCAAACCAATACATAATTCAAATATTGATTCTTATACATTTCTTATGTAATTTTGTATTTTTTACATACAAACCCACTCATTTCAAAGCAGAAGAAAAACTATTTTAACTAGTTTTTAACTGTAATCCACACCACTTTTCTTTTCTCCAATGACTTTTCCAATAGAGTGTGGTTGTTTTCCCTGTTTGGCTACTTGTACTTTTTTACTTTTATAACCCTTTCATGTGGTGTGCTTGTATTTGTCTTGGAATTGTGTGTCCTTTTTTCTCTCTTATCTGTTCTGTGAGGTATTGCCTCCATTTGTTCTGTACTGCACAATGTATTTTTTTCAGCTTGCATATTCCCTCTTCCTTCTAGGCACCTTTTATCCTATTTAAAAAAAAAAAGAAGAAAAAAGAAAAAATACCTGTATTGCATTGTTATACTGTGGTATAACTTCTTCGATATGGCAAGGACTATAAGTAAATCTACTCTCCCTAGCCCAATAAATCTCTAATATACGCAAAAAACCGTCTGCAACAGAACTTCTAGGCTGAAGTCAGAGCAAGACTTCTTGCCAAAATGGAAATAAACTTCACAATATCACTTCATCATAGGGTTTAATGTAGAAATTTTTTCTATATCCTGTAGACCTAAAAAAATACTGTTTCCTCCATTGTGGAAAATGTTACTAGTTGTTTACTGATATTTTTGGGGGAGGAAAAAAGACAAAAGGAAAAGCAAATGATATCATCAATGCATTCTTAGTTTCCTTCTTGTTTGTTGAATGGGTATTTTATAATTCTGATAAATGGGGAGAAATCAGAGAAGGTATACAGTGCCTTATTCCATAAAAGCAGTAGTTTTTAAAGAAGATTATTTGGTTCCTCATTAATTAAACAGGTGCAAGCATAGATTACTTACTCAACTGGAAGATGATATCAAAATATCAAGCTTAAATATGATGAGAAACATACATTAAATTAAATTGCAAGTCTTCGGAGGAAAAGAGGTTTTGTTCATGTTTGAAACTCTTCTTAGCTCACCTGGATCATGACCAAAAATCTGACTTTGCCAGTGCAGTACACCCCATGATAGACTTGGTCATAAATAAAATATTTGTAGGTGCAAGTATCTTAAATATGTTGAACCGGGAAGAACAGAGGGCAGTGATAGCTACTTTCCTGTGTCTTAGAACAGCCCAAAATTTCATTCAGAGTACCCAGTTTATTGTTTAACCCCCTTCAACATCTGTGGCCCACTATGTCAACACAGGTTTTGACGGAAAGCATTTCATGCAGTCATGAATGAGGAAAGATCTTTGAATTTATGTTCTTCTGAAGAAGTGGTAGTATGTTACAGACAGATAGCTCAACCAGTTCTTTACATAAAGTAATGTAACATCTCCACTTTCATAGACTTGTTGTGAGCACTTAGTTCTGTATTTCCAAGTTTATTTAATTTTTGAGATATATTGAAATATATGAATAATTGATATTTGAAATTATTACTATTTCTCAGGGAAAAGTTATTTCTACTAGGAATTTCTATAATCTGAAATGAAATACATTATATTTTTATATAACTCTTCCAAAACAGATTTTGCTATGCAAAATGCTTTTTTGGAGGATTAAGCCAGAATGTCACCTTTTCTAGTCTTGTGACCCTCTGACATGCGTTAATTTAGATTTATTCCTATGATCTCATGATTTTACTAGTCTATAAAAGCAAGTTATTATCACTGTACAAATTCAGAATGGTAGCACTTAGTCTTATGTAATGATTTATCATTTATTTTCTTCCACTTTCCACACACTACTTCTCAAGGTCTCAGTGTGTGCAGAAGAAGAGTGCTATTAAAACCCAATTTATAGGTGGATAAACTGGGGCACAGATTTTGAGGGTTTTGCCAGCCAGCTGACAGCCAGTCAGTTTAATTAGGGATAGATTGACTCAGAGTGTCTGGATTTTTAGTTGGCTTACATATTTTATCCCATCAGTTGAATGTAGTTCACATCAATTTGAAGTCACGTAGCTAAATGGAACTCTCCTTTGCTGCTCTGTGTATGTGAGAAATTGGTGTATTCTCAAAATGGATGGGTTTTTTCACTACAGTGAAGGAAGTCAGGGCTTAGCTGTGCAAGGCCCTCCACTGAAAAATTAGAAAGTTTTACTTTCATAGATGTTACAGATGTAACACATTCAATTGTACTCTTCAGTCATGATGGTAGTGATTTTTCTCTCTTCTTAATTAAGGCAAATTATCTTCCACTAATCTCAGTCATGCTCCATTTAGAGCATTGCTGATATATTGGTAAATTGTCTTGGTTTGGTTTTTATAAAGGTCTCCCTGTCATCTGCACACTGCCCAATTTTCTAGGTCACTGAAATTTTCTTGTGAAAAAAATCCATAACTTTTGTATGCATAAGATTTCAGAGCAACATAAGTGTTTACAAGCTTATGGAAGTTTTGATCACAAGTTGGTTTTTTTTTTATACAGGAAATAATAGAATTGCTAAGTAAGGTTGAAGTTTTAACTCAAGTCTTCCACAAAGCAGAACAGTTTTTAGAACAGGGACAAAACCATACTGCACTCTTTTCTTCTGAGAATGATAAATAAGGAGTAGCACTTTTTGGCCACTAAATAAAAATGCTTCTGAGTTGGTTGTATGGTACTGGTCTACCATAAAATATCTGTATGTTTGTTCTTGAACAGTTTTTGATTTGAAACTCTTCACAAAACATTGTCCGGGTTTCTCTGGTGTACTGTCCACAAGTTAAAAGAAAAAGGACATGCCTTATTAGTTTTAGTGTCTTTTTTCAATAGGCTATTTTATGGTCACATTCGTACTACCTGTGATTTGCCTCATCAACCAAAAATCTCGTTCTTGCTGCCCTAGTTATTATGAAAGCGAAACAGATGATGTTTTTATTCCTTGGGTCAATAAATGCCATCTCAGGTCTGCCTCACTTGGAGCTGGTTACTGATATCAGCAATTCTGGGCTCGTCAGAAATTCTGTTTTCATCTGCCTGAAACTTATTTTTTGACAAATGTATTATGAATATTAATGGTTCAAGGCTACTTAAGGAAATATTTCAGGAAAAGAGCTTAGGAAGTGTGCTCTCCATCTTTTATGGCGATACTCTCCTTATTCATTTGGCTGTGTCATCCCAGGATGCTTTTTCTATCACCTTAGATTTTGAGAAAAATATTTTTATAATAGATCTCTCTTGTGACTTGCACCTTTCTACCAGCAGACTCAATGCTTGTAATAGATGTTATTTATGGCACTTCACTCTTGCCTTTGGAGAGTATTGTCTTTGTTGCTTATGTTTTTGGTTTTGGTTGTTTGATTTGTTCTTGTTGTGGATTTTTATTTCTTTATTTGTTGTTTTGTTGGCTTTTGGTTTGTTGGGGTTTTTGGTGTGGTTTTTTGCAAAAGTTTTGTACTTATTTCTTGTGTCACTTATAGCGTCTCTTTTTCTTAGCTCAGTCAATAACCATGTTTTCTGAACTAAGCTTTACTCAGAATCAGAGTTGCATGGCTGATAACTTCATAACTTCTGAAAATGTTATTCAGTTCATGTTGTGTTCCTCTTTTTTTCTGATAGCAAAATCAAAACATCAGGTTGTTCAGTAGTGTCTCATATCCAGGATTTTTTACTGCCTCTGAACTTCACTGTGGTTATGCATTTCTCTAGTGCATTACTTTTTATTTTGAATGTTCACTGAGTTTTAGAACTGTTTTGCAGAATCAGACAAATATTGCATCTCTCCTTCTCTCATTGTTTGAAATAATGACTGTCCTGCAGCTATCCATATTTATCTTGCATATTCTAACTCCATTGAAGCATTCCCTTTTATTTTTGGTTTTTTTTTTTTTATTTATTTGCCCATGCTGGGGTTTTGTCATGGCATTTTCTTTTCTTTGCAGTAAGAACAGTTTAAGGGCATGAGCTTTCAAATTTCTGATAGAAGAATAACTATTAGAATGGACCTCAAATGTGGTTGAAGCCTTGATAAAATTCAATGTTTGGAGTGGACAGTTTGGTATCCTGAAAGTATGTGGGGAAAATGGAAGCTGGTAAGGAACTTAATGTGACAGTTCTGCAGGAGTCAAATCTCTTCAGTGATTTGTAGGGACTCTTGGTGATGAGCAAAGCCCATGGAAAACGTTGGATCCATATTGCCCAGCATCAGCTGGAATACACCAGTTGTATGAATGCATTAGCTACTTAGCTAGTAGCTGGGCTTTTTTCTATGGGTAGGAACTAACTTGTCATTTTCTTATCATGCATTCTCTATTTGTGTCTTTTCTCTTTGCCACTTAATTATTCTGTATGCTCCAGGTGTGTTGAGAAGAATGAATCTTTTGAGCCATCCTTTAAACTTAAATTCAGAGAGATAAGGTGCTTCTGCTCTTGAATTCATAGCTCATATAGTTCAATTCCTGTAGTTAATTCACTTACCTGTTGGTATATCATCAGAGCAGAGAAAGCAGGCTGTGAGCCTTCCTCTGCAGGTGTATTCTCCATCTTTTTTGGTGGTACAGGACAGAAACAAAGAAAGACTGGAAGCTAAAATATGACTGTGCAAGTCTGAAGAAAGCTTTATATGCCCTCCATGCCCCTGAATTAGTAGACAGCAATAACTGCAAAGGAGGTTGCTAAGTTTTAATTGGTATTCCTGCTACTGTCCATTAAGGTAAACAAAGTACATTATTTTCCTGCTGCTGACACAAAAAGGTCATTTGCAAGAGCCACTGACTTCAAAAGCGTGTCAACACTAATGGAAAGAAAAAAATATGATACGTGAGTATATTTTTAATAGCTTTCCTCAAATTCTGTAGGCAGCTGAAATTACATTACTTATTCTAAACTTCTGAATCTCCAGTAATATTTATAGAGGCAAATAACAATTTTCATAAGCAGAGCTTGAGGCAGGATGGACACATTTTCAGATACTGGTTTCTCTGACAAAGTGTCATTTGAACTCTTCAGGCATGTTTCAGTATTTGGTAGTAGTAAGATCCTGTCAAGAACAAAACACTGCTTAATGAAGTCTACATTTTATTTCTGTCTTTATAAGGCACCCCATGGATCTAAACATTTTGATATATTATTAAACATATAAAACTGACGGTAGAATTCAAGCTCAGTAATTATAAAACACTCCCTTATCTATACACAGCTCTAAGCCTGTAGTAGGATAAACATTTAAGAGAATGTTTCATCTTCAGCAGAACAGACAATTTAATTTCAGTCTTGTATGATATATTTTCCTACCCATGGAGTGCTAAAGCACTTTACAAGACAATCAAGTAAGTACAAAAGTGAATATATGGACAAACAGCAACTTGTATCATGTTCAACAAAGCTAAATTATAGTTTCACTCCAAAAAGTGGATAAAGTTCTTTGTGCTCAGTGCAAATAGAAGTCATGGACTTCGGTTCTCTTTGGTTGACTTTCAGCTATTCTTTCTTGCTATGACACAGAAGAGTCTCAGTTTTTTGCAGAGTTTGAAACAAAGATGCAAGGAACAGAAATCAAAAGGCTGATAGCTTGATACCTCTCTATGTTGCAATGCAGTACTAGGCTTATTCACAGCATCTATAAAGGTAACAATTTTAAATATACAACAAATTAAACAATCAAAACTTTTACCACATTTTCCATCAGAAAACAAGAACAGCACTTATGAGGCTTATGGTCCACCATTATTGATTCTCAATTCTCTCTTCAGAGACTGGAAGATTCCTTTGTAATTTTGAATCTCTTTAAAACATAAATGGCTATCCATTTTCCATCTTTTTAGCTGCAAAGAGAAAGGAAAAAGGAAGTGTGGTACTAGAAACAGTAGGACTGTGTGCTGAGATACTGTTATGTTCATGAGTCCTTATGCTTAGAGAAGAGAGTGGTAGCAATGAAATCTGCTGAAAGGGAAGGGTGACCAACCTCAAATGCATTCATTATGCTGTAGATACTGTTGCAGTTGCAGAAGAAGTCATAAACTTCTAAAGTCTATAGTCCAAACTAGATTTGCTAGACATGAGTGTAACTTCAGAAGAATTACTTGTTACCTTTACATAAGAATGTGCAATAAACTGCACCAGTAGGAAAAACCCTGCTTCTAACAGATTATTCTGTTTGACATGGAGAACTGTAGGCTTGCAAATACAACTCTGCAAGTAAACCACTGGAGATGGCTGGGACAGTTCAGTCTGTAGCTTGTCTTCTTGTTGTGCTGCAGTTGCTGCTATGAAACAGCAAAAATGCACAAGACTATCCTCAAAACTAAGACTTCATAAATCAGCTGGCATGAGAAATCCTTGATCTAGAAAAAGAATGTTCTCAGTGTGTCATTCTCAGGGAAAAATACTCTGTTTGTTGAATAAACAGAACAACCAAACCTGGCACAATTACCACACAAACACTTTTTACCATTATTTTGCAAGGCTCTTTGATCTGAAAGGACTTGGATCTGTTGAGATCCTAGTTTACAGTGACTATTAGGTACAGGTAGCACCCACAATACAGAGCTTGATTATTACTGAACTGTTCTACCTATGTAACCAACGAAATGGAGTTTTTCATACCTTGGTTAGACCAAACCTAAAAGTTATTGAATTTCATGTTGGCTTTTTTTTTCCTTTGGAACCACAAAGTCATGATATTGTTTTATTTGATTGTGTTATGAAATCCTAAACTGTTTCTTCTGTTGCCTGTGCATGTGCAGCGCACCATAGGAGAAAAAAAGAAAAAGTAAAGGGGGTATATTGCTGATTTTTATCTGTATTGCAGATATAAATTACCACTCTCCTTTTGAAATACAGCCCACACATGAAATAAGAAACCGCTAACACAATATTGCTTTATTTTGGCACTGACCTTGGTGTAAGACCCCCCATGCTCTATCTATAGTCATCTGCACTGTAGTGTTTTCATTGCCTTTCAACATCTGATGGGCAATTGTGGAGCAGCCCTAAAACTGTGATGGAAAAATGATCTAAGCTTCATATAAAATTTCAAGTTGTGTCACTCTTCTAAGGCTGTCTGATTTTTGGTCCATGTGTAATTTTAGGCTAGCAGTCACTGGGAACATTTTGCAAAGGTTTACTAGATGTGAATAAATAAAAATTGACCTGAGGGTTTAAAGATTAAAACGAATGGAAAATTATTAATAAAGTCATTTTATGGAGGAGATTTTACCCACTCAGCACTATTTGAAAGATGTTTTCATGTAATGAGTGAAGTGCATGTACTTTTGACAATAGATAAAAGGAAAAAGTTGGAGCTTTTACAAGGAAAACTAGTATCTCACCTGGTAACTCAGAAATGTGCCTTGTCATTCTCCTAAATATGTTAAGTAGAATAACTTACTTTTCTTGTCACTTTTTAAAATACTTTGAAAGCTACTGCTGTTCTGAGAGAGGTTAAGGATATGAAAATATAGTTAATTATGAAACATGATTTGATCAATGCTGGCACAAGGAAAATTGCCCTGCTTCTAGGACAGGTGGTGTAAATTTAAATAGCTTGGCTTCAGATTTCAAAATCTCAGTTTGTGATATTAGATACCCAGATATAGTATCCAGAGATGGATGCAGAAGCGTCTCATGTCTTTCACAATACTTATTCTGTTCTTCAGTAAAATCACTGCTCATTTTGACATGTTAAACTGAATCAATAAAAAGCTGCCCAATGCTATAAATATAACAACTTTCTCTCTTCTGGAAATGTTTCTCTCCTATACAGAATTTCTAAGCTGATCCAGCCTGATTTATGTTCTTTTATGATTTCTGCAAATACTTAGTGGGCTAAACTGCAGTCACAATGCCTGTTTCTGTTTCATGCTGCATCATATGTGAAAACAAGCAAAAGGCAAAACAGGAATTTATTCATGTGTTTTAGTAACTAAACATGCATTATTTCTTTGGACACTGCTTGCTGTCAATATTGATAGCTTTCTAACAAATTCTCAAGTTGGCTTTTCCTAATGGGCATCAACTAGACAGTATTGCGTGGTACAAGAAGCAAAACAGTAATTCCAAGTTGTAGGAATAAAATATAAAGTAACATGCAGTTGGCCCACCATATACTGAATGATGATGCTGACAGAACATGCCATTTCTGAACCACTCTTGGGGAAAAAAAAGCTGGTTTTTTTCCCCTTTGCATTGCCTACTGTGTTCATGGTAATATAAACTTCTCTGCAGGATAAATTACTATAAACCCAGTTTCACTACATTAATTTTTAAACTGTTTATTGTTCATATTTGAAATGAAATATAAGTCTTAGGCTACATCTCAGCCTTTGTGTACTGGCATTCAGATATAGCATATAGCTTTTATAGCACTACTGTTGTATCTATTAATCAATGATGTATTTTTAAAAGCATTTAATACATTAATTCTTTATTTTCCATCAAAACCTCCTTCAGTAATTTCCTGGAGAAGTAATTGTGCAAGCACCTCAGCAATTACAGTAATGCTACACAGTAATTAATACTGCATAAGAGGTCAGATTAGCTGGTATTATTTCTTCTTGCTTCTGAGTTTTCTAAATATTTCCTGATTTTCAGCTTTGCAGTGTTTTAATTAATCTGTCTGCAATACTCTATATTGCATCCTGTGTGAAACTGTACTTTTCTTCCAAAAAGTTCAGTGAATATTAAGTAGGTAGGAAATATTGTTTTCATCTGTTAAATTAAGGTGCAGAGAAAAGTTTGTGCTTTTTTCCTGTTGTTTAAAATCCTGAAAATATAATAAATCAGCATTATTTAGATATATGGATTTAGGATGAAAACTCCTGAATTATTGAAGGTGACCCTTCCTGACATCTCTAGAATTATAAATGGAGCTATCTTACCCTTGGCTTTTTATGAAGTCTGTGTTTTCTAATAGCAGCAAGTATAGAAGTTGGAAGGGAACTTTCTGTTGTCTTATCAGATGAACAAAGCTGGTGGTAGACAAAAATCTGTGCAAATTCAAGCCCTCCCCTTCAATAATTAAATAGCAGGAATGGCTTGAAAACAGCTCCACAAGAAATAGGATCCCTGTGGAGTTTCTACCTGCTCCTACTTTAAATTTTTGTTTAGGAAAGTTGTTTCCAGTATGATGTAAAACTGACTTCTCAGCACAAGCAGTACTGTAATTTGAAGTGAAACAATCACTAAAGTGTAGAAGAAGACATCCATACATACATATTTAAAATTTCCAGCCAGTGTGAGGGGAAGTATATGTCAATAGGAGTGGAAAATGAATGCTTGCAAGCAAACATAGCCATAAAACATGTGCTACAAAAGCCATAGTTTGGGGTTTTTTTTAATACAGAAAGAAATCACATCAGCTCAAAATCAATACTTATTGCTGCTGTATTAAAATGTAGTGAACTATACATTCTTCATCACGAGTCTAAATCCCCCCTGCCAAAAGTATGCATGTGATGGGTGCTGTGCAGCTTGACAGGAGTTGCTTTTTAACATTTGCAAATGACTGTGCACTTAAGAGAATAGTTGCAATTATTCTTCTTAATTAAAAAAGCACTGTCTGCCAGGTAGAGAAGAGAATCTTGCTTCTATGTGCTGGCATGCTATTTTCATAAACTATTCATTGCTTGCCATTATATTGACATGGATTTAGGATTCAGTGGAGTCAAAACAAAGTGCCACTTTAATCTGATTTTTTGGTCTTGTCAGCTAGGTGTATTCTTTTCTTGAAATCCATGTTAGTGTACACACAAGTATGAGAGTCTCAAAATATTGCCTTTAACTCATGACATTCTCATTCTTTAGTGTATGTATCTCATGACATCACTGGGGAATACATTTTGTTGAGGTTTTATGTCTTAACTATTTGAAATGTGTTAGTTTGGTGGGTTGGAGCTCTTTAACTCAATTCTTTTCATCTCAGATATATAGTAGGATGTGTGTATATTTATTTACACATACATATATATGCATACCAACATAAATTCCTATCATTACTGCAAGGGTCCAATGTTTCTTGTTTAAAAAAAAAAAAAACGTAAATCAGAGAACTTTATAATTTTATGGTTTTGGATGATGCTGTTTGCAGCAGATCATGCTGCAAAATTTTAGTCCACCAACCTCCAGTATGAACGGTTTGGTTTCTTTTTAACCTGGCATTTTTGCCAATGTGAGTGCTTCGAAGTGTCTTCTAAAATACTTGTTTGTTCATGATTGGAAATGAGATCCTGGAAGAGAAAGGGAATGTGAAAGGCAAAAGGTAAAATAAAAAATTGGGTCCAGCAGAAATCTTGACTGCTGTTGGTAGCCTGAAAACACTTTTGTTGAATTTAATTATTCTATTAAAAAACTAGTTTGCTGTAGTTCACAGGTCATGGGATGATTAATGAGAAAACTTGGTCCAAAAAAAAGGGCAGTTGGATATTTCTTATTTTTACAATCTGCTTGTGGATTGTGCTTATGCTTTCAGGTGCTTTACACCTAAAAGAGCTGAAAGGTCATTGTGTTAAAACGTCACATGGTGAATTTGCAAGAGCGATACAGCAATGGCAAGAGGTTGTGTGTGATGTGCTACGGCAATGCATCATACCCTCAACCAGTGGGGTAAAATGCCAGGCTGTCTTCATTAACCTGTTTAGTCATTGACACTTTACTCTAGTGGGGACTTCACAATTGGGCAACAGTGTAATCCTTGTGACAGGGTCTCTGAGAAAGTGATATAATTTCTTTTCATCTTCTCTCCTTTCTGTGTACTTCCACTGTAGCCTTTCTTTCTGTTTCTCAAACCTTTCTGCTGGAGTATTTTCTTTAGAAAGTAAATAGTACTTTTCTCTCCTAAGCTAATGGCTTTGGATAGAATAGTCAAAATTATTCTCTGATCTATCATTATGCAATTCAAATATGTAGACCATTAAAGACCTGCTGCTAATGAAAGTCTTGTTATTCTCTTTCCACGAGATCTAGGGGTCAGCTTACTCAGGGGACTCCATCTGCTGCACATGCAGGAGCCCAGGTTTCTACATCCTCTACCATAGTCCTCTAAATAGTGGTGTCTATTAGCATTTGGTCTGACCCTTCAGGCTCCCTACTGCTATTGCCTTGTGCATGCCTCCAGATGCTATGAAACCATGTGCCTTCACACCCCCTGCTGTTGTGTGCCTCTGCACACCAGCACAGCCTGTAGTCATGTCTTCAGCAACTCACAGTATCTTTTGTCTTTCAGCTTTCATTTTGTTGCCCCTAGACCCATGTTTTCATCTTTTATGGGGTTTTTTTTTCACATTTGTCACACTAGGAACCTGTCTGGCAAATGCTGCTTCCTTCCTACTGTGTTCTCTTGGCTCTCCTCCCCTCCACTTCTGCCCTGTGTCTGCAGGCAGGTGTGCAAGCCCTGCCTCTAACTCAGGTGTCCAACAAGTGCTGGTCCCACTGGGGCTGTGACAGTGTGGGCACATGTGAGGGGAGTGCACAGCTGAAGCAAATTTATGCTGAGGGACAGAAAGTTGCTCTGCATCCCCTCTGCGATAGGAACCACTCCAGGGCAGGTTTCTGCACTTTGTAGCCTCTGCTCCTTCCTCCTGCTCTGGATGCAACAGGTGACCTTGGCTAAATCTCTTAATCTGCACACATGTTCTTTTCCCTCTCTGTGAAATCTGGGTAATGCTATCAAATTGCTTGGAAAGCTCTCTTAAGATCTAGTCAGAAGTAGACAATATGAGAGTTAAATTTTCCTAATTCATCATGAATTTGCTTTCCTGTCAGTCACTATGTGTGTCTTTGGGATTCACTTTCTCTGTTCCTCTGAAGTTGATTACTTTACTGGTGTCTTGCATTTTTGTAGCTGTATCTTTAGATCTTGGTGCATGCCCAGTGTCTAAATGGAAACACCTGCCTACTGCCCTTACTTTTTAGAATAATCATTCTTTGAGTATTTGTTGTCTGTCTAATGGCTTCTATAAATTCTTTAGTTCCTGAAGATGTTAATTTTCAATATAAAATTGAGCACAGAAATATTATGTTGAGTGTCTGCATGAATTTGAAAGCATGCCTTAATTTTGTTTTCTTCTGAGCTTGTCCTACAATGTCATGAACAATCTTGTCCTGATGGTTTCAAATGAACTGTTCATGTATTAAAGTGTTAATGAGATAAATATGTGCTTTGTTTCTTGGCTTCTGCTGGACAAAACCCATTAAAATTTAGGTTTTTGCTACACTGCGATGCAATTCCTTTCATCCTGAAGATAATGACTGAAGTCACTGGGGGCAGCATTCAAACATTTGCAAAATGATACATTTAACTTGTATCTTTCCAACCTCTTGTAATATAGGAGATATTGTGTCAGGGTTTTTTTGGTTGTGTGGTTTTTTTGTTTTGTTTTGTTTTGTTTTGTTTTGTTTTGTTTTGTTTTGTTTTGTTTTGTTTTGTTTTGTTTTGTTTTGTTTTGTTTTTTTGTTTTGTTTTGTTTTTTGGTTTTTTTTTGTTTGTTTGTTTGTTTGTTTTGTTGTTTTTTTTTCTCTTTTCTATGAACTGATATGAAACTAGACACTCACCTTACATGCATCATTTTAGCCTAACACTAGTTTTTACTTCTCATGGAAAAATAGAGGTTTGTAGCACAACTGCTGACATCTTTAACTATAGTATGCTACTAGGGTGCTGCTATAATACAGTACATATTTCTTTGTGAAAGAAATGAAAGCTGCAATAATAAAGCTTAACTTTATGGTATTGAAATTTGCTGTGTTTGTACCTCCAGGGAGAAAAACAATTAGAGAAAGACAATCTACCTAAATAGGCTGGGAAACTGAATTGCTCTGTCTATGCTTCATTACCCTCCCTCTTTCTCATCTCACACTTTCCACAAATAGCATGATTATGTTTACCTGACATCTTCATGCTTCCCTGCTGAGCAGGCTGAGGAAGCCTTGCAGCTGAGATCAGCAGTGCTTTCTATGCGGAATGACTGAGATTTTTTTTGTTTAAAGGATACAATTCTTGAGCTATTTCAACAAAGAACTTTAGAGTGTCCCTGGATTCTGGTAGGGAGCAGAATAAATGAAGTGCCAGTGGGCATTTTTTTTTTAATAGTTATTAGAAGTACTATCTTGGCTGATGTTAGTGTATCCTTAGTTGCCTGATAAAGACACGGCCTGAGATGCTGAACATCATCTTGGTGACCTTCACAACTGAGAGAAAGCCTGACAAATTTTTCATGAAGATTCCTTTGAGCACCAAAACAACAGTCAGCCCTAAGAGTGGCAGTGAAATAAAATGCCCTTTTACAGATAAAAGCCGTAATAGAGAGAGAAAAGATCTAGGATGAGACATGCTGTGAATGTTACCAAAGGGCTTTTCATTGACTCCCTTGAAGAACTGAATCATAAATTCAGAACAAAAAGACTTGGGAAATATACAGGTTGCCTTTATAAGGAACAGGTATTTTATTTTTCAGGCTTGCCAGGTAATAGAGAATTCAGCATTTTCCTGTTCTGACTTGCCAAGTTATAAATTTAAATAACTAAACTACAGATAAATGGACACCATTCCTCAAATTAGAAACCAATATTAATGTGAGTAATAATGACATTTCATTATGCATTACCACCTACATTAATCAACTATGACTGTATTAGTCTTAGCAGCAGCATACAAGCCTTTTTTTTCTTGTAGCCCTTGGGATCTTGTTCTAAATCTAGTTTTAAACTAATGCCGCATGAGCTGCAGAATAACTGAATTTGAATTAATTTGCATTTTAGTTTGAAGCACTCAGCTTCTCAGTCAAAACAATATCATGAAACAACTGGGTACATGTGTATCTATGTAAAAACTGAGTCTATATGATATAGGCTTAATATCAGTAATATCACTAGCCTAAAACCCCGCTACTTCATTTGAGTTCAAAATGTTTGGAAAGATGTTGACTGGAACAAGGTTTTTTTTGGTCTTTCTGCTTTTCTGTCTGAGTCTTACAGTGCACATGACCTGAACTTGCTCTTCAGGTGCCAAAAGCTGCTTCTGATCTCAGAGTCCTGAATGACTAGAATTAAAGCTTTTTTCCTACACTTTACAAAATGTCATCAAATTGAAAGTGTGGAATTAATAAGCACCCTGGCTTTTCTGCCGTTTCACTTGTACTTTCTCTTGCTTGTTACAGTTAAATGACTAGGCAGCTGTCCTGAACTTTCCTTAAAACATGGACTATGTTAAATTGAAATCTGCAGGTTTGTTGGTGTAGGGTTTTTGGGGATGTTTCTCTTTGAGTTTAATTTGTTTATTTTGATGAGCAGCAATGTATTGGATCCCACCTTCACATTATGAAAAAACCTAAGCCAGGATAGTTCAGATCAGGATTATTAACCTGGATGAAGGCAGAATTCCTTTTCTACTGCCTCCAAATTCATGCTCCATCGTCTCAAAGCTAAAACCTCCTGCAAATTTACAATGTGTTTCTGATATTACTGGCCAACAATCCTGGATCTGTTAGCAGTCCCACATTAATCATTTTGGGTGTCACATTGTTATGAAAGGTGTTCACAGACAGGCAGATACCTTACAGTTCATATCTCAAAGGATCCTGGAGTGGATTTATTTTAGGATAAACTCTGCAGGACCTACACAACAAACATGGTCATTTTGGACCTCAGACAACAGTAGTGACAGTGTGGTTCCCAACTCCAGAAACTCATAAGGAAATATGTCTCAGCATACGTGGAAATATCAGCAAGATAGTTACAATTCATTTCATGTGCAATGACCAAAATCAGGCTATTGACCCCCTGTGTGTGTTACAGCAAGGCAGCGAAGGGCAGCTATGGCAATTTAATAAACTAATGTCACACAACATGCTCTCATTCAGTGACAATATCTGGAGCTCTATGCATTTTACATCACACTGGTCTAGGGTCAGATCCTTCAATTACTAATTCAAATAAAGAATGCAACAGAGGAGTATTATTGCAGTTTAAATTTTAAAACACTTGTATAACTGTGTAGCTTATACAAATAGTCTTTAATACATTTCTATAAACAACACGGAACAATTTAAGGGCCCAGACTATCAGCTGTGATTTGTATGTCTGTGGCTTCTCTATTCTTAGTGCTGCTACAAACAATAATAGCTGGTTACAGTTTCAAGGGGTTTTCATGCCAACATTACCTGGAACAGAGTGACTCTGGACTTGTGCCCTGTCTCCTGTCTACAGATTTTGCCTTCTAGTGCCAAGAAAGTATTGATAGGAGCCAGAATTGCCTTTCACAAATCACTATAGGCCTTGGGAACAAGCCACTTAAACAGTTTTGTTACCCTTTCCCCTGGTTTGTTTCCTCTGCAGTGGAGGTTTTCCAGTGGGAAGTGTGGACTTACTTGTGGACTTCTTCTCTAGTGGAGCTAATTTCTAAAGTTAGCACATTCCTATCAAGGGGTTTGATAGCATTTAATTTACTCTACCTTATTATCCTATAAAAATACAGAGTAAGGAGGCCTTTTTATGTAAATGGAGTTAACTTGTGAGTGGGACTCAATGTTCAACTATGCATGGAGTAATCAGCTGAGGATCAAGACCTCTAAGGTGGGAGGGTGAGCACTATGCAGAAGTATAACCTAGCTCTGAAACAATGACCTCTAGAGCTACAAACCACATGGCCACCTTCAGGGGATGCTTTGCTGACCCAGTTAGTCCTGGCAGAAGGCAGCACTGATGTAATTTCACTGCTTTTAGAAACCAAACTGACACTTCTCTGTAGTGAAGTGCTGTGCCAAGTGGCACTACCAGGTCATTCAGAAGTAGATTGAAGACCTCTGTGTTGCAGCACATTTCACAGTGATGGGTTTACCTGGAGAGTTCTTCCCAAAGGTGTGTATTGTGAGTTAAACTAGGGATTGGTTAGATGCATTGGATGCTTACAGGTTTTTAATGAAATTAAAAAGAAATGAGAGGGTAAAAATAAAAAAGGGAGAGAGGGAATTATACCTTGCCAGCCCTGTTTTTTGAGATATATATAAAAAAAAAGTCTGTTATTAATAACTCAGTAAAAAACTGTTCTGCACTAAATATATTGAGTCAGCTTTGTGATGCATGTCAATTTGCCTAGTTCCACTGATTAAAGGAAAAGTGCAGTGGTTTACACCTGTGTTGACTCAGCACACTTGCCCTTGTAAGTAGCCTGTGATAAAATAGGTAAATAAACAAAATAAAAGCACAAATCCTGTACTCTGTAGACATTATCTAAATAATTCATTATAGCTGCAGGGATAGAAGTAAATACAAAGAAAACTGCTTGCCTTTTGAAATACTAGCTAGAGCAAAGCCTTTTTTTCCTGTTTGGGGTAGCTCATATTTTCTTCCTATATACTCAGGAACTTATAAAAGTACAAACCTCTTTAGGTTCTCATTCGTCTATGCAGTGAAGCTGACATGATTCCATAGATCGAAACACTGTCCGCATCTCCTAGTACCGAAGCAAGTGTGGCCATGTAGCATATTGAACTGCAGTTCATTTATTAAGTCAGAGGATAGCTCTTAATGTGCTCTTAAACCCCTGTCTAGGTTCTCTGTGATAGCTCTCTGTTGTCAGGTTGCTCAGATTGCTTTAGTGCTGTGATGGAGCTGTATTACAAAAGTGGCCCTTGCACCTGAGTTGTGCCGTGTTGCTCTTAAAGGCAATGCAGACTTCATGTTAAATGGTTACTTTTATTGAGTAGTGAAGTAGAGAGGGGTAGGAAAAGGGTAAGAAAATGACCAGGCTGTGTTTATGTACACCCCATTTTCAGAAACAAATGGCTCAGCTAAACAGAAACATGTCGTCTCCATGGTGCTGCTAGGTGGGGAAGCCACCCACAGAGGAAACCAAGTGTTAATTTTTGTCCTTGTAAAAACAGTGGAAAATATTGTTAAGGTTTAAATATGTCCAGAATAGTAGTGTGTAAGAAGTCTAAACTGGTACCAGTTGTGTATAAAAGCATAAAGAAGAAGTTGTGAAATTCCATAGTTCAAGAGCTGCCATACAGGTTTAGAGCAGCAATCTTTAGTCTAAACTGCCTGTACTCTGCCTGGTGTCCAAGGTGAGCAGAAGCCAAGCAGCCAGGGTGCTGAGCTGAGCTTAGCTGAGGATAACAAAGCTGTTGAGCCTCAGCAGCCTGCTAACATCATCACCCAGCCCTTGAGGTTGGGCCGAGTTGTACTGAGGGGTGGGATGTGGGCAGAGCTGCTCTTCCCTTGTAGCTGCCTGCAGCTCCTTTTGTTGCTGCAGGCAGAGGTTATCCGCCATCAGACAAGCTGTGCCAACACAATGCTGGGGTATTTTCCTATGTGAAAGTGGTTTCAATGCAGTGAGATATTAGTCCCTAAACTCAGAAAACTATTAGGCCCCTGAAACAGGAGTGTTGAGTCTGATAGGAAAGTTCCAAGGATTAGTTTGTTGTTTTTTTTTTTTCTCCCTCTGTTTCTCCCTTTACTGTTGTAAAGGCAGTACATCTAAATAACAGATGTGAAATCTCACCCATGTTTAAATAAAAGAAAAAGTATTTACTGACTTGACTTTGGCTGGATTTACCTGAGGATATTTGTTACCTTTTTCCATATTTCCATTTATAAGATCTGCTATAAAAGAACAGCACCATGCTGCCCAGGGTCACAATAGCTATAAGAAGTATCTTTTTCTGACTCCTAATACATGTTACCTGTAAATAATTACAGAAAATTTGCATCTTGTTCTAGGATTTCTGCCCTTTCCACCTCTGGTATGTTGCTGCCAGCATGTTCCTTCATTTTTGTTTCTCTGACTTGCTGTCGAATAGGATTGCAAAAAGCAGCTGGGAAAGTGGCCCCTCTTATCTGTCCCAGCAACCACTGGAGAAATGAAGGTTTAGCTGTAGGAAGCCTACAATTGAATCTTCATTGTAAAAATGGTTTAATTTTAAAATGTGCAGTATCCTCAATATGGAAGACGTTTTCTTCCTGCCAAGTGGCAATGATATTTCCATGTGCATAACACTCAGTGGAACCTTTCCAGTCCTCAGAAAAGGAAGGAAAGGCATGGCAAGACAGTAAAGATGGACAGATGGCTCAAGGATAAATGCTGTGAGGAAAGTCTGAGGAAGTCTGACCATTAGGAAGCATTCATGGAGCAGGAGTAACTCGGGACTGATGGACTCCACTGGAGTAGCTGAGTCAGTACCTTTCTGGGGGTGAGCTAGGCATGGCTGGTAATCACACTTAAACAAGCAGAGGTGGCAAAATAAAAAACATATAGTAAAGGGCAAAAGATACTGGTGAGTAGTAGGATGATCAGGAAAAAGCAGTAGTTCTTGTGTGTCATGATGAGATAGATGCAGTGAAGGAAAATTAAGAGCTGTTCCTTTACTGGGTTTCAAAACCCACTGAAATGTTTTTCTAATGCTGCAAGACAAATGGGCAAAAAAGTGGAAGAAAGAGATTTGCTGGTGAAAAATGTGAAATTGAGTGTCACAGAAATATGGATTCACAGTACATGTACTGTGGGTACATTATATAAAGGAAAGAGAAAAATAAAGGTGGAGATCCTGGTGTGTGTTAATACAGGAATAGATTGTCAGCAATACCACCCATCTGGGTCAAAATCACTTGTAACAAGGAGGAGATGAGAGCATTACAGAAGTTTGATTCTAACAATTATAGAGATATAAATGATGTAGGTGACAAAGACAAATCAACTAAATTTAGCATGACTTCAAAAAGAGTTGATATTTCCTGGAGCCTGTAAAGTCTGATGCAAACAAAGAGGCTCTAGTCTTGTGACAGCCAAGAGAGATATCAAATGAAAACAGAAAGCTTACAAAAAGCATATAATGGGAAATAATCTATGGAGTTTTTTGAAGAGCACACATCTAATGAGATCTACTCTAGATCTAACTGGTGGAGGAAATTAAAACAGGCAGTGAAAGACACCTGTGTGGAAAAGAAGGGGTAAAAGAGGTAAAAGTTTGATATTACTCCAAAACTAAGTGAACCAATTGCCTAGGAAATCTGTGAGCATGATTAATGAGAATGTTGTAGCACATGGATTAGGAAATTAGCACTACTAAATCAAAAGCAAAACTGCAGAAGTTGACACCATCCAGTTAATGAGAAACCTACACAATCTTTGTTCTAGAACTGGGACACAGAAACACATAAAATCACCAAGAAAACCCTTTCTTTCAGCCTTCCTCTTTGGATTTGGTTCTGTGTAGTACTTTGCTACATGGGCTTTCAGTGGAGTTTTCTTTCACCAGCTGATCTATTTTCCTTTTACTGAAAAGGAGCAAAGCCTGTGGGTTGTGTGAAATGCCTTTTACTTAACATCACCTGGATTATACTTCAGGAGCACCAATATGAAAAATAACCAATCTTAAAATCTTCCTTGAAACCAATATCTGATTTCAAATCATTATCTAACAGTAGAGGTCCTAGACTTTAAGAGAGCTTTTGAACACAATGCCTGTTTCAACATAATTTTGTCTTTGGAGATGTAATTTCAGCCTAGATTCAGTTATGCAGCTTTTATATATCCCTTCTCATTCTCAGGCACATCTTGATCAATCTAAGCAAGACTGACTTACTTAAATCTCAGCTCTTTCCTTTCTCTGAGTGCTGTTATGATATACTGCAATTCACTGTTCTTGAACTACCACAGTCATACCCATGGCAAAACATTTCCTAACCAAGAGTATCCCCTTTGTCAGAGTTAACATGACCACCCCCAGGCCGGCAGAGTGGCAGAAGTTCTATTTTATATGAGTCACTCATTTGGACTGAAATTTATTCTTTCCTAAAAGGCAAGCTCAAATCTCTGGGCTTATGTAACCTATTTGCAGTGTGTTTGGTTTGGGCTGACCCTCTGGAATATTTCCCTCTCTATCTTTCAAGCAGTGACTATACATGTTTTTTCTGCACTGCGTGTCTCACACACATTTCCTGGAACCAGTTACTGTTACTGGAATATGAAATGTCATAATGTCCCATTTCCAGCCAGGACAGGGTTAATTTTTGCAGTAGCCAGAAGGGGCATGGCTAGGACACAGAGGTTATTCTGTACTATCTCTCCTCTTTTCCAGGGGTAGTGGGGAAAGGGGTCCCTTCCAGTCACATAACAGGGTAGTGCCAGTTCCAGGATGAGCAATTGCCAATTGCGTGTGAATTGTTTGCCTCTCTCATACCCTTTGTTATTGATACCTCAGCTGCTACTGTTCATTTCATTGTTCTGTTGCTGTTTCCTTTTGTGCAGGGGAGGGGAGTGGGGGAGTCAGGGGGTGGCATGAGATTTGGAACTTTTTTGGCAGGAATACTAAATTGAGGAATGCCATTCCTAAATCACAATACAATGATGCAGCAATTTATGCATAGGGGATCTTCTCAGTTGTTGGGGATGGGACAATATTTGACATTTCTGATGGAAGAAAGGGTTTTTAACACCAAAAATACCTCTGAGAATGTAAAAATATGGGTCTACAAAATAGAGGTATTTACTTTTCCCATGCTGATAAGGTCACGGCATAGGTCATGGAGTGAGCTAGGTTGGTGTGCCTTATGGCAACAGCTGTGTATTCCTGGATTTTCTTAAGAAAGCATTTATTTGCACTCTATCAGCTTCCTCATGTTCAGGTGCATTCTTGTAAATGTTTGTCAAAACCTTTTCATTTTGTGGTTGAAGAATTTGAAGTAACACAGCAATTATTTCAATTTAGGGTGCCATTTTCATAAAAGCATAAGCTGCATAAAAGTTCATTAGCAGTTTAAGTCACTTAATTGGAGATAACCAGGTGTGTGGTACTTAAAAAAATACTAAGGTATGTTTGGCTAAAACATTGTCAGGCTCTTCTGCCTCTATCTCTTCTCAGACAACAGCACATAAGCATGTGCCCACATGCCTGGATATGAGAGGCAGAAAGATAAAGGTACTTCCTTTGTATTTTGGCTGAATTCCAATGTTTTATCCCCAGGAAATGTAGACTGGGGGGGGGGAGGGGGGGAAAAGAGCAGAGTTTTTTCAACAGCTAAAAGGCAAAATACAAAATGTTATTTTCAAATTTTAAATCTGAAAATAAGTCTCCTTCTGGACCCTACAGACTGTGTGCATTTCCACACATTTATCCCCATCTCTCACTGATCTTTTTTCAGAGCAGTGTTTTGTAGAAATGATGTGGAAATGCCCGAGAGCTCTGCTGGGTCAGGAGCTGCCACAGCTATGGAGGGAGGGAATCAAGCAGGCAAATTTATGACAGTTTGACATTTCAGATAATAGAGGTCAGTCTTTCAAGTCGCAGTCCCCCTGAGATGAGTGGGTTTCTGCCAGTGAATGTGGGAAGAGCTGGTACCGTTAAATTGTCCCTTTGCTGCAAGTGAAGCATGTGGTGATAGTCTGGAAGAAAAGAATTCCTTTCATTATTGCCAGGCAAATTCTGCTCTCTTTCTGATGTGGGTGAATGATCCCATTCATTGCAGTTGTTGTACCTGCTGCTGGAAGAGGAACTGGATTTGAATTCCTGGAATACGGCGTTAAGTTGTGAATGAGCTGGAATGAGATGTATTCATGCATCCATATGTGAGGCTTCGCCTTCTAGCACTCTCCCAGCTAAGATGTTGACGGACTCCTTACTTTGAATACTGACTGTGGCATCTGAGACCAAATAAATTTAGTCCACTTATTAACTGGTTTTATTTTTATTTTTCAAATGTAGATTCGATACTGCTTAGAGTTTAGAAGTATTGATGAGCCCTGTCCCCACTAAGTTGCTGTGTCTCTTTGCCTCAGGCACTTTTGCTGGCAGTTGCAGGAGCTAATAGGATGCAGTGTGATAACAGTATTGGTGTGAGGTTTATAGTGTAATATTTGCTAAGTGTTTTGAAACTGGGACTTGGGAGTTGCTCTGGAAGAGCAAATAAATTAGTGTTTGTGTAGTCATTTTCATTAAATGTTATGAGAGGCTTTTTATAATTGTATGATAATATCAAATTTAATAAACCATGCTGGCCTTTTTTTCAGAACTGGGGATAAAGACCCCAAATAAACAAACTAATGACAGTTCTCAAATTAGAAATATGGCTTTATTCGTTTGGGTTTAGTTAATTAAAAGTAGGGGTTTTTTTCACATCAGTTTGTTCTTGGAACTTCTTCCACTAAAAGTATTCTAATTTAAATGTCAACAGCTACGCAACTTACTGCTGTTTAAGTGTGAACTGCCATATTTCTTAAATATCTATTTTTGAATTGGCAATGGAGAAAATAGAAGTCTAATTTCTGTAGAAAAAGAGGTGAAAATTAAGTCTATATCCCCCTGACTTTCTTGATATCTGGACTGAAATCTTTGTTCCACAAGGAGTTAAGAAACAACATAAAAGCTTGTCTGTGATGTAACACAGTAGTAACTTCTATAAAGAAGCAAGAAATCAGAGTGGGGGAAAAAATGTGATTTACATGAAGCTGCACTGTAGCATCAGCTACAATAGCTCCTCCTGCAAAAATATGGAATGATTGATTGCCCTGGTCTTTGAATTTCTATACATGGTAATCGTTAAATTTAAACACGTCAGGATTGAATCTAGAGGAAATTACCAACCTCTTTTCCACCTGAAGACAAAACATTTCATAAATCTTGTAAGCTTTTCTTTCTAAAAATGAAAAATTCCATGTACAAACCTCTGTTTAATGTGCCACTTCCTTTGTGATTCCTTATGAGAAGCAGTCTTCTGCTTAGTTAGATTCCGTGCCTTGGAGCCAAGAATGTGCCTGCAGTAGCTAAAATATGTGCCTGCAAGACAAAAGTGAGAGACTCTTGCCTAATTTCTTCTGGAAAATATGGGAAAATAAAAAGTGTGTATGTGAGGTAAATACACAATAGTTACATTGTGTACATGTTTATATACTGTGTGTAGCTGTGCAACACCTCCTTCATGAAGGATACATGGAAGCCTCTGAAAGTGTTTGTGAACATGGTGACTCAGGGAAAAGAATACTGAATTTTTGTTCTAACTGGACTGTGAATCCTCAAGGTCAAATAGCCTAGCCAAAATTCTGTGGATATCTAAGTCTTTAGACTTCCTGTGTTACTCTGGGCAAAATTGACTCTTACCATAAATGCGGTCTTCTCTTTAACCACGGACTTCTCCTCAACCACGGCAAAGTATGGAGTTGCTCTCTGAACCCCCAATTCACACATCTATTTTTATGTTGTAGAAGGTTAGTTTGCTACATTACAACCTACTTGTACTCACACCTTTACCTTGTGTCATCTCTAAAAATGATTTCCACTCTCCTCTTGGCCTTGGAAAAAAAAAAAAAAAAGAGAAGAATTAACACCTTTACCTTGTGTCTTCTCTAAAAATGATTTCCACTCTTCTCTTGGCCTTGGGAAAAAAAAAAAAAAAAAGAGAAGAATTATGATGTTCAGGTGATGATGTGGAAGAGCTAGGGAAAGAAAATCATTTCAGGGAGCTCTCTTTTTTCCCTACCACCCTCTAGTGCAAGTGTCCCAGGTGTGAGTACTTGCACAGCAGCTTTCTGAAGAACACAGCTCCTGGGTACAATGAACACCATGAGCAATACCCATGTCAGTGTTTCGTTCAGTATTTTGTTGGATCATCACTGTTTTCAGGGCAAATTAAAATTGTCAGAAGTTCTTGGCATTTTCTAGAAAGGGGTGGTAAGGGTGGAAGGAGTAAAGCTAGGAATTAGGGAAACTAGAATTCTTGTATTTTGTAAACATCTCCAGATGACATCCCAATACTGCCTTAATGGCTACATGTCAGGAATTTCCTATGGAGGACTTAAGTAAAATTATAGATTCTTCAAAATTCAGTAATCCTTGAAAAATTACAAAATCAGGATGAGAAAGGTCAAAACTTAGAGGAACTTAATGTTTCTTATGAAGGGCTGTGTTTCCAAAGCAAAGCCACAAAAAATCCCTTTAGATTAGCTGCTATATATGGGTTACCAATGTCTGTCAGTCTGTCAAACATTTCTTTCCTTTTATCCACTTCAGTGAAGGGTTGAGGTTTGTTTTTCTTATCATATTCTCATAACAATTATTTGTTGAACATGTTCTTTACTATAAATATTGTTCCTGTAGCTCTACTGCTTTTAAAGGCAAGGTTTTGTGATGGACAATCAGTAACCCAGTGATGGACTCATTGTTTTGCTGTTCTTGAGGATTTTTTTCCTTGTTACTTGTCTCTGCTTGATCTTCTCAGTAATTAATAGCCATACTTGTTAAAAGTTTATTAGCAGAACACTCTTGTATATTACAGCCGCAGTTCTGCCTTGTTGCATTGATAGTCCTTCCATCACATTTTATTTTTTGAAATGGAACATGCATGATATTCTATGTGTGCTTACTCTGAAAAAAAGATTTCAAAGAGAAGAGAGAAAAAACATTATGTATTTGCTTTCATTTGTTGAAGTGGAACTACAAAAAAAAAAGTGTAATTTTGTATAAGAATATTAAATCTCATGAAAGCTTTCATATATCACTTGTGTGTTTGTACAAAAGGGAATTATGTTAGTCTGATATCCATTTCCTTTGCTCAAAAAATCCAGCAATTTTGGGGTCAAAAGTTTAAAATTCAGGCCTTATCCACAGCTCAGCTGAGTTTTCTTGTTGGCCATAGTACTGGCTGGATGAGGCTCAGTCAGGTTTTTTTTTAAAATTGTAATTGATTTCTACCTTTTGCAGCCAAAAAGAGGGAACTTAATTGTATTTGTAAATAAATATTACCTTGTTGATTTGAATCTGTAAACTCTTTCTGCAGGAAATTGATATTCTAGAAATCAGTATAATTAATCTGGGAACTGGAGATGGAGAGCTATGCTGTAGTTCCAAGCTCCAGGCTTTGATGCCCTATTGTGCAGCATCAAAAGCTGGTGACCAACATCTTCTGTCCTCTGATAATACTGATTACACAAGCAAATTCCTTTATTCCTTAAATGTTTTTATTTATTTTCTTTAACCCAAGCCCAAATTTTCATTTAGTGTATAACCTTCATATTTGTTGCAGTCAGATTTCTCTGGAAAATGGTACATCTCCTTGCTGTCCTGGTTTTCTGTTGCTGTACTGCCATCACTTTGTTGATATTTGGGTGTAGTATACACAAACAATATTTATCTTTTCAAATATTTATGTAAATCTGTAAATATTTAGATATATTTATGGTATCCATTACCAGTCTTTCTACTCAAATAAGCAGAATTATTTATGCTAACTGACAATCTGCTTGTTAATTTAAAAATATTATCCTGTGCATAATATTTATTGTGGGTTCCTGCTTTGGAAGCCATCATAAAAAGAAGATCCCTTATCCATAGGTGTGTTTTGGAATGGATTGCACTGTTCACTTCAGCAATGTAGTAATTCATCAAACTGACTGGAAACAACAGGTTTCACAGCACCTTAAAGTGTGGACAATGACAGGCTGTATCTTAGATATGTTTTTCTGACTTCAGTGTGTATGAAAAATCCTGAAATTCCTATGTGAAGTTCATGGAAAAAATCTTTCTTCGGTGAAATGTGGCTGTTAGAGTATGCAAAAAGATACAATTAAGTTAAAAATATTATAGCAGCTGTTTAATTTAGCCACCTGAAATCTTGAGAATAACCCATTTTCTATCCTCTGGCCAGGGTACTAAATGAGGCATGCTCAGTAATTACTGAATTATCCCTTTCAGCAGGGGAAAAGCAACATGGGTGCTAGTCTTTTGTTATTTTACATTCACCCCCATTAGTGTTACTTGCTGTATGTAATAGGCTGATAAATGGGGTACTGCAACTGTCAGTGGCTAAATGGCACTTAATATTCCATTTTGAAGTTCGGGAAATCAGAAGTAGGAGGGGAGGCTTTTGATGGCCATTTGCTCAGTGGCACAGACTTATAATCAAGTAAATTGATGTTGAAGGTTCAATTATGTGGATCTTACTGCAAAATGGAGCTGTAAAATTGTACGGTTGATGCGACAGACTTTGACAATATAACCCCTCACCTTATTAAGATTGCTCCCAAAAACAGTAGTAAAAATTAGAAGTAGACCTCAGTCTCTCATTCCTGCAGCATTGATTGTTTCAGTATAGGTAATGAAAAGAAGAGTGTTTGGAGCAGAGTGCTGCACTTTATTGCAAAATATAGCAGGCCACTGGAGAAGTTCTAAGGTGACAATTTCTGCTTTGAAGTGCTCAAAGGCTGTTAGCCGGCACCTTTGCTCAGGAAGGGGCAGGGATAAAGGGCAGTCTTGAAATAGTCACACCAATAGCTTCTGTGGACTGCTCTTAGACAGCTAATATGCAGTTGTTAAAGCCCATACACATTCAATAAGTCTTTCGTAACTTAGCAGTTGTTATCCCTTGATATAGTTTTCTCTGTGTAGCATCCTAGATAACACACTGGACACAAGAAACAGCATGTCCAGTGAATTTTGCTGTTTGGTCAGAAGAAAAAGCCACTCTGAAGAAAAGTAATTCAGATCCAGGCAAGGAGAGCTTGCACAGCTGGATCTGGATGAGAGTCTGGGTTTTAAACATTTTTCAGACTTGTTTCTATTTGGACATCTGTTTCTGACCTTTTCTTATTTTTTCACCTAGGAACATAGTGTCCATTGATTCATGAGGAAAAGGTGCTGTGGCAAGCAGCTTAACAGTAAGCAGAGAGTGTAATGTACAGGCTGAGAGAAGTAGCTTGGCCTCTGCTGAATCACTGAAGTCCTTCTCTTTGGCTGTGACCTCTTCTCTGGCCCAAACATCATCGCAGGTTTAGGTGGGTTCCAAGTCTCCATGCTCTCCTTACCCCCGGACCTCTCGCTAGGTCCAAATTTCTCAAGTGTTTTGAGAGCCACCTTCTCTGCAGCTTTTACCATCTGGAATAGCTTCACTGTGGCTCTCTGCCTCATTGACTCTCTTCTTCATTTCAAATCTCAGTTGACCATTTATCTTTTATACCTTGCCAGTTTCTTTTAATTTCCCTGTCCATCTGCTTCATCTATTTAACTCAGTGAAAGCTTTTAGATTACATTTTTTATAGTAGATGCATGGGGAAATGGTAGTGTATTATATATGAACAACCTCCCCAGCTTCAGCAAGCATGCTGGTAGCATCCGCTGCAAAATCCAACATCTCCCATACGTGCTCAGTGTTACACTTCAAAAAAGTTAGAGGGGGATGTTGAGCTTGTGCTGACAACCAAAAAAAAGCAAAACCTGCTTTCCTAGGGCTGCAGCAAGTAGAGCAGATGGTATTTTCCCCCACTTCACATCACTCTCTGTCCTTTCCTTCCTCATGCCCCATTGTTCATTTTTCACACTTCTCTGTTGCTTTGGTTTGGATTCAACACCTGCTGAAGTCAATGGAGAATCTCCCACTGACTTTATTTGGCTTTGCCTCGTGCTCCCTGCCATCTCCCCTCCCTTCAGCTATGCCTGGACTCAAATTCCAGCGCTGACCTCTCAACAGTTCAGATCCTGTCTGTGCATCATCTCTCCTCTCACTTCTACACTTTGCCAAGAGCCTTAGCAGAGCGGGGATGGGGGAAAGCTGTGTACAATGGATAATGCTTGGATCAGTAGCTCAGAAGAAAACCCGTGAAAAATTTTTGGTTTGGATTACTCTGAAACAACAATTTCCCTAGTTTTTCCCTTACTTAGCCAGAAAATAAAACAGGAACATAATCTTGCATTAAATATTATGGGAATGAAAGTGAAATGTTTTGTTTTACTTGGTTTTAGTTTTTAATTAAAATGAAAAATCATGTCAAAACAGAAGTTAAGCCTCCCTCTTTTGCAAATGTCATAGTGAAATATTTTGTCTTTCAGGAAACAACATAGGCAGTTTTCTATAAATCATCTTTTTCCCCCAGATCATTGGTTGTGTTAATAACCCCAAAACATATTTTTCTTTTGTGGTGAATTAATTACTCAGTTATTTCATGCTATTTCCTCTCATGGTTTTTCTCTGTATTCTGTAGCTACCCCCTTTCTTGCTGAGATCCTTCCCAATCATCCATTTATTTTGTAGATGTGAAAACAAAAAAAGACAAAAAAAAGAGACAGGGTTGCTGCTGCTCTACCATTGACTTTTGTTTTATTTTTGGACAGGGTGTTTATTCCCTTGATATTTCAGTCTAGTACAAGTCTGGAACAACTGTTACTGTATTCCCCAAATAATGCTGCCTGCACCTCATTGCCCTTGAGACCACCACCTTGTGACCTCCTGTGGAGTGTCTCATGTCAATAATAAATTTCACTAAATTTTCTGTGACAATTCTCCCACAACAAGAAAGCCAAATTCTGTGCTCTTTTTCTGAGTGTTCCATTTCCAAGGACACAATTACCCAATGAAATTAAATGAAAATTTCCGTCAACTTCATGTAGTCACAATGGTTCCTTGTACACCAAACAACCTCTGTGACTTTGCTCTTAAATCACTTCAGGAAAAAAAAAAAAAAAAACAAAAAAAAAAAAACCAAAAAAAAAAACCAACCAGAAATTTTATGGTTATCATAAGTACCTCAAGAGCAACTCTCTGTACTTTTCTAGACCTGGGAAATGGTGTGAGTTTTAATTGATATTCCTAGGAGTTGTGAGAATTCTCAGCAACTTGCAGGGTTTAGCCCTAATAGTATTTACAGTAATTAAGCACACTAATTAAATAACAAAACAACTAATGACAAATTGATTCAATGCCAAATCAAGGAGTCAAATAAATGCTTAATTAAAGATGCTAATAAAATCCCCTTCAGCCTTTACAGTCCACTCCCTAGGGCTAAAGATGACTTTCTACCTCAGAAATCTTTATAGCCCTTTACAACACCAATCTCTAGGGTTTCTGCTTTTTTTTAACCTCTGGATTAAATGCTTGTTAGCTAAGCACTGTATAAACCCATTTAAAAACTATCAAAATGATTAAGTTGGATCCAGAACACTCTGTGTCTTCCAGATATGATACACCACATTCCCATCTGCATGGATGTTCCCTTTCACTAGAGTATGCAAGGCTGTGTCTGACTGAGCACCTGGGCAGCAGGACAGATGCCTGACCACCAGAGTGCTTAAGCCAGTGACACAAACCACTGCTTAAATTGAGACTGACTACCTTGTAGAACCAAAGTCAAAATGAGAAAGAGCACAACCATAATGCAGCTCAGTTTAGGCAGAGCAAGACAGCTGTTTTCCAATTCATTATTGATCCAGTTAAGCTCTCTTATTTATCACCAAAGTAAAGCCCAGTAATAAAAATATATTTAAAAAAAAAATATGTTGGAGAATAGAGCTGTTGTAAAAAAAATGGCTATTAAACAGCACCCAGAGAGAAGAGACTTTTTTAAGTTAGTATTCAATATTTCTTTCATGTGCCAGGAATCTCTATGTCACCCTGGCAGCTAGCCACAATAGATATTTCTCTCCTTATCTGAACTTACAGCTTTTTACTTTTTGTGTCATAATGATTAAGCAAACGCTTATGGAAGTAGAAAATGATGAGCCATTTCCCAGCCTTTCATAGAAGGTTTGCAGAGGAACTTTTGAGCAGACAGATCACTTGGTTGCCAATGTATAGTGCACAGCAGCCCTTTCCACTTTTATCTGTGATGTTGTTTTGTGATGGGATTGTTGTCTTTGGCATTGCCAGCAGTAGTCAGTCTCAAAGTTCTCCTTCCTCCCTCTGATGTTACACCATTTCACCTGATCTCATCTAACAAGCCAGAGTGATTTCAGATAACACTGTATGTGTTTAACTTCAGAAGAAGGTCTGAGCCGAGCTTGGGTATTTCTCAACATCTTTGGTACTACCCAGATCTGAATCTGGGGCAGACGGAAGTAAATGGGATGTTAGTAAGATGGAAGGAATTCCTTATGCTTGCATAAGCTGCCTTTATCTCTCTGCTATTTGCTTATAAAAGAAAGTAGCTTGTGCAGCCTATGAGGAAATTATTACACTGATTTGAGTCATATAATTTGGATTCTCTTGGAAATATATGCCACATTTAGTTGTGGGGGAGGGTGAAGACTGGAAATTGAGAAAGAGCTAATTCACATGCAGGTCCTGCTTGCAGTGTGCTAAATTACCTGTTGGATACCTGAGTACTTGCAAATAGAGCAAATAGCTTGCATTTATCCCTCTGGAAACCCAAGAGGAAATGCTTACATGGCTGGCAAGTTAAGAAGTATGAAAACAAATGAACATAAGAGGCTTAAGAAAAAAGTGCCAAAACAAAACACAAAACCCTGAAGTGTGAAAAGAATAGAATTAGAATTAACAGCCTTAACTGGAACAGACTTGATCTAACCACTGATCTTTCTACAGTGCACCACTCTACATCTTCCAATTACGTCCACATGCTGCTTTCCATCAAGAAGAAAGAAAAAATCCAATCCTCCAGGCAGCGGTGTTTGAAATGATTCATCACATCCTATAATAGTGTACTACAGTGTCAGATTGGTGTTATGCTAAGTCACGTTCTGACCTATCAAAGTTACTTTTATTTCCCCTGCCTTGTTTGCTTCTGGCCTCTAAAATATCTGCTCTTTCTTTGTTTATATCTTCAGTAATTGTAGTTGGCTGCTCTTTTGTGTCATACTGTCATTTGCATTTCCCACTGTTATCCTTCAGCACTTATTAGAGGATCAGGGTTTAAAAGGCTTTGGATTGGGTTTTTTAGTCACTATATTATGTCTGTATTTTTCAGACTTTATGAAGGGCTCAAAATCTTCTCCAGTAGTTTTTAAACGCTTAGCAACTCTTTAGAGAAAACATGCTACTTCTGCCTAGAGGCTTTTATTGCTTGTATCCTTAGACCATTGTGACTACAGCAGCAGGACTGTAGAGCATTTTAAAACCCTCTTATTATTATTAAAGACATCATGAAATGCTGAGAACAAAAACAGAGCTCTGAGTCATGGTTTGTATCTGCTAAAATATGTAATTAACTTCATTTCTCTCAAAGTTTGTAAAGTAAAAGAACAACAGCAGCAGATCTTTTCCAGAAATGTGTTTTGCCAGAAAAGAAACATGGGGATCATTGAAAAGCTCAAATGCAAGGGATTCTTCTGGAGTGCTGTGTCTCTGTCTGTAGGAGTTTTGTCCTTGGTTGTTTGAGATACAATTCTGCAGAATAAAATGGGGAGTTCAAAGCCAGAGACAAAGCTGATGAAAACAGAGCATCTGCTAATATTTGTCTCTGTGTGTCTCTCTCTGTCCTTTGTTATTGCTGCTGATGACAATAGTGATGTCTGTTGAGGTACAAGCAGCTCCATTCACATCCCTGGAGTGAAAGGGCCTTCAATTCTTTACACAGCCTCAGGAGAAGCTAAAATATAATTCCAAATCCTAAGTCTTTGAGCAATTATCTGAATTGTTCTCAATATCATGCAGTATTTCCATGGCTAACTTGAAGAACTGTTCTCTTATCACCCCAGGAAGTAGCCTAGAAGGGAAATGCTGCTCTGTAATACACAAGATGCTGTCTGGCATAGCTATACAGAGATGAAAAAGGGGGAAAAAAATCACCGTACAGTTCAACAGTGCTTTAAAGAAGCAAAATGATTTCAATCTGAGCAAAATGTCATGGTTGTTCCCAGAAGTGTCACAACACAAGAGCATGGGAGTACAAGATAAAGCTCTGCTGAAAATTGTTATGTCTCTTGATAGCTTTAGTCAGCTGTAGCAGGGAAAACAAAGGCATTTCTTGCTGTGCTGCAGAGATGTATAGTGGGCAGTAATAAAGGAATAAATCTAAGAAGTCACACTGACATAACAATGCAATGCAAATTTCATTGGTTTCAGTGAAAGCATAACAAATTCTTTGTATCCTATAATAATTTCAGTTATTCTTTTAATGGCAGTAAGTCAAGATTCTTCTGTTGAAGAGTAAGTTGCAATAGTTTCAAAGGTGAAAAATTTATCGTCACTGCATAAGAATATGAAGTTTTGTCAATAAAAGTAAAAAGTTCTTTACTTTCAAAAACATTAGAATTAATGGCATAGAATAGCTGAATATTTTAGTGGAAAAAGAAGTAAAAGGTTGAGAAGAATATATTCAACAAATGAAGGTGTGCATCCATTATTTTCATAACAGATGTAATTTTGATTTTCAAAATTCAGAACATCTGGAAAACATTGCTTTAAAAAGAGGAGATACAGATTAGTACTAAAAATCTGACTTGAATACCTCCACAAAGAAAATGGTTAAAATGGTCTGAACAGGGGCAGGGGAAGTTTGCCAGGAGACTTTACCTAGTCTGATTTCTCAAGGATGTATCGTGGAGTTGTACTGTTTAATGCTGGTGTGTAAGTCAATAGAACATTTGTTACAAGTAATGTTAGGGCTTTGCAAGGTCTGGTAGTGTGAGAAGTGTGCTGGTGGCACAGTACAAAAGATATCAATACAGGGAATAAAGTGGGTATTTTTCAGAAATAACCAGGTGACCTAGGTGATAATCATAAAAGTGAAGGTTAAAATGTTAGTAATGTATAAGCATATTTTATCCTTCATCATGGGCATTCACTCCTTGGTCAGAAATTGAGGAGAAGGATGTGTGCATCTAGCACAGAGAAATTAGGAGCTGTTCCCACCATGATACCATTAAAAAGGCAAGCAATTCCAAAATACTTTAGACAAGCCGCTTTCATGAGAGCTAGTAATGCTAGGGAATATCTCCCTGGTTCATCTGGGATGCTGTGTCATTCTGTGTATCTGCATACTGAAAAAAGAAAGAATTTAATCTTAATTAAAGGAGGAGATCAGAATGGCAAATAAAAAGAATGTAATATTTTTGTGTGAATTAATTGAGAAACAAGTACTAAAGCACATTTAAAGTTAGAAAAAAAAAGAGGTCACAAGAAAATTGTGTATAAATTGTCATTGAATAAAAATATGAAGTTTAAAAATCATAACATTTGAGTTCCAGATTGTCCCCCTATCAAAATATAGAAACTAATTCATATTGTTAAGGTGAAGGTCTAATAGTTTATAATGGGTTGGAGTCAGCAGCAGGTGCTTGGCCTAGATGGAAACTGTGGGTGCACTGATTGTACCATTTTAGTTGGAACCAAAAGTTGTTTAGTTGGAACCAAAAGTTGCACTTTTTTTAAGAGGCCTCTGCAGCATGCCCATGGCTGTGCTTTGCCTCACTAGAGCAGGCTCACTCTGCACTGTGAAGAAGCTGAACTGGAAGGTACAGCCTGGAGCTGCATTTGCTGCATCTGCTGATGGCTTCTCAGTTGACAGAAGCAGGCTAGAGCTGCTAGGAAATAAAATCCTGGGAAGTGCATACGCTATGGGTGCCAGGCTCTTAGCACCACTGTCACTGTCTCTGTCTGCTACTGCTCCTGTAACTCAACTGGAAAGGAAAATTCTGAGTTTGATTCAGTTTCTATTGGATTTCCTACTCATAGTTCAGGAAGCTGAAAAAAATCTATCTTAATGCCAAAGAAATTATTTTGGCATTTATATATATGATAGTGGTTTACTGCTGTTTGAAAAGTAGGAGAAGAACTAAAGTCCTTAATGCTTTCTAGGAGGAATCATCTTTATAGATATTTATACACACACAGTGCATACAGATATAGACACATTTACATGCACAGGATCTTGCAAAGCAGAGTTCTATATTACACTATGATGCCAGGAAAGAGAAGACCACTCATGTAGTCTTAATAGCTTTTTCTTTTGCTTACAATGCTTACTGCATGCCAGTGTACGACATTAATTACAAGAACTTAGCCCTCATTTGCTACATTAAGAGAAAACAACCAATACAGTCTTGGACTCCAACTAGCTTATTGACTAGAATAAAATAATTTCCAGAATAAAATAGAATTTCAGAATAAAATAATTTGCTTTTTTTTTTAGTTTAGTTAATTATTCATTAGTTTGAAATGTGGAAAATTTATCATGGCATAAGGATGTGAAGATTGTTTTGTCAATAAAAGAAGCAAAAATAAGTTCTTTAGTTTCAAAAATATTTGGATTCATGGCATAGAATAGGTAAGTATTTTGCTGGAAAAAGATAAATAAGAGGTTAAGAAGGACATATTCAACAAATGCATAATTAGAGAAAAATTTGGCTAGCTATGGACACATGGCCCACAGAAATAAAGAAAATCACCTTACATGTATGTATAGCATAAATGGCTGGTGTTTATGGGGTGCCTGGTCCCATGATCTGCACTTAAATATCTCACTGTCTTAATGTTCCAAGGTACACTCAGTAATTGTAAAAATAGTGATTTATTTAGCTTGATAAGACGTAATGTTGCTAATGTTCAGTAAGTATTTTACTGCTGATGCATGCAAATGCTGGGGGGCTGCAAAGTGCGTGAAGTCTGTGAGAGGCAGGTATATAAGTCCAGTAAAACTTCACTCTTCCAAAATTTAACTGCCATGTGATGCCTTTTCTAGATGAGGAGCACTGTGCAAGCATTCCCACTCCTAGGCTGGAGTTGTTAATAGTGGGATGGTAAAACAGGCTGTAAACAGGGGTACCCAGAGCAAGGGGAGACCAGCTGCAGGGTTCTACTTTGCATCAATCCGTGGTAGAGCTTCTGTTCCTCCAACTCTCTTGCTGGGCTTGCTTTCTGCAAATTCCTCAGGTTAACTGGCTCCCCAAACCAGGGATCCACTCATCATCATCTTTGTTACCATTGAGCAAACAGCTTCTGCAAAGTGAGGCCTTGCAGGATCGTGTAGCTGAATACACAAGTGCACTTGGTGGCCCAAAATGTTTCTTATGAGGTTTTATTCAATAAAGGCAGACAAGTAAATTGAAGTACTTGGGCAGCTAGACAATTTATCCCCTGCAATGTCTATAATTTCTTCTAAGAGGAGCCTTGTGCTTCTGTCAACAATTGATTGTAAGCATTATTTCTGTCTTGAAGATTATCAGACTTCACGCTTCTTCTGGGAAGAAGTCAGTAACACAGGCAACCACAGATGACTTTTATTTTTAGTAAAACTTTCCTGGCTCATTCAGATACTGCTCAGTTTTTTTAGGGTTGTTGTTGCTTTGTCTTTTTTCAAAGAATCAAGAGCCTGTCGCATTTAATTCCCTTTCTTTCAACTCTCATGTGTTAAAAGTGCTCTGGGTTGGGTGCAATATGGTCAGTGCTGTGTTGTGCTATTTTTAATACTTCTGTTTCTACTTGGGCTATTTCACACTTTTGTGATGGGCAAATAATTTGCTGAGGATTGTTGAATATTACAATGGTAAGCTGCATTCAGTCTCCCAAATATTGCCAGTATTAATTGCAATGAAATGTCATTGCAGTTGCTCTGAAAGTTGTCAGAGCTCCCAGAGCTCACATCAAGCTCTGACAGACTTGGGGACTGTGGCTTGCACTGCAGGACCAAGGCATGCTCTGCGTTACTGACCAAGGTTGCTGGAGAAGGTCATTAACAGACTTCATAAAATCACAAGTGTCTCCTTTCTTTTCTCACCTTCAGGCAAGATGGTAATTGGCTTTTCTCTGCTCTTTGCAGGTGAGAGAGCCTTGTGATAAGGAGACATTTTGTTGTACAGGGGACCATTTAGAGTGGGTAGTCTGATACCACCATGTGACAGGGTCAACAGCGACTTTATTTTAGAGCTTCGATTCAGAGCCAGGTTATGCTCACAAGGGAAGAGGGATAAATGAGTCATTTTGAATCCTGAAAAGTGTTTTAGCAACACTTTTTCAGACACTGACTGAATATAGACTTCATTCATGCATCCTCTGTAACTCAGTCACAGCAGGGCTTGGAAATTTGGGGGTTTAATAAATGCTTCTAGTATTTAAGGAATAGTTTTCCTCTTGGTCAAATTAGCATTCTACACTCATATGCTAAATTTGGTGCCTTAACAGCATTTTGGAGGCTTGTAAGTGTTTTGAAATTTGATAAGAACTATGTGTTTACTCCTCAGAATTACTCCTCAGTGTGGTAAACACTTATAACAACAAAATGAGAAAAGATCCTGTTTGTGGCTGAAGACAATTTTCATGACTGAAGCACGCTGTCCAAATTTATCCCTTAGCTAGCTTTGACTCAGCCAAAGAATGACAGACGTGTCCTGCCAGGATTCTTCTCTGTGGTTCTTAACTCCAGGCTCTAATGTTTATCTTACCTGCATTCATAGTTGCTGAAGTATGTAGATGGATGTAGAGAAAGGTTGAAGATTTTAGGTTATGCTCTGTTTTCATCCTCAATATCAGATGAAACCTCTTTTTCACAGCTTGTCCTTGAATGAAGAAGTATCTGTCATAAAATCAGTAGTGGGGGAATATTGCTCTTCCTTACCTCCTAGCAGTGGGGACATCTCCTCTATAATCCATCTTCTCCTTGTCTGTTTCAAAACCAGTATGAACCAGTAAACCACCTCTGAGACTACTCTTCAGCAGCTTTAGAAGTTCCATGTTACTTTATTGTTCTTTGACAGACCGTTAAATCAGCTCAAATGCACTAAATTCAGGCATCCTAAAACTACACCTAGAAAGTGATATGTACCAATTTACAATTGTGCAGACAATTTCTGAGAATAATTAAAACCAAACATGTTTCAAACACTCCCCAGCACATTTGTAACTGCTTAGATTTACTGAAATAGCAAGAAATAAAACTTTTTAATATCATATCTGTTTCCAACAAGCTCTTCAAAAAGTTTCCATGCAACATAAAATAAAAGTCTATCAATATAATGTCCATGTCAGGAGGGGCTAGAATATATGCAGGCTAGAATTGTTATATATCCATTGTTCCTTGATGGCCTTCCCTTGAGCCTTTTCCCTGCACAGACATGCAAGAAAGCATCCCTGACATGGTAAGCTTCAAGTGTAAACGGGAAAAATGCTGATTTCAGACTTGTGTGTGCACCAAGCTGGTTATGGAGAGACACCTTAACCTCAACTTGTGCACACAGAAAGGCTGTATGTAATGTCTCTGGGTGTAAAGAGAACTTGAATGGAGCAGCCAAGGGGAGAAAGGAAGGCAAATCCTGGAAACGGGAAGAGCTTGAGCTAATTTATTTACTTACCTCCTTATTTATAGGGATATAAGTTCACATAAAATAGCCTAGTGCTGGGAGGAGCCAAAACTGAACTTGAATCACTACGGAAGTAGCAGAAATCCAGAAGCATTTCCAATGAGTCTCCAACTGCATAGCATAGGTGTACGGGATTTTTTCATCCGATAAACGAAGCCACTGATGATGTCAATAAAAATACTTTGGTCCATCTCTTGAAGATTCTCAACATCATACTAGAGTTCTGGTTTACTGCTTGGTGTTCTTTTATCTGTTATATAAACAAGTAGTCAAAGAGCAAACTGTGACATCCTCCCTTACAAAGATAAATAAGGATCAATCTTTTCTGACATTTTGCCTAATAAAAAAAAGCTACAAACAAGGCAGAGAAAGAAAGCAAACAAAAATATTTTCAAAAGAGAGAATAGGAAATAGGGAACAACTGTCTGGAAAGATATATGTTCCTCATGAAAAAAAAAAAAAAACAAACCAACAAACCAACAAACAAAAAGAAAAGGCTGAAACTGACAGCTCTATTTGAAAGGCATTGAAAATATTTATTCTTGTGACTTTCAACATATAATGTCCTAATTTTCACCCTCTCTGTTTAGTTGCCTGCTTTTAAAACCAAAAATCATCTGAGTACCAGCATAGTGCATTAAAGCAGATGAATTCACAGATGGCTTTTCTTTTTATTATGAAAAGGAATTGAAAAAACTTAGCATTTCTTTCTCAAGTGATTAATAATCGGCTTTTCATTTCCTAGGGTTTAGTATATATCTTGATAAATGTATGTTGAAATAGGATTAAAAGTAACTTGTGAATATTAATTGATGAATTAAATTCCAAATCTGAAAAACTTTTAAAATTTGGGAGAACATGGCTGTGTGATTTAAAACTATCCTAGGTACTTTTCTGAATGCCTAATAAGAACTCATTTCATAAATCAGTTTGACCTTGCGAGAATTAAAATAATGTTGGTAATAATCTTTTATAAAAGGATTGCTCAGTAGATGCTGAAATTAATCTGTGTGCATAGTACTCCTGTTTTTCTCTGTTAATATTCTCCTTCCTTTTGGTTGTGAATTCCTCATTTTCCACATACTCCTAGGTCATGTCCCAGTGATGAACTCATTTTCAAAAAGCTAAGTAGTACCACACTACATTATTAAAATGATCATCCTTTTGAGGTAATCACCTAATGTATTTAATCAGTAAAGGGGGAATTATGCAAACTAATATTTCATGCGGCAAATGCTGGAGCAGCACAGTTTTTTCTCACATAAGTAGATCCACATACATTCTTGGGGGTTTACAAAAGCTGACATTGTGTTGATGCCTTGTGGAGGCTGACTTAGAACAGAGGCTTGGTGGAGTTAAAGAATAAAGCAGGTATTTATTAGAAGGTTTTAATGGATACACCTTGGGCAGCACAAGAGCCCAGCCAGGGGTACACCCAAGATGGACCCAAAATGGTCACAAAATGGATGACCAGTCACAGGCTCTTACACTCTTATAAGTTCTGGTGCATTTTCATATTGGCGTTAATTGTCCAATTACAGCTTCAGATTATGAAGTCTCATACTTCTTGTTTTTCTCTCTTCAGTCCCCCATTGTTTATGCTCTTGGGCCTGAGATTTTGGTCATTTGTCCTTGGTCCCAGCTAGAGAAGGAATTGTTTTGTCTCCCTACTCTGTGAAGAAAGCTCACCATCCCCTAATATGAAGCTCAGAACTGCACACTAAAGCAGCACAGAATCTGAAAAATATAAAAGCTGAAACCTGAGGCATCAGTGTCATGGACCTTATCTTGGACAGAATTCCTGCAGATCTTGGACAAGGAGAGCATAGGAATCAACAGGCAGATTCAATGGTATTCCTTTTGGAACATTGTGAAAGCATTGCTAACATGACTGAGCCTTGGGAGAAGGATGGTTATATCCAACCCATGACAAAAGAGGAATTCAAATAACTTCCGTTGTTGCCAAAGTTCCCATCAATTATTTAGTATCGGTGACATTTAATTGTATAATGGATCTTCTAAAACAATGGGGTTTTCTGGGGGTTTTTTTGTTTGTTTTTAATTAAAATTTTAATAAATAAATTAGAAAGGGATGGATTCTAAAGAATTTTTCCCATCTTTTTAATCAGTTTTTTTTATGCCGAGATATTGTTTTTTTATAGAAAAATAATTTCAGCATCATCACATTCCAAACTGGAAAGATATTTATGTCAAGTTCCACTTTTAAAGTGAGAAAAGTATCTTTTGAGAAGTCCATGAAAATAAAACCCCATCATATCATGAAAGATATTGACTTGATCCATTATAATAGACCTACCTAATTCTCAAAATGGCATAGAACCAGGATTTTATGCAAGTTTGTCTTGATCTCCAAGTTACACAACAAATAAATTTGCCAAGTATGCTTTCTTTTCTTCAAGGTTGCTAGTAACAGGTTTATATTTCAGCTAGATTTTTCAATAGGACATAGAATAAGGATTCTGTCATAGAATGGGAGGAAATAAACTTCAGTTATTGAAAAATATAAAATCAGAAGACTGTACAAGGTCCTTTTACTAAACTTCATGCTGGAGCCATTCAGTTATGTAGATTGAATATCTGAAGATGCACATTAGCCCTCTAGTAGTATGGAAAGACTATGGAAATACAGATTCTAGGTTAATGTGGTGCTTAAGCAAATAATGAACTTTGGAAATGTGAATAATGCCATTGAACCTATGAATACATATTCATGAATATATGGATGGCAGCTGCAAGTTGTTGCTTTCTTTTTGAACCATAAATAAAGCAAAACCCTAACACATATGCCTCCATCTTCCTTTTATGAAGTGTCTCAGCCTGGACCAGGAACCTCTGGAACAGGGAAAGGAAAGCTGTTTCTATGCTTCTCCAGTCTATGCATCCAGAGGTTTTAAGACAGTTAGTGTGATACATGGTGAAAGAAACCAGATTTATATTGTCTTAACCCATTTTCTTCAGAAGCACTAATGACTTCAGAGAAAATGTAATATTAGCACTCTAAAAGGAATTCAAGCAAAATCCTATGAGAAAAAAAAATGTAGCAGGTTGAGTAAAAGAGGAAAGAGTGTGGAACTAGGTTTCATACACAGTCTAAACTTAAAGCTGTCATTACTGACATCATGATGTCAAGATTATTTAAAAGAGAACCTTTTAAAGAGAAAAAGATGCCTGGCATCTATGAGCCTTTAATAGGAACTGGACAACTAACTCCACTTTCTGACTTTGAGAAATTCTTTCAATTATGGAATGCTATGAAGCATTTTTCAAATATATTCTTTAGATGTCTGTCTGGTCTATTATTTTTTATTGATATCTGTGTAGCAGTCTTAAGGTACTGTACAATATTTTTAAAATGTCTGGTCAACAGAAAATGGCATATATTTCTACTAGAAGCATTTAGAAGTTTCCAAACACCATTACTGTTCCAAGCAAATCAATAGAAGTATTTACAGTACAGTTTATATGGTCCTTTTGGCAGTGTTTTTAGCCACAGTATTGGGTTAAAATTTTCAAAAGTCCTCTGATTTCATTAATGTATTTGTAAATTCACAAATTAACTAATTACATCTTACAGCTCTGCAGCTATTTTCAAAATGTGGTCTCATGAGGTTTTGCTGGTATGTGGTGAAAATGAGTTGATGATTTACCCTTTCTTCACATTACATCCTAATACTTTCCAGTCAAAATAGGTGGTGATTTCTCTGGTTTGCTTTTTTGGGTGTGATTGTAACTAAATTGGAGCAGTTAAATAGAGAGCATCTCACAAACGTTGTGCACTGGCTAAATGGACCTGCCACGACAAATGGCACACAAGTGTCTCTGCAGGAAGGAGTGACGCTTCCCAGCTAGGAAGACATCTGAAGGTCTGTCTGATCTCTCTGTCTCTCAAGCTTAAAGCTCTGTGTTCTCTATTTCAGCAGTTGTATTTTGGAACTGTGCAGGAAAAGGAAAGGTTCTTTAGTATTTGGGCACCCATGGAGCTTTCCTTTCCCTAGCTGAGTTGAGAGCTTCAAGGATCAAACTGCTGTTTATGCACAAGGTGTGCAGGAGATAGGGGAAGAACAAAAGTCCCTTTGTAGAAACATTAGTCACAATTTCATGTTTGTCAAATCCTCTGAAAGCTGAACCTGCTTCCCCATCCAGAATCGCTGTTCACTTGTTTTTGATTATGTCTAGTCTCTGTTGAAAATTTTCAATAATCTGAAGGCATAATTTTCTTCTTCCCATGAACTACACTTTGTATGGTTGGGGGTAATGTGTTTTTATCAGAGAAGAAAGTTGCATTTTGGTGTTTCAGCCAGTTAGCTGGGTTGTCTACTCATTTCTTTCTTAATGGAGGAAAAAATGAATAGTAATTTATTGTTGTACCCTTGGGTTCAAGCAAATTCAGCAGCGAGTTTTCCTTTGTTTGAATAGCAGATAATTTTCTAATTCAAGGGATGTCAGAGTCTCAAATATTGGAGGAAATTAGAAAAATGTAAAGAAAATTGTCTCACAACTTGATATTTTAGTTAAGTTTGATATTTGTATTTGTAATTGATATTTGTTCTTAAGCCAGAAAAAATCCCAGGAGGAAGGGTTAAATAAGGTTCTGACTTGAATCTCAGACAGAAATTGGCACGTGCTTAAAAAAAGCATCACTCACAGTGTCTTACCTGAAGACTGAGTCCTATTTTGATGTCTGGTAATTTTGTGTTTGGAAGACACAAAAAAGTCCCATGAAGATGAATTAGTATTTAGTTATGTGTAAGTGGAATTTTCCTTTTCATTTCTCTACATGTCTTTCTAAGCATAGCTGTAGTGGTATGCCATTTAATGTACATAAAGTACTTATTTACATTTGCCTACTTTGAAGAGGAACTGCCCCGTAGCTGATCCATCCCAGACATGCCATCTTCAAGCCTGGGTTGCATAGACCTACTTGATCTTGTCTTCCCATACTCAAACACAGGATCAAGATGTTTTTTTGTTGCTCAAGTGCTTTTTGTAGTGTTTGACAGTGAGAATGCTGGGTTAGGGACATTGTTTTTCGTGGACCAGTGTTACTTATCCTTATTACACAGTTGGACAATAAAAGTACCATAATCTGAAGCTCCCCAGCGAGTTTGTGACAATACCATTTTAAACTCTACTAGTAGCATTTGTGAGAATATTTTTGCATATATTCCCCATATAATTGTAGCTTTTCTCAACTACCTCTTTAATTACAATACAGATGAAACATCCTGGATGAAATCCTGATTCCAATAAAAGCATTTATTTTCTTGATAACAAAATCACCCAGCCGGTTTCTATGAGACCTGAAAGCCTGAAGCTATAAATTAGTCTTAAATAACACTGTGTGATGGAGAAGGAAAATGTGAAAGAATTTGAGCTTCAAATTGGAAACTAACTTTAATGTTCTTTGGGGACAGCATCCAAAATTCTGTTCTCATAGTATGTTTTTCACTAACTGCTTGGCACAGTATTTCTAGCGTAAAATGCTGTTATGGATGGCTTGTGTCTTTAGAAAATTGCATCTGTAAGAGAATTGTGCTGTTTTTCCTAGTCAAAACTAGGATGGAAAAACTCTAATTTACAGTTTTGGGTTTACTTTTTTTATTTTAGGAAATCGCTTTTAATATTTTGTGCAAAATCCTTAAGTTTCCATGAAATCCACCGAGCAACACTGTCTACCTCAGACCCTTCCTTTAAAAGGAAGGTGGTGTTGCAATTGGTATTGATAGATGCTATTTCCATTCTTTCACATTAAGCAAACATAAATCCATACCATAAAAAAGAAGGCAATTAATAAGTTGCTTGGATCAGACTAAAACAAGCAATGGAAGAAGAAAATGTAAATTTCCAGCTTGTGTTTTCATTATTCATTTGGCGTTTGTTGTTAATAAAACATTGCAATACAGAACAAGGTAATACAACTCATAGAGTGCTTTATTATCAAGTATCCTCAAGGCACTTCAAAATAACATCAAAAAGGAGACCAAAAGACAATAGCTCATCTATATGAGAGGCTTAAAGCTTTTGTTTAAAATGTAATGAGTTGGGGTCCCATCAACTTCAAAAGAATTTTGTTTAGGGCTCTGCTTCTCCCTTTCTTTTTTTGGCTTGTATATGTTTGTCTGCTGTACTTTGAAGGAGGAATAGTTGCAGAAACAGCGGGGGGGAAATAGCTCTTGCACCTGTGATCTGCTGGGCAGTGTTTGCAGAGTCCTGGAAAGAGGAGTTTAGTGGGAGTTCCATGACAGTGCACTGCTGTCTGCATGTGGGAAGGAGGCCTAGGTTGTCACTTAGTACACATTGTTTGTGGATACAACATTCCAGAGCTGCCCTAGATGGTGTATCAGTTCACAAGAGGATAAAGTTTCAGGGAGCCACCAAATCCAGCAATCCTGATAGATGGAAGGCAGCCGCAGGTTAGCGCTGCGGGTCCAAGCACTGGTGAGACTGAGCATGTAATCCCAACAGGTACACTGCAGACAAGTGTCAAATACACATACACAGCAGGCCACACAGATGATCTAAGTATGCAGTATTCACACAGAAATGAGCTGTCCAAACAGTCTTCTCCTGATCCCCATTCTGCTGGTGAGAATTAAGAGCTGTTCCTTTAGCACCCCAGACACAGGGTCCTCAATGCAGCTGCTGGCACTTAGACCTCCATGTATATGCATGTACATAAATTAGGGAATTCTCTCATCCAGGAAATAGAGTTTACGATGGAAGAACTGACTGTACAGATCAGGTGCAGGGCATAGCCAGACAAATATGCTGACATGCTTAAAAGTAACATGCTTATAAATAACTTCCCCTTTTATCTCCTCATCCTCATTTCCTGCACTTTTTCTGTAATAAGTGCCATCCCCAAATAGTCTTGCCTGCATCCCATAATGTGCCCCTAACCTCTCAGAACCTGAGATGCTCCAGCCAGCCTCTTCCATAGCCCTGTGATGCTGGGCTTTCCAGGTGGACTGCTGGCTGTCCTGGGACAGCCCTGGGGGTGCATGGGCAGGGGCTCTCCTGTGGAAATTTCTCCCCCGGCCAGGTACCTCATTGTATGGGCTGATGTTCCCCTGTGAAGGCCTGGGTGGTGCCAGAGCAGGGTGATTTACAGGTTCCACACCTCCTATTGTACCTCTGCTCCTTGCTATTTCTGCAGATGGGTTATTTCTCACCCAGCCCAAAGCCAAGAAGCTTCTGTTTTAGAGATTTATTGGTGCTGAATAGGAACACAAATAAGGAGGCAGGGGAGCAGGCGCAAGGTGCCACCCAAATTCATACATCTGTATTAGCTGTACACAGTACAAAACTGCAGTCCAAGCTGTTCTGCATGTTAGAACTCCAGGATTAATGACATGCTGCAACTGCTGTTAGCCCTGCAGCTCAGTTAAAATATACGTAAGTCCTATTTAAATTAGCTGCAATCTTGCAAAAGTTGCTCACAATGATGGATAAACTCAGAACTATTTAACTAATGCTGCTGGTGACCTTGAGTACTTGATGCCACACTGACGTAGTAATGCTACTAAAATTTTCACTGAAACTCATGCTGTAATGTGACATCTCCACCATGTCAACTGGGGATAACTGCACTGGCTAATGCATTCCTTTAGCCACAAATGACATGAAGTGATTTGTGGGTTACCAAGGGCTTAGACCTCGTTTTTCATCACTCGGGGAAGCTAATATAGAGGTTTTGGTAAACTAATATCACGAAAGGAAACATCACTGGAATAATTTTAAACATATTTTCATGGAGCAGAAAGCGTGGATAGATTTTCAAGAGACTTAGGTCCAGATTGCCAGTGTAATAAATTCTTAACTGTTAGCCAAATAACAATGGAGGATATGAACCACATTTTACTAGGCACAGGCATATTTTGACAAAATATTGTTGACATGGGGATTGTAGCATTTGAATAAATGAGATCAAAAGATGAAACACTTTCTATTTAACTAAAGCCTCAGAAGAAGACAGAAGAGTTTGCACTCTTTGTGTCAATCTTAATTACTCTTCATCGGTTTTAGCCAGAATTTAAAACTGGACACTGCATTAGATGTCCAAGACAAATCTAATGGTAAGTGTGGAGGCTGACACTGTCATATGGTTTGGACAGGGATAAAATGCCTAGATGCTTTCTATGCTCTTTTGTAGCCAAAATTTCAAGTGCCAATGCGATCAACTGAGGGTACACAACATAAGTGAACATAAAATGTACCAATGAATTACTCAGAATGCACTGACCAGAGAATTTTGCTAGTGCCTTTAGCTAAGAGCCTGTCAGAATTTTTTATTCCAAATTTCCATTCCAGGGCCCTATTATGTAAAAGAAACTCTCTTGGGTATTTTATAAAATTTGATGTAATTTTTTTGACAATATACTTTCCATGAGTACAAAAAGGAGAGAGAAAATTTGAGGTCACTTTGGTGCATGTGCAAACTTAGTTTACTTCATTATATTTTCCGTGACCAGCAGAAAAGAGTGTGGATGAGACATGTCTAAAACTTAATGAAAATCTGCTTTGATTTGCTCTGGGACATATGGGATCAAGCACATTTTGTCAGGTGAAGCCAAGGGATGAAAGTCAATATGACTCAGTTTTAGAAGAGTCATGGTTTTTCTGTCCTTCAATTTATCCACCTATAAAATGGAAATAATGGGGAGTGGTAAAAATACTAGTCTGTGAAGATTTAAAGAGTGCTTAGATAACAGTGTATAAAGTTTGTTGGACTGAAAATGGTAAGGATTTCCATTATTGCAGAAGTACTGCCATTGGTGGTGCTTGGCAAGGACTTTTTTGGTATTTACCATCATTGTGTTCCCATAGGAGGCCTGAAGGAAAGGGATCTTTTTCAAAGTTAACCATAAACCAGCTCAGAGCATGCTACTAAGTCCTGACTTTATCTACCCATTTACTGGTGCCATCTTATCATTGACAAATTTCAAAACCATTTCTAAAAATAGGGGTGGAGCCCATTAAGAAATCTCTCAGAAGCCTTGATACTTATGATGGGTGTCTCATCAGATGTGACTAATGCATCCTTCATCACAAAACTTGTGATGTCCTTCTGTATAAAGGTCCTACATCACTGGCCTCAGGCATTCAGCTTCCAAGGTTTTCTATGGATTAGTATGTTCAGACAGACCTCTTGTAAGCTGATAATGAAGCTGAATTAGTAGAAGAAAGTAACAAACTTTTGGTTCACTTTTGTAAAGTGTTACTTGGGAAATAATTTTGCATTTATCTACATTATGTTGAAGGTTGAAACAGGCCAGTCTCATGAATTGAAACAAAACATTTTTATAAGGTAATATTATGAATCAGCGGTCACCTTTTTCATGAGATGGATGGGCAGCAGAGAAAGCAGAGAATGAGTTGTATTTATGAGGCATGTTGGAGAGCAATTTCATCAAATTATGCAGGACTTGAGACATGTAGTCAGAGACAACCTTAAAAATATGAGAAAAAATTCAGTTCCGACCATTGCAGGCAATATTCCCAAACTCTAATTAAATCTTTGTTCTCCTCATCAGAATTTTTCGTAATGTCCCACTAAATGAGTCTCTTTGTAAGCCTTCTTCTCCAACTTTCCTTGCTAATTAAGGAATTTTCCAACAAAGCCTGCTTTTATTTTGGCCAAGTTGAATGCAGGTTTTCTGGAGCCTGCAGGCTAGAAGGCACTGCTCCTAGATGAGGAGGAAGCCAAAGTCTTGCACTGGCATTATCAGATTCAGGTACAAAGTCATTATCTCAGTTGAGCAAAGGGTATTGGTTACTCTGCAAAACAAACAAAAAAACACCTTGGAAGGGACCAAGAACAGATGCTGTCTAATGACATTGAGGATTCTAGATAAACTTCAGTGAAATTTATGTTACTTAAAAATGTGTTGACTTGTGAGAATGAGAGTGACTAATACACGGTGCTTAGTGGTGAGATTATTCAATATTTACACCTGAATCTGACATTTCCCAGACCATACTAGAAAGACAATCTATAGGAACATCACTGTGCTCTCAACAGAGAGGAGCACAGGGCCTGTGACCTTCTTTTTTAAACCTTGTGCTTCAAAAGGAGAGTTTCCTATTGAGGAAAAAGCAGAGCTTCTCAAAATGGTTGCACTTTCTTTTTGTATTCCTCTGTTAGCTACACTGGACTCCGTAGCTAGATTGATGGAGGATTGGTGAATATTTTAGAATACTTAAATATTAATTTGCACCCTAACCTCACTCAGGTTAGGTTCCTATGTATCAGTCCCAGATTTTCAAATTTTAAAAATTTTCAAATTTCCAAATTTTATCAGACCCCTGAAGGGCAAGAAATTGTCCCTGTCACCTTCTTTCATGAATCCAGCCAGACCCTTCTCCTCTCACAAGTTCTGTGTTCAGGTGGGGTTCTCCGTCGAAGTGTTTATTTTTGCACCACATTTTCAATTCTTTCAGGCCCTAAGGTTTGTTTATTGGATCAGTCCAAACTGAAACCTTTACATTATCACTTCACTGTAGGAGCGTTTTATGTCTCACTGTGCCACAGTGACAAAAATTTAAAACCCTAGCTCAGTTTTAACTTTGCAGCATTATAGACATTCTACATAGATGAAGTTACTCAAATCCCCAAAGCACATTGTGAACTAAATTAGTGATTTGAAGTTCTCCCATTTAATGTTAAGTATCTTTACAATTTTGAAGGTACCAGCTGAATGCACTCCATAATAGCTTTTTGAGCCCTGCTCTTAATTTCTGCTTATTATGAAATTTTCACCACATTTTTATCAATTGCTCCCTTTCTTTAGCTCAGCCATATAATGGAGTAGTTGAAATAGTTCGCTAGCATGTGACCACTTTGCATTAAATGATACTAATGATAACACTTCAGACTTATTAAGGAACCTTTTCTTTCCCTTCAAAGTCACAGGGCTGTACATGTTTGATTCAAAGCCTGCTCCAAGTGGGCAATTGGGTCCTTAAGTTGCAGAACTTAATATGAATAACTTTACATACAATTTCTCAATATAATTCCATTTAAATGATTGTGTAATTCAGTGTAACTACATCAAGATGACAATATAGCTGCTTCCCAATTACATAATAGTTACAGAGTAGTCAGTGTTACAGTTTAAAGTATAATTGATTCTTAATTATTCCACTTTGGAAGAAAGGACACTGATTATAATTTCATCAGGGAGATGGAAATGACTTTGCAAAAGGAAAGAATCAGCCACATATATACGTGCTTATTTTCTGTTTGCAAAGTACTGTTGATTTATCTGTTTTCCCAGGCCAGGGTTGCAGAATACTACTGTGTTTTGAACTTGCAGCACTATCCATATCAGAAAAGGAGTTTCAGGGCTATTGCCTCATGTTTCTTTTTTCGTTGTTGTTTTTAATTTGATATGCACTGATTTGCTATCCCAGAAGCAAACTGAAGATAAAGCAGCATTGTTAGGCAAGTTATTTCAGGACAAGTAACAATGTGCAGCTACAACAAATAAGCAGCCAGAGTTAAATCTTACCCTTACAAACTCACTCAGCAAGCAGAATTGGGCTATCCATACTGCAATTAATCAACTAATTGTGCAACCTTCTTGTCCTCCTCTCCTGTGGGACCCTGCTCCCTTTGCCCTGAGGTCAGAGCACACAGAGTACCTGAGGGCACAGCTACAGCAGGGTGTTGAAGGTGGCTGGGCTGTATGAGTCTGTATGAGTCAGGGCCCTTGAATGATTTGGCTTTTGATAGAAGTGGAGAGTCAAGCGCTGCACACCTGCCCTTGCTGATAATAGCTTCCTACAGAAGGGCAGTTTTCCCATCACCTTCACTACCATTGTGGGAGTTTTTCGTTCCATTGGCATAATAAAAGGAGCCTTTTGCCTATGGGATACAATTATTCTCCATGGTGGAAGCTAGGTCAATTCTGAGAATACCTTCTACAGTGCTTAAAATAGCATAACAATATTTTCTCTGTTATTAGTCTGCACTTATAGTGAAAATGTAGCCAGGCTACACCTTTTGATATGCCATAGTAACTGTTGTCAATAAGATTATTTAGCCATGGACGCTGTTCAGATTACAGAATGTTTATTTGATGAAAAATTTCATTCTTCTGCACAGTCAGGTTTTTTTCTCTTACTTCCATAACAGAAAATAATTCTAAAGGCCACCAGCACAAGGTTAACAAAAGAGAGTTGTCAGGTGAAAGACTCCTCCATGGAAATGAAATACATTTAAACAATAAGTGAACATCCTCAAGGAGAAGTGGCCTTCATGGATGGTTGCCTAGTGATGAGATCATCCAGTGCAAGGCTGACTGATTGGCAGCTCGGATCTGGAAGGCTGTAAAAAATCAGCGTTTTTTTCCAAATCAGGACAGGGAGCTGTGTAGGGAATGTTTTCATTAGCTCAAAGTGAAAGAAACCTGAGTGGTATGGGAATCCATCCCGTCTACATACAGAACCTCCAGTAAGAACTCCCTGAAGCTGGCTGGGGCAGTAGTGGAGGGGACCACTATGCCTAGAACTCTCTGTCTTCATTTTCCTAGCTTTGCCATTTACATAAGTTTGGAGATTCACTGCAAAATTTTTTCAGGCCATAGTTAACCCCTCACTGAAGTTTATGTAGAAATTGTGCTTCTGCTGCTTAAACACATGATTTGCAGTCACTTCTTCTCACACAAACATGTGGGCTTGAGAAAGACAGAAAGGTTAAGTGGAGGAAGAGGTCTGAAGTGATTTTTACTGTGGTGAAGGGCAGATTTTGGAGTTGGAGGGCTTGTTACAGATGAAAGTGACTCTATAATTAAGGTCCCATTGTGTTTGCGTATACGTTGTGACCCAAATAGGAAAAGCAGAAACCCCTGAATAACCAGGTGAGCTGTGTTAAGAGAATTGTGTGTGTTTTTCAGAGGATGGGAATTTGGCTATTGTCCCGGCTCATAAAATAACCTGGAAGGTCTTCTACATCCACTGGCCCTGGTGGTCACTGCTCTGTTTATATTACCAGGGGTGCAAATGCTTCTATTTTCATTTGAAGGAGTGTCAAAGTCAAACACAAAGAAGTTAAATGACCTGCGAAATATTACAAGATATTTTATTTTGGGTTGAACAGAATGTCTTAGATTGAACACAGGTAAAATGTCTTCTTTTCTTTTGGAAAAAAAAAAAAAAAACAAACAAAAAAACCCCCAAACCAACCCATATCTAAGCATTATTTTCATAGTAGGGTCTACATCTATATTTTGATGATCTAGAAATTACATTTACGGTGACGTATTCACCTTTCTGGAATCACAGAATAGTTTGGCTTGGAAGGGACTTTCATTGATCTTCTAGTTCCACCCCCCTTGACATGGGTTTTCTACACAGGAGAGGTGCTCTGCTCTCTGATCATCGTCATAATCCTCCTCTGAACCCACTCTCACAAGTCCATGTCCTTCTTATGCTCCTGAGCCCCAGAGCTCAGTACATCACTCCAGGTGGTGTTCTGAGAATTTTTGGTGAAATGCTCTAAGAACAAAGGTGCATCAACCTTGTTTTGGAATTATAGGTATTATGTGTTCCTGTGGCAGACCAGTCTGTAAAAACTGGCAGTGACTCTAAATTCCAGTTAGAGAAATGCAGGCTGTTTGACCAATTTCACTGATGCCTTTTTAGCTCACATCTATTTTCTTTTGTTTCTTTGACATCTTAGCACCTTAAAAGGTACTACTGCTGGTAGTAGACCAAGAAACTTTCACCCGTTCAAAGCATATCTGTACTTTTTTGCATGTAAAAAAAAAATCATAGAATGAAGTAAAACCAACTTGCAAAATGTCCATCAAATTGTTTTGGTTGTACAAAAACTTTGTGAATTGTACTGGCAGATTAAAAAAAAAAAAAAAAAAAAAAAGCCAACCAAAACCAAGCAACAAAATGAAAACCAAAGATGGGGGGAAATGGCTCCACTTACATAATTGAGACATAGAAATTGTGCCTTGTCACATGAGATATGACTTTGTTTGCCCATGCAAAAGCTGGTGGAGTTGTCACCTCTGATTATCCAATGAAATTTCTGCTCAGTTCCTTACAGAACCAGGCTACAGTGTTAAACTTGCTTTAACCACAGTGACTTAGCTTGCCCTCTTTCCTGTCCCAGTTCAGTTCTGCAGATGACTGTTGTCGCCCTCTCATCATGTCAGCTCGTCTCCTGCATCTTTTATCATGTTTTTGATTCCTGATGATGCTTTCTTCAAGATACCCTGAACCACTTCCAGACCTGATCTGACCTGTCTGATCTGACCACCACCACATGTAGACATGTGGTGATGGTATTAATTAGAGTGCCTGATGTGTATTTGCTGATAACACACGTTTGTTGCTGTTAGTTCACTGGCATGTGTGAGTCTGGCAGAAGTTTTCCATGGAGCAGGCAAATCAGGCTGTCTCACCACAGCAAGTTGGTGGCCACTCATCAGTGACAAATCCTGCCAATAAGCAGCTCTCAAAAGAGGGGTGGCCCTCTAGAGAGAAATAAGCCAAGGGCATCTTGTAACACAGAACACCCATGGATACAAGAAGACTGTAGTGATTCTCATTTATCATTCCTGTTGCATTAGAATCAGATCTGGGAAAAAAAGGCTCCTGAGCTGCAAAGTGCTGTGACTTTGAAGGCCACTACATTTCCAAGTTGTCTAAACATAGAATACAAGGGAAGTAGTTTTCTGTAGTTTCAAATTTCTTATTTAATTTTTCTGGCAGTATAGCTAAGCCAGCTGTTGGACAGCAGTGAGCTGAGTTAGGCTTTTTGCCACATACTACCTGATATCCCCGAGTGTCAGAGAATACCACATGAGGCAGAAAATGGGCTTAGAGCAACTCTGAGATGGGACTATCCCTGGACAAATATCAAACCCACCATTACTGCAATTGGAACTAATTGTGGCTGGTTTTGTTGGCAAAATCAGCAGCAGATAAGAACTGTGGTGGGTTTCCTGCCTGTGTTACTGGTGTCACCCCAAGGGCAGTGCTCCCATGTTATACCTCTGCTGTGAGGACAGGCAGAGAAGGGGTTCTGCTTCTTGTTCTGTCATGTTAACATGTAAGCTGTCAGTTGTCAGACAGACTGAAGGAATGAAAGTCCTTTTATCCCAGAAACCTTGAAAAGGTATAAACAGTATAAAGTCTTGTCTTGTATCAGAAGAGTCATTCTTTTTCAAGCACATATTCCAGAGCAGTCCTTTCATTTGGGAGTGGTGTGTTCATTTTTGGGTAGGTGCCCAGACTACTTAAAATAATTTCATCCTTTATTTACATCTTTATGCAATTTATTGTTTATAAAAATATTTTTTCATTCACATAAAAACAGAGGATAACAATCTGGACTTAAAATGAAGGAAGTCATACTTGGTAACTGTAATTTTATTTTCTGGTTGAAGCATTTATGAATCACACATAAAAATTTATCCGGGACATAATCAGTACAGTGCAGATATCTGCCACAACCTTTGAGATTCAACAATTTTTTACAGCTGCTTTGCACTCATGGTCACATATGTCAGTGCTTGTCTACTCCATACACTGTAACAAATGAGCACATAGGCAAACAAATTGATATTTCAATATAAAAATGCAGAAGTGATTTTACTTGAAAACTGTTCATATTTTTCAGGCCTGTGGGGTTTTTTTTGAAAAAGCAACCCTGCCCCGATACCTTGTGTAGTGGGGAGCTTGTGTCCACTAAAGGAGTAATGAGCTTTTCTTTCTCACTTTGCTGCTGCAGACCCCAGCTCTCTCCTGCTGGCAGCTCAAAGCCCCCTGTGAAATCCTTTGCATGCGACGTGCACATGGTGCTACATTACCTGTGTGTCAGCTGCAGCAGCCAGCAAGTGGTTTTAAACATTTTTACGTTCAGTCCTTCAGCAGGCGAGACTGGAAGGGTTTTGTGAGCTCTCAGGAAAGGCAGAGATGGGTTTTTCTGCAAAGATCTCCCAAGCACAGAGAGAGGAAGCCACTGGGGATCGGTCAGTGGTCTGAGAGCCCCAGCAGTTCATAGCTCATCATGCAGCTGGGGAAAGGGTGAACACAAAAGGAGCGCTGTGCAATGGAAACAGTTTTAAATTTTAGGATTATGTTTGTTTCCTAAGTCATTGTTGTGTTTAACTCCAGCTGGCAACTAAGTGCCACTTACCATCTGCTTGCTCACTTTCCCCTCACTGCTTGGGAGAAGAATTGGAAAGGAATGGAGACAGTAAGGACAGTTCAGAACAAAATCTTGGAGTTGTACTGCCTTTTGCTCCATTCTGTTGTGATGCTTTTTCTTTTCATGTATTAAACAGATTTTTAGCAGGAGAAATTCAAGCATAGCAGAATGTCTGCAAGAGCAAGTAGTGTAGGGGGGCTGTAACTTCTGATGGTACTTGTGTGAGCTTAAAAAATTCAGCTGTAGCATACTGTACATATCAGTAAGATAAGCAGCGACTTTACCATCACAAGCTGCCAATTCTGCCTGTCATGTAATTCACAGTTTTTATGTGCTTTATCTCAATTAAGTTCCATCTCTAGAGCACATTGCTCTGCTGCATATTACTGCTCTCTAATGAAGCGATAGCTACATGGCATTTCCTTCTGATTCCAGCAAACACAAAATAAGCAGAAGTCAAACACTCCCTTGACAAATTGTGTGAGCATGGCTCTCATTTCTATCCAGGAAAGACTCTGTTGAGCTAAGAGGAGAGAATGTTTAAGTTGCTACACTTCTCAGCTCTGCGACTGCTGGTGGTCTGCTTTGCTAGTGGAATTATTCCAAATTCCAAAGGAATAGAGGACCTCTTCTAGAACCCATAAAACACCAGGAGGTATAGGGATGGCACCTGATGGAACAGCTCATTCCAGGCCCTATGAAGAGCCAGAAAGTGGCTCCTGCAGGTAGTGCAGCCATTGTCCAGGGCAAGAGGTTGAGGAGAATGGTGATCTGCTGGTAGTGGACACTCTGACACTGGATGTGGAGCTCAGGCTTGGTTGGAAGAAAGGTGACAGCATTAGAAACAAATTTTCTAATAAATTTTTCCTTTTGCTGTTGTCTGCTTCCAGCTCCTGAATCAAGTCTGTATTGTTTTCCTTCACTCTTCCAGTGATGCTGAATGCTGACAAGCTAATACTTGGCTTAGCACCAGCAAGTAATTTCCTGGTAATTAATTTGTTTTCTCTATACCTGACCTGAATTTCTTTCAGGTAATTTGCAGGTTTGGTAACCCATCAGAATCAAACAATTTTAGGGGGTACCCAGGAGTACAATGAGTAATGGTTATTTTGAGTCTCTCTTCCCTCAGACTCTCTCGCTCTCTCTCAGCATTAGGGTTTCATTGCTATTATAGCACTTTGCATATAATTACCAACAGCTTTAGGTTATAATTATATTGTCATTTAGTACATTTGCAATGGGGAAAGAGTGAACAAAGCAGTGAATTAAATATGCAATGACTGTTGATGCTTTGTGCCTTTTGCTTTCTTAACAACTTCATTAATATTTTGCAATGTTTATGAGGAGCTACCTGGAAAAACAGCCAATGCATGTGTTTAAATGTGTCACAACTCTAGGAACTAAAAGGAAAAAATAAACAGGATGAGCAGATACTCTTTAGAATTTAGAGTTTTTAATATGGACTTAAAAAGTTACTGCAATCATTTGCATATTTATTGCACATGACATTTTCAAAAGCCAGCAGCAGTGGGCTAATGCTGCAATAAGTGGTAGAACTCCTGTTGACCTGAGTAAGAGCAGGTGTAAATAGGTACCATTCACTCAAGAAAATATCATGAGATGGTCACTGTTTGTAAAACAGTTCAAAAGTTAAATCCCATTGAGTCTCTACCTTTGTCCTTGAGATAAAAGCCAAACACACTCTCTGTTCAGTATTTTCTCTGCAGGTGACCAACATGAAATATAGTTGAACAAGTACATTTTGCCACCATGTGCATGGAACAATCTTATGGTTGTCCCTAAGAAATCTATAATGGCTCCAGTTTGCAAACAAAGATGAGGCCAAACATCATATATGCTTGATAATATTGCATAATTGCACATGTTTGTAGACCTAAAAGTGCACTCAGTTGTATGTGGATTTGCTTTGTTAAATAATCATGCCACAGTACCAGGCTTAGCTGTCTCCCTCTCTCTGTACTCTAGCTAAAGAATAGTGGCAGCAAGATATTATTGAATATATGTGATAGGATTGTAAGGCATAAAATGTACCAGAGCCATTTAAATAATCTGCTATAAACTCTCAGTGCCACATAAGCTTGGTTAAAACACACTTTTCCTGACTAAATTAATTGAGTTTATAGTTATCAATAAAGATGATAACTATTTGGTAAAATAACTGGTGCTTGTGATATATTTCAAGTCAGTATGAGAGATTAGAGTTTGACAGTGTGGATGAAGATATTTCTAAAGATTGATCTTTCTAGTGATTTAATTTCTAGATAGCATATCTGTGTAGTACAAACTGGGATTTTGCAAGTGAAATACACGCGTTGATTTGTGAGCAAAAGGCAATTCACAGAGAAGTAGAATTTATTTTGTTTAGAGGATTTGCTCAGTTTAGAAACAAGTAAATCAAGTAAGATTAATTGGGGATAGAGGGTATCTACACATATTTGGGAATAAATGCTTGACAATGTAACCCTTCATATCTTTGCCTAGTGTAGGAGAAGGTGTGAAGGTAACAGCAGCCAAATTAACGGAAACACTGGTTGATGTTTCTTAAATTCTATAACAATTACTTTCTTCTCAAATGTTTCACATGAATACAAGAACGTTAAAAGGAAAATGCATCATATCTTCTGTCTTTTCCTGTCCAGCTAGAGGAACTGGGAGTTGAGATCAGTATGGCTAAGTAGGAATCACAGTATTTTGTTCTATGTAGAAGTCATAATACTCTCTTGGCAAAAATAATATTTCCATCCAAAAAGATGGAATAAGACCATCTTTGAATTGGAAAGCCAGGCTGTCCACCATCAGAAAATGCTGCAATTAAGTTTGTAAGCATGTACTTCAAAATCATTCCACCAAGTCCTTAACTGCCTAGGCTTTCTCAGTGCAAAAAGGCACAGAGATAATTTTTTAAAAGGAGAAAGCATTTGCTCCCATTTCTGAGAACCACTATAACATTAAAAGCCAAGGAAGTGTCCTGCAAAGTATAGGTCAGGTCAGTGAATTGAAATGTGTCAAAATTCAATGTGCAAATGAAATACTGTAGTAAAAGAATCTCCCTCATTTTTTTAGGCTTAACTGTCTTAAAGGATCTGACCCAGGGACTTCTGCCAAAATGATAACTTACATTTCCAACATTATATCACCATCACGAAGATTACTTGTCCCTGAGGTGGCAAACATCCTGCACAAGCACTGGCAAATGCCAGCCTTGTAAGTGCTGGACTTGATGCCATAACCCTAGCAGCATCTCCAGTGCTGAGGTTGCTTTGTGAATCTTTTCTAGAAAACTTGAGGAAGGTTTTCTGATTGAGTAGAATCCCTGTCAAGATAATGATAACAAGCCACCAAGTAATGTATTGCTTAAAATAGTATCAGGTTATGATGGTCTGCAATTCAAAACTTTCTACCCAAATTTGAAAGCTGGCTCTAGGAGTGAGTCTGAATACAAAATAAGCACCCAGAGCAAGGCTGAAAAATGCTTCTCTTGACAATCTAGTTATAAAATTGTTCACACTTTTTCCCCTTTCTGGATCAATGAATACATAGTACTTTAATGTGATAAAAATTATTCTAAATTTCAAGATCACTGTTATTAATTAATCAAAGCTTTGTTGGCTTGGATTTTTTTTAACAGAAAGGGGAATAAACCCAAATTTTTTGAGATATGTTCTTCTCATGAACAGAGATTAGGCAAGTAATTATTGTATGACCATTCTCTACCAGCTAAAAGGAAAATGATATGAGTTTTCATTTTTCAAATTTTATGTATAAGCCACAAAATTCATTGAGAGCAGCAATATTCTGCCAGCATGGCCCCTTAGTAAACAAGCTTTCAGAAAATCTGTGATAAATAAAGTATCTTATAGATAAATGAATGCCATGAAAGCTAATGCTCTGCTTAATGGATGCACAACTTCACCAGCATCCATTAATTTGTATATGAATAACCTGTAAGTGTAGGTGGTCCTTGAGACAATTACACTTCAGCTAAGCATGACATGAAGAGCACACAATGAAACAGCCTCCTTGAGGATGCCATAATGGTGAACAACAGGACAGATAATCATGAAGGATTATCCTACTGGCTCATAAATCCACATCAATTCTGACAAGGTTCAGCTCTGGGGATGACAAACCTCCTCTTTCTCTCATGATGTTGACTCTCAGATGCCAGGCTAATGATCGTACTCCATTAAGGTTTTTCTAGTGCCATCATCTGATGGTGTCTTGTTTGAATGTTTATGTTCATCTTCTTTCAACTTACAAGATTACTTTTCAGGCCTTGGTACATCTGACAAAAGCATTGTTCTGCAAACTCTTTTCCCAGTGAGAAATTTGAATTTATAGACTTACTATTGTTTCTAGCATAGTCTACCTAGTCAGTAAGTGGTCATTTTGTTCTCTTCAGAGGCAAAAGTTGTGTGTTTAGTTAGGAATAATTAAAATACAACAACATATCAAAATGGAACCCCACTCCCAAGTGTTACTGGCATTCCAGAAAGATGCTTAATATTCTTGTTAATTTATCTAACTGATTATTTTTATATTGATAGGGCTCAGCGTAAGCCTTCTAAGAGTTGTTTTTCTTGTGCTTTCTTCTTGATGGATTTTTAACAGAAGTTTTGTTTAATGATCAGATCATTGTAAAAAGTTTCAAAAGGGATTTTCAGAGTTTCTCATGTATAAAATCTATATATCTGATTATTCCATGTCCTCTTACCCATGCATATTGCATCTATTTAAAGAGAGGATGTTATCAAACATAATGTTAAAGGTAGAGGAACCCTGCCATGTCACTTGTTAGTAATGAATTTACAGATCATTCCTGCCTTATTAATGTGGTTAGATTGTCTGCATTTTATCATTTATTCTGTGCTGCCCTTCATTTTCTCACAGTGAATTTCATTTGTCCTTGTGCTGCCAAGCTGCCTGCCTTTGATAGGCCTTTCAGCAGTACCTCCCTGAGATCCCTCTTTTGCCTAATCAAAGCAACTTGAATATGTATATATTGTAGTTTATAATAGGTACTAATCTACTGATCAACAAGCTACCAGCTGTAAGGTTTTCTGCAGTCCTCTTTTTTCTAAACTGGCTTGAGGTTTGGAGCTGTATATGTAGGTAAGTAATGTCTAACCAGTGTTAAGCAGATACTGTATTACTGCCTCCTATAAGTCAGTGGGTATTTGTGACTGCTCCAGTAGGTAAAAGCTTTGCTAATGTAGCTAAGTGGCTACTTTCTAGAAACAAATCAATATGACATTGCAGACCTATTTTTTCCCCTCAGTTTTACCTGCCTCCTTCCCTTTACCTTGCCTTCTTCTATTATTTCTATATTAATACAAGGTTTCAGGAGTGAAACTGAGTTATAAATGAGTCCTTATGCCGTGTGTTTAAAAAAAAATCATATGAATCACAGAATTATGTGAACGTTTGGTCAATAATTAAACCCTGAATGATTGTGCAGGTTTGGCTAGGGTATGTTGAATTTTCTTCAGAGTAGCTAATATGAGCTACATTTTGGATTTGTGCTGTAAACGGTGCTGGGTACAGAGATGTTTTTGTTATTGTTGAGTAAAGCCTTTTTTGCTCCTCAGTCCACCTCACCCCACCACTGAGCAGGCTGGGGGTGCAGAAGTTGGGAGGGGACACAGCAAGGACAGCTGTCCCCAACTGACCAAAGGGAACTCCTAGACCATCTGGCATCATGCTTGGCATAGAAAAAATGGGGGAAGAGGAAGGAAGGGAGCAAAGTTCAGGGTGGTGTTGTTTCTCTTCCCAAGTCACCCTTAGGGGTGATGGAACACTGCTTTCTTATGGATGGCTGAACACCTGCCTGCCCATGGAAAGTGTTGAATGAATTCCCTGTTTTGCTTTTCTGGCACATGCAACTTGTGCTTTACTTGTAAAACTGCCTGTCTTAAGCCATAAGATTTTCAATTTTTACTTTTCTGATCCTCTCCCCCATTCCAGCGTGAGGGGACTGAGTGAGCGCCTGTGTGGGGCTTAGCTGCTGGCAGAGGTTAAACCATGACAATGATCTTACTGGCATCTGTGTACTTTCATTTTATTTATTTACATACTATTAAAAATAATGCTGAAAAGAATATTAGAAAATATATATTTTTCTGTTGTTATTATAAAATGTAACAGGACAGGCTACAGATTTTTAAATCTTTATTAATTATACAAAGAGTAACTTCTTCTTCAGTGTGCAAACTGGGTAAAACTGATCAGAGAATTAGTAAAGTGGGGATTTGACCCTGTATTTCTACTGCTACTTGGGCTCTATAATGTAAAGAAGCACATGTAAGTTGATTCCAGTAAAACTTCTTTTGTCTACACAAGTGAAAATTTTGATCAAGAAAAACCTTGCTTATTCATTCCACTAACTGTATTATTTCAGTTTTCCTTTTTTCTGTATGTCAATTTTCTGGAAAGGGGAACAGCCTACACACTGCCAAGTCAAGACTGTTTGTGAAAAGTCTCGGACAAGTGTGGCTTGAAAACCTTGCTAAAGGTTCCTATTCTAGGAACAGGAAATCCTGAACAAAATCCTGTCCTGAGATTTTGACAAATAGACAGGTAAAAGAGGGCACATTGCTTCCCCTGCCCATTCATCACTTAGTTTTGCCTACAGGAAGAAGAAATGAGTTAAGGAGGAGTCCAGAAAGCTTAGCATTACAGCACAACTCCTTTTTATTTTGCATTTGCATGCAAATTGATTCTAGAAATCATCAGCTGATTCTGTTAATGAGGTCAATAAAAACATGCAGAGTTAATCAAACCCAGATATAGTTTTTATTGGTTACCTGTCTCCAGGGATGGAAACTTGGGGCCACAAATTTTCTTCTGTGCTTTGCAGAAACACCTTGCCATAAGTGCTACTGGAATTTAATTCCATTGAAGAGCTGCCTTTCTTTTCCCTTTTGCACAAAAGTTACCCATGCATGTCAGTCTTGTCAGTTTAATTGAACTTATAGGCATGAGTGGCATGTGGTGGAATTTAATCTGTCAGTATAACAATAATAAATTATTGCAGTAGGTTTGATAAAGAAACCTGGGACTTTGCAGAGAATAGTAAGGAATTGGGGGTTGGAAGGAAGTTTCATTCAGCTTTGCCTGACAGTCAACTTCTCTGTTTTATCCAATTCTTGTCATTTTTCTGTATGTTGTAGCCTAATTATTTCCGACACTATGCCCCTCATATTCAGCATTACAGCTATTAGCCAAATAGTTCAATCTTTTCCAGTCTGCCTTTCAGACAGGATAATGTTTCTAGTTACTTTTATAGCCCCTCTTATATTTCAGCCATTTTTTCTTGTATTGTGAAGTGAATTGTAGAAATAAGATTTATCTTCTTGAATTAATGAAGCATATTAGGGAGGAACTTAATTTTAGTTTTGAATCTGAAAGATTAAATGACATTGGTGGTTGTGACCATGTGAATAAAAATTATCATGGGACATTCTTATGTTCCTAAGAGAACATAAGAATTATGCACGTAAGAACTTAAGAATTTTAAGGGCTGAGAACCCTGTCTTGGCCCCAGATTTTGATAATAGGACATGGTAACTATTTATAAGTATATATACCTCTTCTGAAAATGGAGTGTCAAAACAAATCTAAAAATGACTAGTTCTAAATAACAAAAATTAAAAGGCATATGGATTGAATTAGCTACAATCAGAACATTTAGAGGCCTAAACACAGGATTCCACACATATGTAGAAATATCCAAATACCTAGAAATATCATAAATAACTCTTTGCTTCATGCCAGGTGTGAGGTCAAACAGCACCAAAGACATCTGAGAAGTCTGGCTTTATCTGCTGTGTGTGTCCAGGGAACATCTATTCCACAGTAAGAAGTCCCTGAGAAAATCCCAGCATCCCCACTGTTCCAGTGGATGGGATGATGATCCTGGATTCTGCCTCACAAGTTTATGCATTTTCTGTTGTATAAACAGGGGGATGAAATGGACTCAGCCTCAGCAGAGACCAGACTAACAGCTTGTCCCTCCCCAAGCTGAATATTCTTACTGCTTGACTGCTGTGTCATGCTTCTTGATTATTGTCATGAATTCTGTTCAGGAGTACTATTTAGATATTTCAGGGAATAAACGATTTCACAAGGGACTTCTCAAACTGTAGAGGTATCATCAAGAATGCACAGGGACACCAATTTGAATAAGTGAGCTGCTGAGATTACCCTGAGTTAATGGGAAAGTGAAGGTCTTTGAGACTTGCAACATATGAAGAATGAGAGATTAGTGGGACTATGTAGATTAAAGTAACAATCAAAATAGACATGGGTCAGAGAGGGCTGCTTCTCTGCTGAGCAGAGCAATAGTGCAGTAGCCAAGACACAAACTCATACGCTCAAAGTTCCCAGGAAATAATTTTCTCTGCATGCATGTGTAAGAAAGGCACAACCATAGCAGTATTTGCTCTGCCAGAATGTGCAAACTTTGTATTTTCAGATTTAGGAAAAGGTCCAAACCCAAAATGACACTTCGTACAAATGTGACAGTAATAGGCATTCCACTGTTTTTTTATTCTGATGGAAGGAATAAATGTAAATCTTGAAAGGCGGAACAGTATTTCTGTTTTAGCCATACTGAGCCCAAGCTAACAGCTGCACCACTGCCAGAGATGTCAAAGAGACTGACTTTGATTTTAGTTTAGATGAAGAGAGAAAATTTTGGAATAGCAAAATAGATCCATGAATTGTCAGAAAAGAGAAAGCACTTAAATATGTGCTTCATGAGAAGAAATTGTTGTTTTTAAGACCTATGCCTGTCATATTCATTGAAAAGATTTTGAAAAAGCTGTATTTTAAACCTAGATTAGGTAATGAAATATTATTTAAGGTCTCTGTAGATATTAAGAAAATAGGAAAGGCTGTGTTTTCCTCTCACAGAGTTGAAAAGCAAAAATAGTTCCTCTTTTTATCACTAACCTTGGTGCCAATTTGTTTTAAGTACAAAACAATCAGCCTCTCAGAATTCTATCAGGTATATATTTGAGTGCTACACATGCAAAGGTAAGGGTTTTGTTTCATATTTCATAATAGAAACTAAAGCCTTTGATAATGAGGTAAGTGGTCCAAATGGGGGTTGCAAGTAATCATGTCTAACTAATTATCTACTGTAAAATCAAAAAACACAAGGGGAACAGACACCTGCATAATGCAAGTCTTTGGAACAGATGTGCCCTTATTAATAGACATGACTTGCCTATTAAAACTCTGTGGTGACAAAGAATGTTTTTCCACTTTATGAAGGATACCCTGCCTAACCTTTGGTTTCTATGCAATTATAAACACAAAAAAACCCCTGCAGAAGTAGTGTGGCTTTCCTCTCTTCCACATTATGCTGCAACATGATCTCTTAGCCCCCCCAAGATTTTAAAGGTGCTGTTCTTCCTACCCAGTTGTCTTTGGTTGATTTTGAGGACTATGTCTGAGGACATGAAAATCCATAGCATTCAATGGGAATATTTTGCCAGTAAAGAAATTAAGCGTTCAAAGTCCATTGCAAACATCTGACAGATGTGTTTTGTGGGTGATTATGGATGTAACAGACAATGTTCAGTGTGAGGGTTTTCTTAAAGATACCAAATAACAGTTGCAGGACTATATGATAATAATAAAAAAAAAAAAAGTTAATTACTTAGAAATATACTCTACAGGGCAGAAAACTATATAAATTTATTTATTAGGAAAATATTTGAGATGTTAATAACTGTCTCCTGGCCCTAACAGATTTCACTGGAGAAGGGCTTGAATTTCATTCTCTGTAGGTACAGGTATACATATAGCCTGATACATGTGGCTTGTCCTATAGATTTCAGTGATATTATTTATGTGCTTAAGATTTGCTGCATGAATATGCATTTACAAAATAGAGGATTTAATTTTTAGAGATATTGCCCATTGAATCCCCAGATACATGCAGCTAAAATTAAGCAGAACTAAAAATGAATTAATTCCTTGATGATAGTGGTCATGAGCAAATCTGATTTGAAATACTCTTCAGAGAATTAATTAAAAATCTCAAAGATTAGAATAATTTTTTTGAAGAGTGTGCAAAATGGGGGACATTAACACAAGAATCTGATATCAGTGATCACTTTTTTTGTTGGATTTTTTGTTTGTTTTATTTGGTTGGAGTTTTGCATTTGATTTACTAAAATGATATGCAAAAGCATCAAAACATTGCCATTCAGGCTGCCTAATTCTTAACATTATCTAGAAATATATACTTTGGGAGAGAGAATACTTTAGATATTCTCCCAATTTTTGAATTTGAGACTAAAAACCTAGTGTCACTAGTGTCAGTGAGCAGTTATCTGAAATATAAGTTATCCTTTTCCACAACAGTGCAGGTGAGAGAAAAATCCTTAAAGCAAATGTAGTAGTGGGGTATTTGCATCTTTGGTCTCTCTTTTGGATTCAGCTCTACTGAACTGAAGAATTAAATGAAGGTGAAGAATTTCAATATTCTTTTTTTTTTTTTTTTTAACAACCCACTTCAGGGAACTGATTAACTCCTGCAAACTGCACACAGTGTTCAGTGTACCTGCACTGCAAATGTGGGTGATGGTTTTGGGTGCATCCCACCAGAGGACGGACTATGCTGCTCCCCAGCCCTCTGTTATCTTACAGCCTCATAGGTTTTACCTATCCTTTCCCTGCTCTTAAACACCATGTGAAGCTTCTAACTTTCAGTAATGCAAACCCTTTGTAAAGTGTCCTATTTAAAAAATATTTTACTTTTTCCTCTCTAAATTGTAGGGCAAGCTGATTTCAGTTGCAAGATACAACGATCAGTTTAGAATACATAAGTGGAATATGTTGGCCACAGATGTAACCATTGAGGGTAACAGAAGCCTTCCCTTTGGAATGATGTGTTATGGCTTTCTAAATTGTATTTGACAGCATCAGGGCACTGCAGTGAAGCCAAAAGACAGCTGAGGTTTAGACAGTTTCCATGTCTAAAATATCTTTTCTTGATGAGTAAAGATTAGCTTAAAAGGTCAAACTGAATGTTATATCATGTACTGTAGTAAGTGTAGAAGGACATTAAAAATATATTCATAGAGAAAAAGAGCATGTGTATATTCATTCAGTGAGAACAAATATATTCAAATATATACAGGAAATCTACTTCATCCATCTAAGTCTCAGACCTAAAGTACTCACCATTAAAAAGTCAGCAGTTGTTAATGTTTATCACACAGTGGGAATGAAATTAGCTCAGTTTTTCTTTCCATTTAGAATAAAAGATATTCTATAATAACTGTTGGTTTTTTGGTTTTTTGGGTTTTTTGTTTTGTTTTGTTTTGTTGTTGTTGGTTTTTTTTGGTTTTTTTTTTTTTGGTTTTTTTGGTTTTTTTTTTTTTTTTTTTTTTTTTTTTTTGTTTTTTTTTTTGTTTTTTTTTTTTTTTTTTTTTTTTTTTTTTTTTTTTTTTTAATGGATCCGTGGACTTAGCAACTCTCACAAGTGGCTGTAGCTACTTTTACTTTGGGATTTGAAAGGCTGGTAGTGCTGAGTTTTGTCTATGTGAAGCTAATGTGATAGCCATTGCTTAGGGATCAGAGATTCCTCCCCTTCTTACTGTTCATCCTGGTAGTAGCTCTGCTGTTTACCTGCTTCACATTTGATATTTTTAGGCCTGGATTCATTGTTCCACATAAGGCATGTAATGATTTTTGAGATTGCCCTAGCGTATCAGTAACAATCAGGAGGAGCTGACAGATAAAGAAATAGGACCTGCAAGAGCCCTGTGTTTTCTGAAGTGGCAGCCAGCACCCATGTGAAGTATCTTACAGCAACACCAGTGTCACTGTGTCAAAATGGCACTTTGGTGTCTACTTGTGTGAGTGTCAACAGAGGCCTCAATGACAGGTTTTTGTGTGGAGTGAGGGGAAGTCTCTACCTGCTTTCTCTGCCTCCCTTCTCCCTGCTTTTGTAGATAGAAATAGCCTGTTTATGTTCAGGTCAGCATAACCCATACCACAAGAGTATCTCCAGCTGGGTATATTTGTCTGTGGCTTGCCAGCAGCACTCTTAACTCAGGAATATGCATTTATGTATTTTCTTGTCTGTGGCCTTTCCACTCTGTTCATTGCTGCTGCCCCTGGGGAAACATTTGCTTACAAAGATTTGTCATCTGTCATCCAGAATTCATCATAATTTTGTTGCACATTAGACTTGACACAACTATGATGAATACTTAGGGTGTTGCTTTGCCATTCTGTGAGTGCCACTTAAATTCGTACAGTCTGTGTTATCCTGGTGACTCATTTCACTTTGATACCATTTTTTAATCGGGAAGGCTGAACAGCATGTCCTGACTTTGGTTTCTTGCCAACTGAAGTGAGCTTTGCTTTCCTGCATCACAGAAGATCCTTGCCAGTAAGCAAATATGTGCAGCTAAAGAATTGAGCTGATCAAAGCAGCCCTGTCCTTTCCCACAGAGGTGGGACTAAGCCAAGGAACACTGGAGAAGAGCATTTCACTAATTCATGTAGGCCTTTCCTCTTCAGCCTTCTGGAAGAATTTCTTTCATCCAGATAATTTTAGCAGTATTTGGTTTAAATCAAAATGTCAGGGGGATAATAATTTCTTTCTTAGGTCCTATCTTTCTCAAATCTGCTCCTGGCCCACCATGACTGACTTCATAAAGTTAATTCACTTCCCTGTGATTGTGTGTCATTGCTTGTAAATGGGAACTGTAAGGCATATCAAGACCTTCAGATGAAAAAAGGGCCTTCCTGAAAACTCGAGGATACTGTGCTGAGGTCTGACTTAGCACGTATTCTGCATATAGTTATGCGAACAGAAAAGATTTGTATACCCCCAGAACCAGTTATTTATCTTCACAGCATATGTCAAAATGATTTCTGAATTAGAGATGCCATGCTCCGAGGTGCCAGCAATCTCCAAATAGATATACCATGTAACCAAAATTGTCCATCTGATGCACAAAACAGGAGGTGGCATCTACATTATGCCATCCACACAAAGGTACCGTGAGTGGCTGGGTGCTCCCACAAGCATAAGGAATACACATTGTCACTGCTGACTGACAAGTCACCCACACTCATAGCTAAACTGGGGGTGGTCTTCTCCTTAAATAATGTGCACATCAGGGTGCCAGTCTCTCAGCCTGAGGAGAGTGGGAAGGCCTCAGCCCAAAGCAAGCCTCCTAGAGGAGAAGGGGAATACCCTACTTTCTGCAAAGATGATTAAGAAGTTTTTATTTGGGATATTTTCTTTTGCTCTCCTCCTCATCCATTACACGGGCAGGAAAGAGAAGCAGGGCCAAGTGTGGGTTCAAGGTTAATTTATATCCCACCCACACAGAGCAGTCTCGTGTGCATTTACTGCAGTCATCCACACAAAAAAAGCCTTCATTCATTCCTTCTGGGACACTGAGCACTTCATCACAGCCCAGTTTGCCCAGTAATCACAGCCTGCTTACACAAACACATGAAAGCAGTTTTAAACCTGTGAGCTCACACTATCATTTTTATTATTGTTCATTTAGAATAACATAATGAAAATCCTAAGGAATTTGGAGAGCAGGACTGCATGTATGTGTTCACATCATGAAGATTCATGACAGCGTTGCTTGATCCCAGTGACTCAAAATACTCAGGAGCTTGCTATTTTTTATGACAAAATAGCATCAGAAGTGGTCTAGCTGCAGACATACAGAAACACTCCAGGCTGAGGCTTTTGTTCTTTAGTAAGTGTAGACTAAAATGATATGCAAAAGACAAACAGCACATAACAAAAGCTTTATAAGACAGTAGAGCACACATCAAAGTTGAAAAATCAAGTTACACACATGAGGAATTTAAGATGACCTTTGAGAGCCAGGAATGAGCCTGTGTTTAAAACAGATGCAAATTTGGTAGAAAAGGAAGTTGGACCAGGCTGATATGGCAGAGGAAATTGAATGTATACATCAAATACACATTCAGTGTTCTGACTCATGACATGTATGCAAGTAAAATAAATTAACCAGCCTAATGGACGAGCATGCATCCAGTGCACCAAGTTTACATCATTATGAATGCCTGTAACATTTTCCCCTTCTGCAGGTAATAATAGCTAAGTGTTGCCTATTTCTGAAACCAAGAATAAAACTATGCTTGACATTTGTTGAGCACATTTATTAATTTGTTTTTAATTGTTGTAATATAAACAGTTATTTCATTCTTACAGTGTGTTTTTCTAAATAAAGAGTGCAGTACAAAATTGCTGTTGCCTGTGCCTGGTGTAAGGAAGGAGTTAGTGATTGCAAATCTTCCTCAGTTATAAAGATGATTTGTATTACCTACATGTAAAAATGCAAGATTAAGCATTGCCATAGTTGATTACACTGAAGGCCTTGGTCAAAATCAAAGCAACAGAGTGCAAAGGCTGCTTTCTGCTTGAGGGCACCAGTTTGTACTGAATATATAGCTCTAGTGTCTTACCCTTAGGGTCAAAGCAATTAAGGCAGCTCTCCCTGGGACTAATGCTTTTCTGTTCTTTATACAAGGTGTTAAAAGCTCTGCCATGTCATGATCTGCATACACAGAAAACATTTCTTTTCCTGAAGGATTAGAATTAATTTATTCTGCAGGCATTTTTTATTATATTAGTAATGTTAACATTCTGACACGTATTTTTGGACTTTCAGAGTCATAATCAGGTACATTTTATAGTCTCTTATCTTTAAAGAAAGGTAGAACAAAATCAAACCTGCTGCTAAATTCTGTTTTTTATAGCAATAACATGCTTGTTGTACCCATAATAGCCATTCAAACCAAATGGAAGGATAATGTCTACTGACATGTCATCATAATGAATTAATGTGAATTCTACTTAATTAGATATCTATATCCAGATTACATTTCCAAATGAAAGCCCTCCTATATTTTGTATGGCTTGGGTTCTGTAACAGCACTGTATAAATCACTCTCTGTTGAGTAACAGGTGTGTGATTAAATATAATTCAAAAAGGAATTTTTCAAATAATGAGCCTGATCCTTTACTCACATCTGACAAAAATTCAGTTGGCTTGGTGGGCAGTTGGTTTGCAGGTATTTTGTAGTAATTTATAATTTTCAGTGATAGAGAATAGACATTTCACTTACAGAAGAAAATCACTCAGGGAAATGATGAATATTGCAGCAGAACCTGTAAATTTGGAGAAATAAATAGCTGTGGTTTCCCTTGTCAATATTCTGTCCCCATTAAAATAGTCTGGGAGTATAATGGAAGAAATAAAAAATAGGTCTTTGTAAATCAAATGTAGTACCATTAAGTCTCTGGTAGCTGGAGATGGGACAGAAATTGTGCCTTAGTATTTCCCTGCTCTATTTTGGTTTTGAAGACAGCCCTTCTCAGCAATGAGTATAAGCACAGGGACATATATGGCATTGGGAAAGTGACATTTGCTTTATGAACAAACAATCAACTCATTGTCTCACCTGAAGGGCCAGGTTGTCACTGTCCTGCACTCTGCAGCCAGGTCTGCTGAGCCCTGCGGGTGTGATGTGGGGCAAAGGAAGATGACTTCTCTCCAACCCCCAGCACAACACTGGCAGGTTGGGGCTGTGGCCTCTCCTACATCCCAGGGGCAGAAACAATTCCTGCTGCTGAAGAGATCCTGAGTCAGTGTCAGAACTGTCTGCTACTTTAGAAGTGGAGTAAGTCCTGCAGGACTCAAGACCCCAAAACCCATGGCTGGTGGAGCAGCCATTGAGAATAGCCATGGAGCCAACAGGCATCCCTTGAGAAAACATGCCCTGCCACCTCTTTCCACACTCAATACAGAATTCTTCCTGCAGGGCCTTAAATCCAACCCCCCACGCTATGCATGGGTATAACCAGACCTGCTGTGTCTCACTGTGCTCTTGTGTGTAACTGTGCCTGTGAATGCATAAACGTGAGAAATAATCTGAAATGAGTGTTGGTAAAGGCAGAGTTTAGGAACAGCATCACTAACTACAGGAATTACCAGGTATTGGATTTTAATTCTACCATTAACTACCTAGAAGACTAAATGGTCAGGACCACTGAAACAATTCAACAGCCAGCCACTTAGTTAAGACATGCATTCCTGATGGCCGAGGTAGAAGGGAATTGAGCCCCACCTTCAAGTTTGTGGTCAGCAGAATGAAATACAGAGTGTGGGGTTTTTTTTACTTTTATTATTGAGGAATATGGGTCGAGGAAGGCATAGACTTTGAGTAATAAAGGGCATTCTTAGAGAATAAGTTTTAAAATTTTAATCCAAACTAATTTTAAGGTAGGGCTTCTGATGCAGAAATGCTCATCTTAGCTGTGTTGTAACATTGCATGTTGGATGCAAAACAGACAAAAGCAGGAGGTGGACACGAGGGCCACATGGGAAGTCACTATTGTTTCATCTTGGACTGTGGAGGCTCTGAAAAGCCTATGTGCTCCCCTACCAAAATCCTGAAAAAGGCAGATAATAATGTTACTTCCTCTTACTATGCAAGAATCCCATAATAAGCTAGGCTTATCAAGATGTGGTAATCAGTGCTTTTATTATAATGGAAAGATTCAATCTCCTCCTGCAATAAGAAGTTCATTCAGACAGTCTTTCCAGCAATATTAAATCTCCATTCTGTCTCATACGCTGCTGCTTTCTTGGATCTTTTTGTCAGAAAAATGCTTTGGTTCATTGTGGAGATCGTGCTGTGGGATATCACATGCACAGGTTCCAACCAAGAAAACTTCTTTAAACTAGTGAATGGTGAATCACATTTCTGCCTAGACACTTGAGTGTGTGCAGCAATCTTACAGACCAACTCTGTTCTTCTGTTAGAGATTTGTCAGCAAAATCAGTGGTGCTGCAGTTTGCTCTGTTTTTAAACGCTTCAGACTTTCAATACCCAGAGACTTTCTGCTCTGCCTAAGGCAGCATTAACATAATCTTGCCTCCTCAGCAAAAATATTTCCTTTTCCTGGTTGTAAAAGTTGTGACATTTAATGGATGATGTTTAAACATATGTATTTAGCTAGTGTAGAGCAGCACCACTGCTCTGCTTGCAGTAGAACAGTGGCAACTTACACCTGACACTCAACTTCTTTGGTAAAGGAGGTCAGGTCTTTCAGGAAAGAATTGTACGCAGGCATGAACTGTTGTGGAGAAGTTATGTTGTTCTGCATTTCAGCATTTGATTTTTAAGCAAAAAATGTAATTAAATTATAGCTTAAATAATTAAAGTGCTTAGCATATCCACAGTTGCAGTAAGTTATAATTATTGGTTAAAAAAGGATATGCCTCCTAAAATTTCCTCTAACTTTAAATATATATTTCCGTTCCTAAGCTCTAATACAAGTTCAAGCAAGGAACACTTTCCCATGCAAAAGACCATTAACAATCAATACTTTACTATTGCTTGTTAAAAAACAGCTAAATTTGTTACTTTTCCTGTCACTCTTCTGCATTTTTCCTCTTCTTTCTCACCTTGTATCCCCCAGACTCTTTTCTGTCAGCCAAGGCACAATTATGTGTATGTTTATCGTTATCTACAAGTCAGTCTACACACATAGCTATAAATTCAGAATGCCTGAGTCACCCATTTCAGGAAGTCAGGTATTCAAGGCACTATTTTGTTGCTGTGGCTTTTAGTTAGAAAACAGTATCCAGTTTGGTTTTCCTTCATCTTTATTTTTCATATGGAATATATGAAAAATATGGGGAGAGGATAAATGGCATATAAACAGGCCAATATCAAGTGATGTCCCACAGCAAGATACTTTACTGGATGATTTGTACTGCCAGAGAAAAGTAAAAATCTCACTGAAAGAGAAAAGGAGCTAGGTAGATTTCTTTTGACATTATATATCTAGCTAGCTGATTCCTAAGATTGTCCTTGTGTCACATCATGGTCTAGCAAGCACCTAACACCACATTGTTGCTCTTGTACACAGGTTGCCATGTAGCTTTCACTTAATGTAGTCAAAATACATTGAATACCAACCAAATCATGGGCTTACACATGGTTTCAGAAGGCAAGTGCAATGCTCAGGTTACTGAAAAGAGTGAATATCCCAAAGTTTTACATTTGAAGCAGTATAAGCAGGTGTCCTGTATCTAACATAGTCTGTTGCGCTGGAATTTTGCATTACAGCTGATGCTTGGAATTCTCTAGAAAAACCTACACTTTGCAGCACATTTTCTCTTCTCATGTTTGTTTTGGTGTGACATCTCCTTTTGCAATTAGTTAGATTTGTAGCAAAACTGAAATCTGTGTATGTGTAACTTACATGAAATGCAAACTTGGTAATGTGAGCTATGAGCTTTAAGATGCTGCTAGACTGAAACTATCTTACCTCCAAAATATGACATTATTGAATTGTTTCTAAACCTGGCAGCATGCCACCTATTGCTTGAAGTTTCTGGATTTATACTCCCAGTGACTCTGAATATCTTAACAGTGCAGTTCTAGTGAGAATGTACTAAAATATAATTTGTCTGTAAATCTCCCCTGTCATATGCAAACACTATAAGATCTTCAAGGGAATTGCTTTTTAAAAAAATCTACAAAAAGACACATTTTGCCTAGATTATCAGTGTAAAGCTCTGTGTGTAAAGTACAAAGCAGAGAAAGCATGCCTCAGAATAACTGAAACAACTTTGTCTATCAGCAGTGTAAGAATCATAATGTAAGTATTAATACAGAAGGCACAGGGCCAGGGTCTGTCATCAGTGGCTCCACTGACATCAGGGGCGCAAGCAGGTAGAGCCAGATAATTGTCACTATAAGTGAGGGTCTGACAAAACCTGGATAGCAGTGGGTAAGCACTTGTCACTGAGCACTTTGTGTGAAGTTGTAAATAAGAGTTTTCAGTGCTAAATGGCAGCTTAGCAGATGGGAAGACAAGTCCCTCCCCTTACCTGGTATCTTGCTCCTGTGAAGGCCAGTTTCTTACTCATTCTCTGCTGTTACAACCCACCCTGAATGCAAGGGTAAGGTTCTTATTAACAATAGATCTCCTGGGGTGGATTGGAGTGAAACAACATGAAATTACTAGTTTATATAAATATATATATATATATGTATATATATGTGTGTGTGTTTGTGTGTGTATGTATGCTGTTTATTTTAGAAGAATTTGGTTGCAATGGAAAGGAGATATGTAGCCATTTTGGGTACTATCTATAGCGATACAGCAATATAAAGCATAAAAATGGCACTTAAGAAAATGGATAAAGAAAAGAAAGAGAAAGAAAGGATAAGAGTAGAAAGACACCACCACCTGTGGATCCAGAAACAAGACTTGATTGTTGCAATTTTGTTGTCAAATGGTCATGGTGTTGATACCTGGGGGTGGGGGAAGCCCACATGTAGTTTGACAGGTTAATATAGGTTCAGGTTTACATGGGAACACCCAGGTACTGCCCCTGGGGAGGAGTTTTACCCTGTCTGAGGAAACGCTGTCAGTCTGTTGCAATATTGTGGATCATGCTTAGCCCTCTGGTCAAAGGCCCCAGAAATTAGTTTGTGGTCACTCTGGGCATCTTTGATGGGTTATGACAATTATGACATCTTGTAAGACACAACAGCTACCTCTCATGCAGTGTAGTTGAGCCAATTATGTCCCATCAGAAAGGGTGAGCACCTTCAGGGCTACATAGACGCAATATCTCCTGTGATGGGGGGCGGGGGGGGGGCTTTTACAACTGAGCCAGTTGTGCAAGGGAGGATATTGGAATGATAAAAAACATGATCCCACCTCAGCAGGGTCTGCTTATTACCAGCCTTCTGGCTCATCTGGGTCAAAACCCAGCTTGTAGCCCTTGATGGCAGGTGCTTACCTCCTCTGCGCAAGAGTGGTTCCCTTGCACATTGACAGCAAAATGCCCACTGCTTTAACAAATGATCAGTCATTTGAGTTATTAACCATTAACATCTCAGACTCTCACATCTGCAGAGAGGCTCCTAACCCTCTGAAGGAGGATAAGTTGTGCACCAGTTTTTTGTTAGTATTCAGTTTCAGTAGTGTAACCTATTAGCTACACTAAATATCTTGATTTTCAAATGTGACTGAATATTTTAGTGAAACGGAACTTGAATGTTTTCTGAACAACACATTTGGGAAGGAAAAGTGCAGATATTTTCCTGTTAAGAACTTGTTATTCACTGTATTAGCATGTGGTGAGTCAGATTCATGGGCTCAGGCATCCTCTGTCAGTGTTTTTGTATGCATGTGGATGTGTTTTAATCTGAAAGAATATGAATAATTGAGAACAATAGTTCTTAAGGAGAAAAACACATGGAGCAACTGCTGTTGGCTCTTCTAGAAGTCCATTGGGGAACAGGTTATTCCATTTACACCTCCAGGGCAAAAGGACTTGTAAAATCTGTTGACAGCACATCTAATAAAGCTGGGGAACCATTGACTACTAGAGACACATAGCCTGAAATTCAGGGTCCTGCATAAGCTCTGCTGAAGTGGTATGAGCTGATAATGACTTAGAGAGAAGGAGCTGTTTAGCATTTAGGTATCACAGTGCTCTGGAGTGAGCCAGATGAGTGCCTGCATTCAAAACTCCTGACATTCAGTTCTGGCAGAGGTTCTTCCTTAGTGTATCTCTGGTGACATACCAAACCTGCAAGGCATGATGCAGAGCGAACTGGTTGCCCTGGTCATTGGCTTCCCCTGCACATTGCACTCCTCTGGAAGAGACTGATCTCTGTTACAAGGTTTGGCCTTCACCTCTGACCAGCTCTGCTCTGTTGACTAGGGTTGAGCAAGGAAATATTCCAGCTTGCCGTCAGGAAAAATGATCATGCAGCTCTGTCCTCTTCCAGTCACCTTCCATTTCTCTGCTGCCTGGGCTTTCACACCAGACCAGACAGGTCATATCTATGCTCTTGCACTACTCTTGTTCTTGCTTCTTCTCAGAAGCAGAGAAGCATGTTTTGGGCAGTGACATTTCTGTCCATTTGCGAGATCACCTCTGTCCTTGGGGATAATGTCCCAGGTGAAGTCACCTCCATTGCCTGGCTAGGGAGGAAGGAAGCTGACCTCAAGGTTTGTCAGTTCCAGCTGCTGCATTTCCAAAAGAGTGACCACTCTGTGTCTCAGAGCTGATGATTTCGGGAATCATTGCATGATTCAGGTATTTTCTCACTTTTCACCTGAGACTTGAAGTGGTTGGGATTTGGCTGAGGATACGACAGATATCATGGTGTTAACCAAGTCTTTCAAGTACATGCAGAGATAGATTTAAATTTACCTGTTGCAATCATGTTGGTTCACTTTGTACTTACGTTTTTTCTATGATCTGTAGTCATAGTTTAAGGAAGGCTTATCTGAAATCCAAATGAGTCAAACAAGAGAATAGGCTTTAGAGATCTCACCACAGAGGTAATAAAAGCTAATCTATGGCTAAGGACACCCTATGTGAAAAACCAAGTGGCCTCCAACCATTCCTTCTGAGGCCATAGGCCAGGACAGGGAGAACAAACTGAGGACTTGCTGGTGATACCACACTGCCCATCCTTTCAAACATCAGAAGCAAAAGATGATGTGATGTGGCGTCACCCAGCTGGGCTCAGTGGAACTGGACTGCTTATACAACTGATTGTAATGCCTGGCTCCACATATATGCTTGCTGCTGGGAGTACTCTTCTGCAGATCATAAATAATAGCTACATGGCTGTTGACAAATTTCTGTGTGTTTTCTTCACCATCTATCCAAACTACTTAACCTTGACACGTGAATCTAATGGGGAATATACCTTGTAACTCCTTCTTTTTAAAGAATCCGCTTTGGTAGCTAATCAAGGCTGGGTTATAAATTTCTTAACATTATTATAAACTACATCAGCTCCAAGAAAACAACAAACAAAAACTTGCTCACAGTAGGAAGGTCAGTATTTTAAAATCTTCAGATTATAGATATTTTCTTAAGGTGATCTAAAAAGGAACCTACACTTTTGGGAGGACCAAGACTTATAAAAGCCACTCTTTTTGACACAAACTTACTTTGACAACTGATTTATAATCCTGGCTCACATTTACAGTCAGTTGCACTGGCTGTGTGTATTAGTCGATTAACACAAATTTTACAAGTTGTCTATGGAACAACTTGAATATACCTTATAATGGTCAAAATATGAAGGGAAATCTACAGTGCTAAAATAGCAGAGAATGTAATTGCAAGTGGGGGAAGAATAGCTAAAAATCTTTGTCTAGAAACAAAATAATAGAGTATTTGCATGTGTGTGTTTGCAACAAATTAATGAGGAGTAAAAACTGGGATACAGAAAAGGGAAAACCAGGAATTATGGAAACTAAATTTCCCTGGTAAATTTTGGCGGGGGGAAGTATTTTTTTTTCATTCTAAACTTGAAGTCATACTGTATGCATAGAGAAAAAAAGGAGCAATTGGAGCCAGGATGTTAATGAGGTTTGATCTTTAAAAAAAAGAACGAGCTAGCAAGAGAGAGAGAAATATAATAATGTTTTGAATTTGAATAACATGTTAGCTAACAGCAATGGAAAGAAACATCAATTCAGAGGGGAGGAAAGTGGCCAAAATTACATTATGGAATATGAATCATAGAGTAGCTAGAAAGCTAAATATGTAAGGAGGAAGCAGCAACAACAAAAAGATGGACACCTTATTAGGATTCTGCTGTTGGACAAATTATCTATTCCTACAATTTTCCTACCAACAAAATATAAACTCAGATCATCCAAAGGAGAATAAATAACTATATTGAAACTGACATTAAAGAAACAAATGTTTTTTAAAAACTACTTTGACTTTGTCATCAGCCTTGTTTGTATACACTGTTAATTTGTACTGTTATACCCTTTCTTAGATATCTGTAATGTCAAAAAAGGTGTCAGGTGAGTATGAGACTGTCTTGAGTAAATAAAAATTCTATTTATGTCTTTTTTAGCTTTTTCCTTATAAGTTGTTCTCCAGCTTTGCAAAATTTTGAGAAGCTAGCTGGCCAATCTGGTAATTATTTCTTTTCCTACATAATGGTTCTTCCTTTGTTATCTAAGCAAAGTTATCTAAGTAATGCCTGTTTTGGCTGAGCTTCCCAATTCAGAGTCACCTGGATTGCCTCCAGTAAAGCATGTCACTGTCATTTTAGAAAACTGAGGTAAGATGTTGAAGTTTGGGGTTTTTTAATTCACGGCTGCACTATCCTTAATGTCTTCCCTATATCTCTACATAAAAAAACACTTTTCCTCACTGATTTTTGGCATGTGCCTGAAGGGCATTTTAGGGGTACTTTTAATCTACTTGACTGCTCTAGTTAAGCTAGTGAGAATTTTTCTAATTCTCACTAAATTCTTCAGCATTTTGTCCCTTAAGACACATAGCTTGTTTTTTCAATCAGTTTGTTTGGAGTTTTTTTCTCATTCTCATCTTTGGATTGTCTGTTGACTTCCAGTGTCTTATTTAATGTAATTATTCATCCAGTTATGTGTGGAGCTTTTCCCTGCAAGTTCTTTTCCTCCTTTTAGCAACAGTCTAGGCAGTTTCATACCTTTCACGCTGTTTTTTTTCATGGTAAAATCACAAATTAGTTCTCCCAAACCAACAGCCATGGAAGAATTAAGGTTTAATATTATCACATTATTTCCTTTTTCTAAGTCCATTGGCAAAAGTAATTGAAAGTTTTTACTGGAACTTTCAAAATGTAAATCAGACTTCAGTCAACAAATACAAGATTTTACTAATTTTTTAAGTCCTGGGACTTACCATTTTATTCTAGGCTTTTTATTCATGAGGTTCTTAACCTGAATACAAATTATTGTTCATATAGCAACCTGAATACAAATTGTTGTTCATATAGTGTGCTAATAAACATTTAAGCCCAAAAATATCTCTCAAAGACCATCTGCCAGTGGTTACACCAGAGACTCAGGCAATCTTCTTTGAAAGTCACGTTATGCCAAGTGGTTGCTAAAGGCATCTCTCCTGTTACATGTCCCTGTGCACAGGGCAGAGGTTCAGAGCTATCTACTTAGTTCTGTCTGTCTACAGGAGTGAATTAAGCAGGGCCAGGTAATGTTAGTCATTAAATACTAATGGATAATGACAATGTAGTAATAATAACAATAGCAACAACAATAATTATGATGATAATGTTAGTAGCTGTTGTCCACAAAGAGCGTCTTCCTCAGGTCTCCCCCAACTCCTTTATAATCTTCAGAGAGTTCTGTCAAAGAGCATTTAAGCTCACAGCATCTAAAATGATACAAGTATTGTGCTGTATTATTGCACCAGGTGCAGAATTGCTCCTGCATTTGCCTCAAAGGTGACTAATTAGTTAGTTCATTTCAAAAGAGTTGGGAAGAAAACTAACATGGATGTAGCATGGCCAGGCAGGAAGGAGGAGCAAACTGGGGAACCAAATTCCTTGGCCAATCAGCTGTAGACACATACTTCTCTTGCCCACATGGTGATGTTGAACTTTGCTAGCCTAAGAACCTTAATAGGGAAGAAAGCTGGTCCTAGGAAATGGACCATTTAATTGACAAGAAACTTGGGCAAACAGCTTTCAGTTTTTGCTTTCCCTTTGGTTTGTTTAGAAAGTTCCAGATTTTGAAGTAAATGCAGCAGCTGTGAGTGTGAAAAAGCTGGAGGAGCAGGGCAGAGCTCTGCTGCTGTGCCGTGCTTGTGCCCTGCTATATTCTGTTTAGAGGGTGACTGGGAGCAATGTTCATCATCTCCCTCATGGGAGACTCAATAATGTGGTGAGTTTTTAACGCTAAAAGTCTCTTGGAGTGTTTTGAAGCTCTAGCTGCATGCATAATGCCTGTGCAAACAATCCAGGTGCTTGCAGGAATGCCTAGCCTTAGGTGCATGAGCAGTCTCGTTGAAGGGCACCTCTCATACATTTGCAAACAGGCACATTCTTGTGCCTGTGGGTGAAGGCAGCCAGAGGCCTCCTTCTGCAGTCACACCACGTTACTCCTGTCTTTGATGCCTACTGTGATTTCCAGAGGAAGGGTTTGCAAACACTGAGCCAAGATCAAATATATTTACTTAGGCTGAGTATCATTACCTCACTCTCTTGGTATTTCCTTTCACTTTGGTGGGGCCATTTGCAAAGCCCTGCTACTCAAGGAATGAATACACCAGCCTGGGTAGTGGTGTCTATGTGACAGCACAAATCTCAGTCCTAGCCTTCCCTTCTGCTGGTGCTAAAACACACCTAGGATCAATCTCCCTGACAGTAAGTGCAGGGCATATTAACACTCATATTACAAGCTATGCAATATTACTTTTCAGCTTCACACCATTACAAGTAATTAAGGGATAATATTAACCACCTGCTTAACTTGCATAAAACTTGCTGGTTTATAGTTTAATTTTGTCCCCAAAGGGACATGCCACAAAACCAAAAGGAACCAGGTTATTGACAGGAAAACCAGGGGTGATATTGTTCTTGACATTTCTTCTTACATGAAGAAATACTCATCTTGGATGTTTGTGAGAGCTCTTCTGTTGGTTTTTAAATAAGAAAACCACCTATTAGGAAGAAAATATGTCCATTTTTCTGCTGACTTGCTTTTATCCCGCCTTGCTTCCAAGGCTGAATTAATAAATTGTTTACCTATGAAGTCTAGAATCCTATTTATGAAGGGCTTTATTTCATTAAAAAAAATGTGTAATTGTCTCTGAGATGGTGTTTCAGAAACTGGAGCTACTGGAACAAAATCAACAACAAAACTACTTTTCTTCACGCTGATATAGGCATGGCTTTTACAACCCACAGACTTCATCCTCAGTTTTCAAATTGCTTGTAGTTACTTTGTCGTAGATAATAACATAATGTGGAAAGTAATGGTTTATGGGTAGTTAAGAGGGAATATACCAGAGTGCTTTGATGTTGTTACTACTCACCACTAAGTGCTGTCTATCCAGATGAGACAAAAAACTCAGAGACTGGTAGCAATCCAAAATTTAGAGCATTATTTAATGCTGAAATTAAAAAGCAAATGAAAGAGGCCTTAAACAGAAGCTAAGCAAAAATGAAGGGCTTTCTTCTCAAAACTTATCTCACTGAAATGACAAAAGTTAGGATAATGTACAGTGATGGAAATCAGAACTATTCAATAAAAAAGACCAAGAAATGTATTCCCTTCCAGATGGGCAGGTGAAAGTGAAAATGAAGGTCACAAACTCAACTGTACATACTAATTAGGTCAAATTAACTAACTACAATATTCTTTCCTAGTGGAATAACATATAATCTTAGGCTGACAATTGCAGGCATACATGAAAAAAACAAAAACCCTGGAAGAAAATTCCATTAAGAGCTTTGGCCTAAACAGGCATAGAGAGGTATTAGAAGTAATCCCTATTTCTGTAGTCAAATGAGTTTGCCTGAGGTCCTGCTCCACATTTCCAGCTGTGTGCTCAACAGATTTAGGCATTTCTTTTTCTTATATTTGCATGTTGAAATACCCTCTTGGGCATGTGAACACTTGTTTACATCAGTTACTCCTGAGAAATAAGGGGGATGAAACAAAATTACACCCATAGCAGGTGCTTGAGTAGGTGTCCAGAACTTGTGAGATACACGTTGTGATTATCAACAGCATTTTAAACCATTATTTGTAAAGCAGAGAAGAGTCTGCAAATGCAGGAGAGCTTCTTGTGAGCTAGAGACAGGGTGGCCAAAGTGGTTTTCTATGCTGTATCTGCCCCAAGCTTGCTTACACTGTTGTTAGAAGGAAAAAAGAAGGTTTTGATTGGGTGGAAGAGGCATGGGTAAAGCAGAAAGAGTTTCTTCCCTTTTGGCCTTCTGAGGTATTCAAACTTGGAGTTTGGGTTCTTACCAGATAAAATTAAATATCTGAAGTGGAAAAACCTCAGTTCACATGGTTAGAATGAACTTTGGGAAAAACAGTATAAAAACCCTGTTACAGGTCTCAGATAATTTCCTTACAATAAGTCACTAAATTTTAAACTTCTATAGCCACCAGTGAGCAGTGTTCAAAGCCTGATTACCCTGATAGAAAAGTAGTCTGCCTACAAAATGATAGGGCCAGTGGGCTTCTGTGAGATGTAACAACTCAGACTCCTTCACCAACATCATCCTAGCAGCTCCAGAAGCACTGCACAATTTGGGTTAAGCAGAAAGCTGCTTGGTGGCTCCATCCTGCTTCCCACAGACAACAAATGTTTCCTGTCTTTTTATATCACGCTAATCCATCTGTAAAATTCTGACTATGTGCAGAGAACAGGGTTGGCCCCAAATGTGCAACTCTGGGCACTATTTTCTAGCAGGATGTGTGAAAGCAGCTAGGATTTGACTGCTTGTGCACTTTCATTGTAAGGTCTAACTATTGAAAGTCTTCTTACTGCTCATATTCTAGTTGTTGTCTTCTGAATATTTGTGACATTAGGAGAGTTGGCCATGGAAAATGCAGCTTCATGTGATCTACCTCCTTATTATTTTGTGCTATAGTAAATATTCAGGCAGAGTCAATTATAAAAGAAGGGAAGAATTAAAACCTAATGGAAGTTAATCAAAGAGAAGAATTTCCTTCAGGCTGGCCATGCGTGTCTGTAGTTTGTCTGTCATTTATAATGCTGCAGCCTCTGGTTCATAGTCAAGCTGTAATTCTGCCAGTTAATGTATCCAATTAACCCCACTAATGAGCTAATCAACAGTGTAAAATCTGTGTAAAATCACTGAGGGTGTATGATGAATGGGAAATGCACTGAACTCTCATGGTATAAAAAGTGCTTTATTGCACTTGTTAAAGTGGCACAGTCTTCTCCCTCTCTAAAGGGTAATTTATCACTGGGGTCTGTAACAGTGCCATGCCCTGATAAGGGAGAGGTGGCAATAAACCCATCATAAAATGATTACTCAGGAATGCTGAGCAATTAAAGTGTCTCTGCATATCAGAATCACAGGCTGGAGAGCAAAACTGGTGTTTTTTGGTATAGGGTGCTAACAAAAAGTAGGCAGCTGCTTGAAGATGATCCACTCTTTGGGAATCAAATACATATTTCAGTTTCACTTTTCAGGGGTAAAGAATCTACCGAGCCACTTGCATTATGATATATGAAAACAATTCAAGATTCTGACATCATTTTCAGTATGAAAAATGTTTGCTGCAGCGATAATCCTGCAAATTTCAATGAGATCATGTGACTAGGAAAGTAATCCTCCACCCAAACAAGCATAACAGAATCTGGCTGGGAGAAAAGAATCAGATGAAACTATATTTGTTTTCCTACAGTCATGACTAATGCAGAACATTGATAACAGTAATTAAGTTCAACTTTTTTTTTTGTTATTTTATTCAATATCCTTTCAGCATCTCTTTTTTGAGATACAGTTTGGAGAAAAGTGACATATTGTAAGAGAAGATTGGAAGGAAAGAAAATCAAAATACTGGCATGCAAAAAACCCTCTTGTTAAGTAAAGGACAATAAAAAGAGATAAAAAGGAATTTTCTCAAACTTTGAAGAAGAAAAGAAAATTTTCCTAGGTACAGGGGTGAATCAAATTATCTCAGGAGTCTGAGAAACTATTTCAATGGGAAAAACTAAGACAACTCTTAGAGATAATTTTATGTATAATCTTGTGCAATTTGATTATGTATAAGAGTAGGGTGAAATGGGTTACATGACCTGCTAGAGATCCAAATTGCTTTGTGACTAAATTTGATAATTGAAGGTATTTTCCATGCAACAAGAAAACCTTTTTTTTTTTTTTTGTTTTTTTTTTTGTTTTTTAATATGCAAGAAGCAGCAATGATTTTAGTAGAAAGAAAATGAAAGTTAAGGGTTGACTGGAATATTGAGGGACACATACTACTTCAACTCTACAGTTTATACTGTAGTAAAGAAACTAGATTGTAGTAGGTACTGCTAAAATATAGCCTTTGCAGTTTGTGTGTATTTTTTTTTTAATCCAAAGGCAAGCTGAGTAATTTTCCAAAGAATTATATTAATTCTATGTTAGATAAGTTTTATAAAAGGCAGTGTTTGTCAAAACATTCTGCAAAGAGACAAACTGCAGGACATTTTTCTTGTGGTCTTTGTGCTGGGTTTTCCCAGCAAAGTTAGTGTTTTAGCTCTTTTTGAACTCCCCTGCCACTCTTGCACTGATAAAAAATAGGTGGTTTGAAATATTTAGTGCAAAGCGTAAGAATTCTCTTTTGGCATGATTATGTTACAGGATGTGAGTCCATGCCCCAGGCTGAGCTCTGTCAGGGACTTACATCCCCCTTCCACCTCTCTGCTCTTTTCCACCTTGCACTCTTACCTGGAGGGGGGAAAGGCACTAAGTGTGCAGAAAGGGTCAGTGAATTCACCCAGGCAGCCATGGGCACTCTGCATCACCACCTTGGAGCAGCTGAGTGGCACACTGGGCTGCTGTGGGAGAGGAGCTCAGGAGATCAATAGACACAAGGATTTGAGAAAATTGTAGGGGGAAACCCCAATTACCTTTGGTTACTAAAAAATAGGACAATAAAAGGGGACAAACTAAAGGCAGACAACCTGTGAGCAAAGGAAGTTTCTGTGCGGTGCACCAGCTGCAGGAGGTGTGGAGGTGTCTGGAGAACAGGAGAAGGAAGTTAGCTTTGTAGAGGCATTGACACAAACACGTGTGGTAATAAAAAATATTTAGAGGGTGAGAGAAAGCATTTAAATGGAGGGGAATCTTATTTACCAAGAAAAATCTTAAGTTCTTTTACTAAATTTACAGAACAATGGTCATCTCTACCTTCCCTCCACCTTCTCTGTGCCCCCAAACTTGCTAGCAGAATTATCTAATTTTCTTTCTTGTAAGTGGGGTTAGTAATGCTATTGCTGTGTTGTGAATCAGAAGGAAAATCAAAACTGTGGTTGTATTGTGTGAATTGTCCATATGTGTGTTCAGACACCCTACTGCCACACAGAACTGAGATAAATCTGCAAGTTATTTCTGAAACAGGTCTTATAAGCTATTATCAGTAATAATGACAATAATAATAATAGTATTGCGTTGTTTGGTTGCAGTCAGCTCATCACTATGGTGACAAGAAACAGCTTGCACTTCTTTGTTGTTTTCTGGTTTGCTGGCTTGAAAAGATTGTTACATGCTTTGAATTACTCAGTTCCCTTTGGAAGATTTCAATGCTGTCACAAGGGATGGAAATAGAAAGTGGGACATGCCTTCTGCTGACACTAGGACATGTGGCACACACTTTGGGTCACCAGACACCAGCACTGTCACTGAACCTGGGGCTGGTCTTCACGCTTCCCTGTGTTGGACAAACACTCCTGAGCCTTTGTTGTGAATTAAGCTGAGGAGCTGCTCTGGGTTAGAATTATTTTTCATCATTTCCTGAGTTAGTTTTAACCCAAGCCAGTTGTTCCCTTTAACTCTTGGGGTGGAACAAGAAACAGGGAAGCAGAGAAGTATCTACTCGGGGGAAGGTGGGAGCAGGATGCTGCCTTTGAGCATCAGTGCCAGCTCATGCTAATGCTGAGCAGCCTGCATGCATGCCTGAAGCAAGGTATTATAAAAACACAATGCTAACAATTCCTGTTTGCCTCTGGTCCCATAAGGATGGGTTCACAGATACTACAGTGTGGTATGTTTGCTATCTAAATTTAAAAATATCACTGCATTGTACCTACTCACTTACCTGGGAAAATAGTTGCTTTTTGAAAGGAAGCCTGGATGCAGGGGTTTCATATCAGACCAACAAAATAATCCAGGTTTTTGGGGTTTTTTTCCCAATGAACTTAGTAGATGCAGGAAAACTGTACCAAAATCGTGTATCTAGAGTCTGGTAAAATTGATTAATGACCCCACTTGAATTTATGTCTAGTGTAAATAAATCACATTTTTCTGAAGAATTCTCAGGCATCAGACAAACATAAACTTAAAAATATTCTCTTCCAAGTTCTTTTTTTGCCTAAAGTTACAGTCAAAACTGTATTTACATGCCTGAGAATAGGAAATGTCATGTTGGTGGATGAGTTATAAGTCTCCCTTTTCCTGGATTGGACATTGTGGGCCCAATCCTGCTCTGTGTTCAGCTCTGCTGAACTGAATGGCAGTGAATTGAAATAAATGAGAGCAGAAAGGCAGCTTGGGTGTGACTTTCACAATCAATAGAAATAACTTCATACAAAGATGAATTTTTCAAGTGTATCATAATCAATTAAGGTGCTACTGCTACTTGAAGTACATGCACCCATATGCAAAGTCTATATTCCTTCTTCTTTCTGTGAAATTTGACTTTTGGCCAGAACATTAATACGAATTGTGTTCTACTGAGTGGAAATTGAACTCCTATTCACATTTTATGAAATAGGAGATATTCTGTATTTCCTATGACTCCTGAGTGTATTTTCCTCTGTGTTAAACTCCTTTTCTTTATCACCATAGACCTTAGATAGTATTTTCCTCTGAACATTGCCAGCAACAACATAGCAAACATAGCAAAATACCTGCAGGATCAAACAACAGTCATTGTTAGAGCTCATCTAATGTTATGCTCAGTAGATAAATACTCCGATTATTATAAAAAGTTATCTACTATACTTTTCCTGTATTTTTGTGTCCATGTGCTTTGTATCTGAACAGTAAAGTACGGTCAGTGCAATCCAATAGGTCAGAATCCTGTCCTATGGCAAGGAAAAGCAACACAACTGATGAATTGTTGAGAAGCAGTGCCAGAACTAGAGGAAAAAAAAAACACCCAACCTGCTGTTCTAGCATTTCTAGGTTTTGAGGATCAAAACTGGGATCCAACCTATTTTTTTTTTAACACTCAGATTTTTTAAGTCAAGCATTTGCTGGAATTAATCCAATATGAAACAGGTTTTAGGCAGAAAAGATATTCTGAAGCCCTTCTTACAGCTGGGTTATTCTGCATGCCATGTAAGGCATATTCCAAAACTGTGTGTACTTCACTGGCAGTTCTGACTGGAAATGTATATTTGACATTCAGCTGTAGTCCAGTTCCTCTTTTTATACCATTTATAATTTGGAGATAATATAGTTTAGAGGTGCAAATTTTTCAAAGCAATCCTTAGAGCCTTTAACTAGGAAGTGTATTAAAATAAAAACCAATCAAAATTGGACTACTGTACAACTTTGTTCCTCTGTAACCATATCCCTAGATGTAGCTCAAAGTGCACAGATGCCTGAGGCTTTTGAGTGATGCAGCCTGCTACAGTCTATGTTATATTCCATGCAGTCCATTCTAGACCCTGTGTTATATTCTACATGCATCTGCATGGTTCAAGTGAAAACTTACTTTATACCATTTGATAGTAAAGTTTATTTTTCAGTGTAGGGATCTAAATAAAATATATTCAGTCAGTAAACAAGCCACTGTATAGTTGAAGGAAATTTATTTTTCCTTTCAACAGCATAAGGATTTTAGTTACCAGCTGATATGCAGATCAGCCAACCTTGCAGAAAAGGTAAGCAGTGTGAAATTATATATGAGTTATTAATAATTCCTAATAGGAGGAAAAGACCTGACAGAAAGGGTGAATTAAATGACTGTAATAATCACAGAGATGCATTACTTGGGATTCATTTCAGCACATTTGTGATACTCTGTAATGGGAGAGTCAACTTGTAACTCAGCAAGAAAGCATGTTCTTCCTCATTAACAATATTTCCTCTTGAATTTAAATTCTGCTGTTTCATATTCATACACTGACGCCAGTACTACACTTGTAGGGTAGCTTTTTATTATAAAAATGCTTGTCTAAATACATCCATTGAACTACAGCTCCCAAAGTGTGGAAGAGCTTGTTTATGTCTATTATCAGACCTTTATCTATTCATCTCCTTCTCCACTGAATTCTAACAAGTCAGTAAAGAATTATTTGTTAAATACTGTATAATGGCAAAAAGGTTACTGCAAGGGGGAAAAAAAGAAAATAACATGCTATACTGCAGAAAAAATAGGGTGGGGAACTATTCAGTGATCTTATTATGCTAACCTTATCTCTGTGTTAGAAATTTTATTCCTGCTTTGATCCAGTTGTCTTTCTTACAACTGATTTTCAGATTATGGTATCTCTTTCTATGCGCACATCCTTTCAACACAGGGCTGCCTATATTCTGTTAGACAAAGCAAGATCATCTGGATAAGACTGGCAGCAAAATGAAATATTATAAAGAAAATGCTTTTCTTGTGTGCCCCTGAACTTTCTTCAAGACCTTGCATGTATTTCTAGAAGGGCTGAGTCAGTCAGACAAGCACACGTGCATGTGCACACCACCATGCACCCGAGCCCAAAATAAAGGAACGCCTTTTGTGTAGTATGGAGGATACATAAATGTCAACAAGAGAGGTAAATAATGGTCATTAATTTCAGTAAAGAGACAAGATCTGAGTGGAAAATTAAATTAATGGCTATGGAAGATGCCTTGATAAAAGAGAAATAAGTAGAAACAATTGAGACAGGCTATTCAAACAATTGAACATGTACATGGTTACAGAGAGCCAGTGATAGAAACTACATGAGAGAGGAAATGTGCAATGTATCTGTGCTGTTATGTATCAAATTTCATCATAATCCAACATAGGGCTAAGTATAGGTATAAAGTTCTATACTAGTTTAGAGAGAAACTGGGATGAAGCTGAGCAAACAGGACTCTTAGTGAATGACTTCTGTTCTGTAACTTATACAGAAGATGAGTAGGATGCTCATTGCAAATGTACATACAGTGTTAAACAAGTCCTTAAAGCACAAAATTACTGAGTGAAAATTACTGTTTCTGGTTAAATTATGACACCTGTTTATAATGAATTGAAAAATACCAGTGTGTGTGTGGGAATTTGGAGGTGGAGGGGAAAGGAGTTAGCTATTTAGTGATTTCTTTGGTGGGTGAGTTTTCTTGTATTTGTCCTTTTCTATATTTGAAAAATTTGCACTACAATTTATTTGTCTAAATCAAATCTGTGTAAATTAATATTAGATTATTTCCAATTCTTTATATTTCTTAGCTGGTCTCCTTCTATTAAATTGGCAGCATGCTTTCTTCTTTTGGTTTCACTTATCTGTTGAGAATTGTTTTTGCAAGTTTTGATGCAAACACAAGCATCTCAAGAATATCTTTTCATACAGTGATCGATTTTGCTGAGTTTTTAGCTCTTCTGAAACTGAGAATAAAGTTACCACTTATACACATTTGAGAATAGATAGATGTATAGAAAGGTTAGTTTCTCATCTGCCATGACCAGCAGATGCTGGTAAGAAACAAATAATTTGCATTCTCATCCATATCAGTGGAATATGACATGTCTTTAAGAGCTTTTGCTGACTTTACAATACAAAATAGCCTAGTTATTGTTGTGTTTTTTCTTTTGGAAAAATTGTGTTTTAATAATTGCTTATATGGTCTGCTTGGTAAAGTCAAAGATCAGTTCCTATTTTGGAAGTTCTTTCTATTTTTGGAAGTTCTTTCTGTTTTTCTCAGTAATCTCTTAATATTAAAGGGTTTTTTCCTAGGCCAAACACCATTGGGAGTATTGTGCACAATTCATTTTTGTTAGGTAGGCAAACAGAAAACCTCCAATCTAAGGAAAGTCTTTAGAGCTGGCATTCTACTTTAAAGCTATTTTCCTCAGTGCACACAGGGAGGCAGAAAATGCACACGATCTCTTCCTCATCATTTGAGATCAAGCACGTACTTCAAAAATCACATATTTGTAAAGGAAACAGGTCTCATGTTACTCCTTGAGTGGCAACAGACCATGCACTCTGCAGATGTTCCTTGGTTCAGTAATCTCAGTTATTTCAGGGGATTACTAACATTACAGGTTGTGCCATTAAACTACAGATTTGCTTTACAGCGAAGTCAAGGTTGTTGAAATGAACAGAAAAAAACCTATTTTATAAATTGTGCCTTATCTTTCTAGATATCACATGGGAATTTTTACTTAAGGCTCTCCAACATCGTGCACTATATGATAACATTCTCAAGTGCTTTTAAACTTTAATTTCTTCAAATGGATATTGATATTTTCTATGTTGGTCATATTTCTCTTTGAATATCTTGGGGATAGTATCCAATGAGCCAAACACTTCTATTTTGGAAGCTTCAGTGATGAGGTTTAACATGTGTCTTAATCAACAGTTGTGTCAGAACAACTTAGGGCATGGAAGACTATGGTACAAAACAAGTTTTCCAAGGCTATAATCTTTTGAAAGCTTGCACATCAGAAAACTGTTCTAGCTTCAGGGTGTAGGACTGTTTATGAGAAAAGTAACAAAAAAGATGGTAGAAAAAGGAATCAGCTATTGGATTCAAGGAAAAGGAAGGTAGGTCTTGGGGTTCCCTCTGATTGAGATGATCCCGAGGTGTGTTAAAAGTCTTTTTTTTCCCCAACCCAGCTGTCCTAGAAGAAATCAGAAGTCTTTGGCTGTCATTCTCAAGGTTGTTTATTATCTTTTATCTAAAACATTTTCTGTCTGGCCTGCCAAGATCTGTTCTGCAGCTCAGTCTGAGGCACACTGCCCTCCCATGGGGCTGGTGTTGTCTTTTATACTGCAAACTACGTATTTGATATTTATCTTCCAATACCTATCACCTATGTTAGACAGTGACTTTCTGTTCTAAACCAATCCCAAAGTGCTAGCATCACCAAGAAGATGGAGGCTAGGAAGAAGAAGGAAGAAGGACAGGACAACGCCCAAATTCCTCCATCTTGTCTCCTAGACCCCCATAGTCAAATTCTTCAAAATTCCTCCTTTCACCATGTGACAACTATTGTTATGGTACTTAAACTTTTGTGACTTGTAATCCTTCATACAAGGTTGATAATTTGCTCCATGGGTCGAACTCAAGGCCACAGGGGTCTTTGGCTGCATGCCAGGGTCTCCAACCCCTCTGCCAGGGCTTTGAGCCATCCAGGGCATCCAGAGGGATGTCCTGGGTTCCGACAGGTAGGAAGAGAAACTAGAATAGACCAGGACAGGGTTTTTTTGGAGTGTGGGTGTTTTTGTAGAACACACAAAATTTGATCAAATCAGGAATTAGCTGAATGGAGAAAACACACATGAGAATATAGGTATGAAAAGATGAACAGGAATCATACAGGGCCCAAAGGAGATGATGGGACTGGGCAAACAGGAAGATGAAATAAGACACATAAAGAACAAAAAGTTTGGACAAATAAATAAAAAGAAAGCCAGAATCCAGTGGAAAATTGGGCACGGCAATGTCTGTGTGACTGGTTTGTGTCTGGCTGTAGAGAAAGAGTATACTAAGGGCTAGGAAGCAGCAAAGTGAAAGAGAAGAGATGAGAAAATGAAGCTGAATGCAAGGATCTGAAGGACTGTGAAAGGTTGGATGTAGACTGTAAATTTTCAAAGGATAAATTATGTAAACCTAAGGGAGACAGATCAAAGTCTGGGGAAATGAGTAGGAGTGCCTGTGTTCACTGGACCCCTTGTACTGAGGAGCAGCAGTAGAACCAATTCCTGTTTCTCTCTATTTGTCTTTAATTTTCACTGTCACGAAATATGGTTCTCATCTCCTAATACAAGATTATAACTGTTATGCAGTTGTTAGTTGTGCCATTAGAGATATTTGAAGACTGGCTGGATGTGGTCTTGGGCAGCTGTCCCTAGGTGAGCCTTCTATATCAGAGGGATTGGAGCAGATGACCTTCAGAGGTCCCTTTCAACCTTAAACAGTCTGTAATCCTGTGAGGTCACAGCTCGGTGTCAGGCAGTGTGAAGGAGGAGCAGATCCAGGGAAATGACTTGGTTGTTCTGTGTCCTGTGAAATGCCACATCCCCCTCTCTTTCTCTGTCCAGTCCATGCACAGGACTTTCACAAAATTAAAGTGGTAAAACTTTCTTCTGGGGTATTTTTTCCATTCCTGGAGGTTAAAGGTAGGACTCAGTGATTTTAGAGATCTTTTCTAACCTTAAAGATTCTATAATATTTTCAGTTTCATAATTCCATGCTATTTGTTGACTGTTCCCTAAGAACCTGGAAAGCATAACTGGTTTAATGGAGCCTGATGGTCATAATGCCAGAAAACTATTTGTAAAGACAAAAATACCTGCCATAATTTTCCTTGAAAATTCTCTACAAATTCATTTTCCACATTATGAATACCTTGAGTTTCACTAATCTTCAAACAAGCTTAGAATTCCAAAAATCATACAATGTCTATATTATCTATTTAGAAGCATAGTAGCTACCCTGATTTAACATCTTTTCTGAGAGTTCTTATTTTTGCAGTTTAGAGAGAGCCACTAACATTCCTCTCTGCAGTCAGCAATAAGGACCATATGAAACAGATGCTAATAGCACTGCATTTTTGGTAATACAATAAATATGAAAATGAACATGCACAATTTGATCATGTACTTATTGAGAATTTATGAAGACAAGTGACCTCAATCTCTAGAAGAACAAGAAATATTTACATATTTAAGGAAGCACTAACAACAGAATTGTTGTATTCCATTTTGTTTAAATGGTATGCCCTATCTCAACCCTCCGAAATGTATGGTATATTCTAAGCCTGTGGTCCTGCCCTGAACCATCCTGTACCTGTAATCCCAGTGGCCCAGTGTGATTCCGTGCCCACTTCAATTCCCCTCTTAAGCTGTGCTAGAAGATCAGTCTGGGTCTTAGCCCTTGCTCTCTCTCAGCCTCTTCCCCTCCTCTTGCCCCTTCCCTCCCCTAGGCTCCCCCTCCTTCCCCCTTACCCCCTTTTCCCTCAGTAACCATGCTGTTCCCGGGGTTGGGACCCCAAATAAACCTTCATCTGATCAGCACCCTCAGAAGCCGTGTGGAGTCTCCTTGCCTGCCTGCTGCTGCCAGCCAACTCACAGCCTAGGGGGCCCTCCGGGGACATCCCCGGGGTGCCCCACCTCAAAATGAACCGCAGCACACAATAAGGGTTGTATTGACATATAGACAGGATTTGGTTTTCCCTGCTCATTTTTATCCAGAAGCTACCAGGCCTTTGGGTGTAGTTTGTTCTGGTTTTGGCACAGCTTCTGCTTTCCTCTGTGTTCCCTTCTCCCCAGTCCTGAAGCTGTGTCATAGATGCCTACAGGAAAAGAAATACTGGCCACCACTGGTAATTTTCAGAGACCTTTCTGTAACTGTTTTTAAGAACAATTCAGTGAGGCAAGGCATCTTCTTACAAACAATTTAATTCTTAATCACTAGGACTTTAAGTAGGAAAAAGCCAAGTGCTATCATGGGAAAATGCCAAATAATATCGGCTAGTTCTAGGGAGATGTAGAGGCTCATTCTCTGTCATTTGTGGTGATTTTCACACACAGCACAACAGCCTTAAGTGGTGACATACAGCAGTAAATAAGTTTCAGTAAAGCTGTAGGGTAATACAGCTGCTTGTAGATCTTACATCCATGAAATGAGGGGTGAGAAAAGGCATGATTCTTATTCATACAGACCAACAGCAAGCAAAGCAAAATTTTAGTTCTTTGTTTCTGCATTAGAATTGGTTTTCCTCTGCCACGCTCTACTTTCCTACTCCCCTTTCAGCCTGAAGGAACAACTTTTCTCACAAATACTGACTCTGCATGCCTTGAGTGTGGTTGCATAAGTGTCCCATGGGCTTGCAAAATGCGTGGTGCTGCTGTGTACTTGCAGCTTTGAGTCCTCAGTGTACAAATGACACTCACTGTGAACTGCCAAGTCCAGTTTCTAGGACCATTGCACTCTCGCATTTTTGAGTGTCTCATGGTGTTCAGAAGCTCAGAATAATTTCAGGTATGCTTATTTATATTCCTAAATGCATATAGATGGTATGTATGTGTATAACTCTCAAGAGGCATGAACTATGCGCTTGGAATGTTTTTTAAAAATTGCTTTCTGAGAAAATACGCAGTAACTGATGGTGCTATTGACATAATTCATAAAGGGAATAGTTGATTACCTGTTTTGTAACTGAGCCAATGAATATTCATAGTTCCCTTGGTATGGAGCTGGCATATTTCAGCTAATTAAGTCTTCTGCTTAGTTGGTGTGTATGCACACTTTTTATATGATACCAAAGTATGTTTAATTGGGCTTTGGCAGATAATACCAAGGAGAGTTTGCAAACAAACAAACAAAGTAGACTCCACTGCCATTTCCATAAACGGAATGCTATCAATTTATGGACACCTGTATAAAAATGTTACCTCATTTCAAAAAGGCCTATAATTCACACTATTAGGGTAGGTTTCAGTTAGAAAATGGCAGGAGAAATACTTCTTTTTAGATAAAATACTTATTTCAGACATGCACGCAAATTTCTATGCAGAGTGTTTATAAATGTTGTGGATAATTACATTGTCCCCTTTCCTCAACATATTTGAGAATACTATGCCATCTTTGAATTATAATTTTAGGATTTCATTTTTACTTTGAGAATCTTGGAGGTAAACTGAAGATCAGAAGTTGAGCTGCTGCCTCAGTTTCTTTCTTAACTTCCTTCTGTCTTTTGCTGGGAACATGCATGGTGGCTGGCAAGGAGCACAGCCTGTCACAAGCTGCTCATCACCACCTTGTTGAAAACAAGTTGCCTAATAAGATGACCTGAGGCTAGTTTGGGGGGCTGTATCCAGGTATCCTTTCAATGGCCTCACCAACAGGACATTCCAGTCCTGCCTGGCTCTTGATTGAACACAGAGTACAGACACAGCTGAGGTGTGATGCAAGCCAGGAACACAGAGCTTTTGTGCTATGAGAGCCTTAGAGGTACCCCAATATCCAATCACAAGAAAATTGTACAAGTGATGTGCTCTGCCACTCTGCTTCCATGGAACCCTAGCCTGGTCTCCTAGTTATCTTTGTCTTATCTTCTTCTGCCACAGCAGAAGAATTAAAACTTCAGTTCAGTGCCACAATATTCTCATGTTAATGGGTACATCAATCCGGGCACTGACCCTGAGTTATTCTCTTCTACCTATGAGTATGACATCTTATTAATTTTTAGTCTTAAATTCTATTTCCCTCTTTTGCTAGTCTTTCCTCCACCCTATAATGTTTTCCACCCTAATGACCTTTTCCCATGCTTTTCCTTGGTATTTATGACTGAGCAGAAGTCTTATATGAGTCCATGATCCACAACAGCATCTTTATGTCTAATTGACTCATGACTCTTTTTGGATCCCATCTTTCTCTGACCGTGACTGCTAACACCTTCTGTAATCAAAAGATCTAATTCTGGAGCATTGATGATTTAAAAGTTGGTTTTGAAACAGAGCTTTTTAATCAAAGTCATTGCTTCAGACCCACTCCTGGATACACAGGGCTGGACTCCATCTGGAGGAATCATATAGTCACAGGTTTAAGGGAATAAACTGTCTTTGCTCTGTAGCTGGTGGGTAAATGTTTCCATGTATACAAGCTCTAAGGCATCCACAGCAATATTTATATCAGATTAGATGTGTTGCTGAAAAAAAGAAATCAAATCAAGCCACTCAGAAAAATTCCCCACGCTCTGCACTAGATTATTATGGTGGCACTGAAGTTAGACATCACGTTAGGGGGTATGTGGTTCTTAATTCAGGTAAAACTGCTTCCTGCCAAACTCAAGTTTACTTAAGCAGTTATCAGAATCTCATCTAGACCTGTCCCCTAAGGAAGGTGTGGCTTTACTTCTAAACTAAAGTGTGAAGCTCTGTCACGCATTGAATTCCACTTATGATCTCAGCCATTAAAATTTTATTCAACTCAATGAAAATGAATTCTACTCTTCATTTTTTTGAAATGACATAATTTCTGTGAATGCTCTATAATCTGCTCAGAAACATCACAGCACTTTCCTGTATATGAAGCTGTAAAACTATATAATCTCTTATAATCACAGCCAATATGACTTTTATGTTCTTGATACAATATAGCAAAGAAGGAATAGAAGATAGAACATGATCTCTGTGAAAAGAAAGGTCTAAACTACCAGAAACTTCGAATATTTCTTTCATAAAACTACAAACAGGCTGGTTCATGTTCTGCTTCAGTAATTTCTCATGAAGAAAATACATTTAAAAACTCCTGAGTCTTTTTTCCTTTTCATATTTGTTTTTTCTGTCTGTGAAGCTTTAAAAAATGAAAGCCGTAATGAAATTTTCTCTGTAAAGCTAAGAATTTGAAGCTAATTTTATCTTGCCTACACAATGATTTCATCATAAGTATCTAGCTTTTATGTTGTAGTGGCCAGTCAGATTTAGTACATAACTCTTAATCCATGATAACCTTTAGTAGACTTTGAAATAGCAGTTATGTCAAAAGAATTTGTAAAGTAACTGTTTTTACAAATGTTAAAGCTATATCAGAGTTGTTTTTTTTATTGTTAACCATGCTGCAGGGAGTAAAAGTAATTTTGCATTCTAAAGAAGGCACAGCATTGGGTTAAAGTATGAAATGCTTTATTGCTCCTGGTAGCAATAGGGAACTGCAGCACCTGGAAGAACCTCATAATGGGTTTTTAACATTTGCTAGCATTTTTCTCCCCTTTCACCTTAGTGCTTGTGAAAAAAAGAAAATTAGGAGAAAAAATAATCTCAGTTTCTGGGGGTAAATCAAGTCACACTGTGCATAAAAGTGTTTAAAGTAGGGCTTCAAGATTCAAACTGGTCACAGGAAAGTCAGTTGATTTGAAGTGGTCTGCAGGATTTCCCTGATGTCTACCATGGTAGGGACTACAGAAACCAAGGTGACTTCTTTAGAGACTGTCCTTTCCCTGGAAAAGTAAACACCAAATGTTTAGTTGCCAGTATTTCTGTATTGCCTGGGACACCAGCTTCTATAAATATGTTTACACTTACCCCTAGCAAGGGCCTGCAGCAAGGGCAGCTCCATTCAGGGCAGATGACAGGGGCATGCAGCCAAGGGAGTGTAATTCCTCTCCCCAAAAGAGCCTTTGAGCCTCACAAGATGGGTTTCTTCTTTTATAGTGCCATCATTTTAATTAGTGTAAGCACCGAAATTATCTGATAGCAGTATTGTAATGACCTCAGCTAATGCACTGGTTTTAGCACTGCGTTTTAAATGAGCTAATGAATCTAGATGTGGCATGAAAATATTCCAACAGGCGTTTTATGGTATTTCTGTATAGATGAAACTAGAGTTTCAGTAATTAAAATGCTCTTGTAAGCCAGTTTCGTTCCAGTCCTCCTACCCCTTACAAGACTATTTGGACTAGCGTTAGCTTTTAGCACCATGATTCTCAAGCATGTGTTTTTATCCAGACCAGAGCATGATCCACGTTTTTGTCTAGTTTAATCAGTCTCACAGGAGACCCCCTGACCTGCTTGCCCAGAAAAGTGAGAAAATAGAAATTCACTTGATAATCTTGTGACCTGGAGTCAGAAATCAAACTGCAGTACTCTCAGGAGCACTAAAATTCACTTTCAAGAAGCCATGTATTTAGAGGCAGCAGCCTAAGTTCCCATTAGAAGGTGAGACCTGAGACAAGTAACTTGTAAATAAAACAAATAAGGCTACTTATATGCTGCCACTCCAAATTAATTGACTTCAACTGCTGAAGGTGTTTAATGGAGTTGCTTAGATTTTGGGTTTGGAATTGTGCAGGCTGCTTTTTGTGCACTGTGCATTCAGTTTGTAATACAAATGATGATCAGTGAACAGTGTGGCTGCTTGCAGGTAATTTGCAATATTCTCCTTAGATTTTCACCTCTCCCATTTAGTGGAAAGGACATATGACTTTTTAGCTTGATGATAAAATATTGCTATTAAGGTAAGTGACACAAGTCCAAAGATAATGCTTTACTGACAGTGTATCCACTTATGGAATCAGTTATGTGTTTAAAGAGACATCTGCTAACCAAAGGAAGAATTAGAAATATTTTCACTTGTTCCCTGTGAGACAGCAAACATAAATCAGTAAATCTGATCCAGAATAAACAGCAGGGATTTTTTTCCTGCAGAATTTAAAAGTGAAATTCCCATCCTCTTGATTTTATGGGGGTAAAGACATAGTACTGTCGAAACTAGATAAAGTATTTATGGAGTAAGGCAATAATGTGAATAGGAGTGTCAGAATCGAGCCATTTATCACTAAATAATTAAAAGTGAGATCATAATGAAATTTCTTTCTGCCTACGTGTGGCTATTTTTTCCGTAACGTTTTTGTTAAATGCTAGGAATAAGATGTAAATAAAACAGGCAAAGGCATTAAGTTGCATTACAACTGCTTTTAACTTTAATGGCATTCCCTGAATCTGAAAAAAACACTGTTACTTACAACTTGACCTCTTTGATCTAGCAATAACTTAGCCCCTTAAGCTAGAAGGTAACACAGTCAATTATACCTCAACACTGTTCTCACAGGAGACTTGTCCTTCCTAATATAGATTCAGTAAAATTGGTAATGTTTGCCTTATTTTTCTTTTGCATAAGTGGCAAGTGATTCCATTTATGCTTCTTAAATAAAAGATGAAATAAGAATGTTCTTCCTGATCCATTGCCTATACTTCTAGGACTTAGTTTTAACTATTCTCTTACTCAAGTTTTACTCTTTTCTCTCCCATATGTGCAAAATATGCAGGAAAAAGCTACACAATGAATTCAAATATTGCCTAAAGCAATCCAGGGGCGTGTTGAAAATGTGTAAGAGTGGTGCATTTATATTACAGTTGGTACAGATACGTGCTTGTGATTTGAGTTTTACAGCAGATCCTTGCAGCCTGCCGTGGTTATGTGCACTACGACAAGAAACCTTTCAGAAATTCAATCTTTCAATTGCATTTTCTACCTCTATGGGGCTTTTCTTTTTCTCTCACTTCTTACCAAGTTAACCATGGGATATTATTTCTCTAAGTTGCTGCCTGTAACAACCCAGAGATCTCCTTCTACCTTCCGTGCTGCAGCTCAGCTTCAGGGAACTTTCTTTCTCAAGGCTGTGTGAGCTTCCAGGTAGCTATGTTTTGGTCTTTGTTAGAAAGCTGACAAGTAGGGCCATCAACCGCCTTCTTTGTCCATAGCCTGTTAAACTTCTGTGTCTCTTGATGCAGAGCATCATACAAGGTAGAAGATGCCCAGTTTGCATCTACCTTCTAGTGGGATAAAATGTAGGAGTGGATGAAGATCCTCCAAACCACCCATGAGAGCTGGGAGCCCTTAGCAATCTTACCCTTAGCAAGTATAGTTGCTAAGATATCAGATATGGCTGGATGTGGTGCTTGCCTGTAGGCAGCTTGGTTCTGCAGATGGGGACAGGAATGCTTCCCTCTGACAGTCCTCAGTGAAGCACAGATGGAGCCCAGGGAACAGGAAGGGAACCCTCCAGTCATCCCCATCTTCTCCAAGGAGGCAAGATGTGTGTGGGAAGCATGAAGGACTCATTAGAGACAGCCAGGTGGTTTACCACTGAGAGCAGGAGACAACTGGTGGCAGAAGAGAGTGTTTTTGTCAGGAAAGGGAGAAAACCTTGCTGTGGGAGGAATGTATGTGGGAGTCCAGGCATGTTTGCTTTTTACAGATTCTTGTTTTAAGTTTGTGGAAAATATTAGGCTTCAAATAGATATTAAATGAGGGGAAGACCCAAAAGGGTCCGTAGATCAAGGGGTAAGCAAGCTATTTTCAGAAAGCTACTTCCTTCAGAAAGAGGAAGCAACAGTCAATCTTCAAATATCGAGACTTTCTGCTTCTAGGGACAATAATTTTGAGTGCTATTAAGCACTGCCCAGATCCCAGGACTTCAAAATTTAATATGGGGTTTGACACTTTTGAAAGTTGGTTTGTTTACAAAAGAAACCTGTATTTTGTCTCTTACTCTTGAAAAGGATAGAAAGGCTTCAATGAACTATTGTTCATTCTAAATGTTCATTCACATTTTCAACTGTGATTAAGATTTCCAATTATATTACAGTTGGAGCCACGCTTTAGAAAAAAATACACAGTTCACCTCAGTGTTGGCTGTTTCTCCAAGTCTGTCTTTGGAGTTATTTTCAACTGTGATTAAGATTTCCAATTATATTACAGTTGGAAGGATAAAGCACATCAATGAAAGCAGAATAAAACTGCAGGGCAACCTGAGAACAAGAAAGTAGCCAAGCCACAGGGAATGAAAAAGAAATTCACTAATAAAAATCTAAACTGTTATGAAATGCTTTTCAGTCCAGCCAGAGCAAAATGGACATTTCTATTCCTTTTAATCTGGAAGGAACTGAGGCACAAAGCACTGCAATGACAAAGTGAAAAGGCAAATGTGGAGAAATGTCCTGTAAACATGGAACACAAAGAAATGACATTTACCATGGAAAACTGTCAGAAGCCTGTTGGAAGGCAATTTCCAGTGGTCAAGTTGTATTTCTTATTTGCTTTCATTTTTGACAGGATAAAACCTATGCTTTTCTGTATTTCTCTAGGAAGTACATTTCTGGGGGAAAGAACAAAAATTTGGGCTGAATTGGAAAGACTTAGCATTTAGTTTGATTTCTGCTTCAGAATGTAGTATAGGATTAGGGTAAATAAAAATTTCATTAAAAAATGAAATTCTTTATTGAGAGAATACTTCAATATGACATTTTGACATTGTAATTCCTCCACTTTTTATTTCTTTCTTCAGTATTATTAACCAAAATTCACACAGTTTAGTAAGGTATTTATAGTTTTGTCTGCAGAACTGCATTTTCTGATGGGAAATCATTCCCTTAAAATTTTTTCTTTCTCAATTTCAGTCATGTATCTACACTATATTTCTGTTTATACAGAATTGCCCCCTGAAGTATATTTTGCCAATGCTTTGTCCAGTCTTGCTATAAATGACTCAGACAATGAGACTCCCACTGAAAGATTACTCCACTGTCTAATAGATCTGTCAGAAAGATTTTCCTGAAACTCAGACTATATTTTCCTTGTCTTAATTTGGAATGTCGTGGAGCAGCTCATGAAATGCAAGCATAGTAAATCACTTGAACCAGATGGTATTCATCGGGGGGTTCTGAAAGAAATAAAGTGCAAGAGAGGGAAGATACTGGCAATAAATCATTAAAAATAGCAGCTGTTCTTTTTAAAAGGGAAAATCCAGCCTCTGCTTAGAATAAAAATTATTATTCTTTTTTAACTGAATACAATATCAGTTTCAAGAATGGCAGCCTGATGAGCTTAATCTCGGCTTCAAGAAAATTTACTAACAGTCCAAGAATTAGATTATTATAATTTTAGACCAAACCATGGCATCTCCTACAGGGGTAAATAATGACTCTCCGGCATGAGAGAAATCTTTGGAAGAAAAACAGCCATAATTGTGTAAGAAATTTCATTCTAGAAAAAGATTCGTAACTGAATGACTCTAACATTCTTGGATTTTTAAAGTCTCTGGAAAGGAGTCTCTAGAAGAGGGGTTCATTGGAGGGGGAGTTTGCTGTTACTGAGCTGGATGAAGTAAATGAAGGCTCCCAGTGTTAACATCTTGGGAGGCAGCAGGGAAGGAGTTTATCACACCAGGTGTCCAAACCTGCAGTAGTAATGTCTGTCATGATAAGATATTTATTTCACTTTAAAATGCAGTGTGCTTGCATTACAATAGGCAGGGTGAAGGAAATACACTGAGTAAATGGAGCATGAGCAAGTTAAGATTTGTGATGGCCCCTAGGTCTGATGGCAACTCTTTTTTCTCCTCAGCTTCAGAAAGAATCCTTTATCTCAGCCATTAACCGCAGGAAATTCAGTGCATCCTGCTCTACTTTGGATAAATTTTCCATCAGTGGAATTTAATAACAAATAAACCTCTCACTGTGAAGTTTATGTCAATTATCTCATAGGTAACTCAAAATGTGGCACAAAAAGGGCATATTTCTGTTTTCTTAAGAAGCGTGTATTTGTATTAAAAAGCAGGAGCAAGACAAATTGGTATTTCCATACTGAGATGGGGAATTACATTTTGTATTATCCAGATCTTATCTTCAATTATGTTAGAAATTTAGCAGGTATTCCTGGGGCTTGAACCACCTGTTGAGAAAATCTCCCTGATTAGTGTTGCCTGAGCAGTGAGTGAGTTATAGGAACAAAATTGTGAACAGAGATAGCAGAAGTGGTCAAAGAAAGAGAAGCACAGAGAGCAAAAAGCTCTTGGGAATCATGTAAAAAGCCAAAGAGGACTGACAGTTTTAAAAGAATTATTCATTCATCTGAATGCTTTGGGCAAGAAAAGGTAAATTATTTCTTTTCTGCCGTGTCATTGTGGTGCCTACTCGGTTGGTTTAGATTTTCTCTCAGTAGATCTCATTCATGGTGGCTCCATAGTTCTGTCCTGCTAAATCCATGTCAGCAGGACCAGGCTTCAAAGGCATCTGCAAACTTCCTTCCTAAAATTCACTTTGTCTGCTGTAGGCATCACACTTTCAGCCTTGACTCTGGCTGCTCACATATCCCATCTTCATTTGCACTAGATCAAGTCTAAATCCCCACAGAAAGTACACTGGAATCCCTGTGTGGAAAGACCGATCTACAGTCTACATAACCCAGGAGGATATCTCGGAAGGTCTGCTTTATTCCTACAGAAGGGGCTTGGGGGAAAGGGATTGTTGCAAATGCTGACTGCACCAAAGGTTTTCCTCAAGAAAACCTGGAAGGCTGTCCCAGAGGCAGTACAAGCACTGTTCCTACAGCACAAATTTTACTTGTGGTTATTTTGGCTTCAGAACTGTCAGCAGAAAGAGTGGAGAACTCCATCTAAGCATGTAAGGATTGCTACTGAAGCCTTTGGAAAAAAATTTATGTTGGCTTAACTAGAAATGTATCCAAAGGTTTTTCTCTCTAGAAACTCCTGTATTGTACAGCAGTACCTTTTACTGTTTAAATTAATCATTAAAAGACAGATTCTTAAGATTTCACAAGTATTTTGGCACAGCACTGCAGTATTTTACACCTGCCTACCCTTCCACAAAGTGACAGATCTGCAGTCTAGACAAAGTGTAGCTGAGATCCTGTCCCTGTATTACCTTGGCTAAAGATTCCTCAAAATAGCAACAAAATAGCAAATTTAGGCAGCTTGCTGAGACACTCTTCCTTTCCCACTACTTGCTGCTGCCCAAATGCAAATCTGTGAAAGAAATCCAAATTCTGGGTCATTTTCCACATAAATCTGAGCGTATTCTGCTTGGATTTAGTATTATTAGTACTGAAATCCATGTGCAAGGGAACTGGACATGATAAAGAAGAGAATGTGTTCCATTTTTGTGATTTCTCAACAAGATGGCTAAATCTTAAGGACAAACAAATAACAAAAAAAGAGAAAAGGCCCTAAGCAATGACAGTTTCTTTTGCCAAGTGTAAAAATTCATGTGAGTCACCTGAGACAGGTGTGCTCTGTGGTCTTCCTGCAGCCCTAGTGCTGTGATTATCCCCAGTGAGAGATGATGAAAGCTATTTTTGGAAGACCATGAAACCACTCACTGAAAACCTTTTAGATTTCTCAAAATATATTTGTTTTGCTTTGCATTCATCTCTTTTTGAGGTTTGTGTTTTTACTAAACTGTGAGTGCTGCAGAAACCTTTCCTTTGCATTGTTGTAGGAGTTTAGGTTTTAAGAACTGCTTGAGATATTCAGAATTTACCATAAAACAGCTTTTGTTCCCTCTAATGATTTTTGGCATTAATTATGCTCTGCTTCTCAGAGACGTTATCTGGAATTTCTACCAACCTATTATAGTGGCAGACGTATAACACAATTGGTAATTAGTGTTTTGGGGCATAAAATGGGTTCTTCCTGGTGTCTAGATCCATGGTAGGCCATTGAAGATGATAGACCATTATGCTGTCGATTTTCATTATAGCCAAATTGCTCATATTAGGTTGTGTCGCTACCTTAATAATTAGCATAATTTTAATCTACTATTTTGCCAACATTCTACTGCTGTGATGCAAAACATTGTTGGTTCATGCCTCTTTGAAGATTGCTCCCAGACTTGTCCCATCTTTTCCTTCCAGGAAAGGAAACGTTGCCTTGCTGTGGTTGGCTTGGAGTATTGTGGTAGTGAGGTCCCACCTGGGTATGGTTCTTCTCCACTTAACTTAGAGGAGGTTCTCAGACCCAGAATTCTCCAGAGTTAAACACATAGTACACAAATGGGGTGAAGACCTCACCACTTTCAAAGACACAGAAAAAAATCTTTGCTTGGGAAAAAAAAAAAAAAAGGATAGGCTTCCAATATAGGGATTATATCATGTGAAAGGAAAACATTGTGCTTTTTTGCCCTTTTTGTAGATAAAACATTAGTGGATAAAATAGGGGATCATATTCCTCTTTTGAAAAACTTACGACTTAGAGATTTGAAGAAAAATCAATGTGACATTTGAATACACTTTGAAGTTCTTTCACAGCTTGAAACTTCACAACTTTTGTCTCTCCCTTTTTTTATCAACTGTATTCATTACATTTCCATATAAAGCAGCCTCCTTGTTAAACACCATCCCTCTCCCTCTTGCTCTTTTCCTCTTGCTCACTCTCTCTTTTCCCATTTTCCCCCCTCCTGGCACTTTGCTCTCCAGGAGTACTGAACACTTTCTCTCAAAGGTAGCAACACACCATTCAATTAAAGCTCTGGCCTTTGTAAGGACAGATAATAACTTTGATCGCTGCATTTGTATAATTAAGGGACAGGCCTCTGGTTTAAAGGGGCTCCTCTCCCTCCTTTGAAACAGCGAGAGCATGATGAGTTTTCCGCAGCACCAGCACGGTAGGAAAGTCCCAGTCTCCTTTGGTGTGACATCTATCTGCATCCCCCAGCCTGCTCGTCCCTGTCCCAGGGCTGGCGATTAGGCAGCGCCCCGCTGGCTGCAGATGGAGTGAAGCGGAGCGATAAGGGAAGCTGCCTTTCTGTCCTGCCTCAGATCGGCGCAGGGAGATCCTCTTCACAGGCAGCCCCAGTGTAAGCCGTTTAAACAAGCGTGCAGGAAATATTGGGGTAATTACCAAGCGCAGGGAGGGGGTCTCCGGCTGTCAGCGCCATTGAGAATGGGTTTGAAAGCTCGCTCAGCAGATTAATTGATCCTTTTTCTGCAGCCCATCTTTTGAATAATTCTCGCAGCGGCAGCACATAGCCAAAAGTTGGGAGAGTGTAGCGTGCCGAGGAGAGGCATCCTCATCCACAGACGTGCATATTTACTGGCGTCTGCATCAGGCTTTCTTCTCCGCCAGAGCATTAAGAATTTTAGTGATAATTCATGCTTGGTAAATTTGTTTTCTGTAATAAGATCAAGCCCACAAAGGGAGATTGAAAAGCAGCACGGCCTGCGCTTCCTTATCAGCGGTGATGCCAGCTAAGTGCTGGGAAGCTGGGAAGCTGGGAAGCTGTAAATGTGTGCTCTCGCCTGCTACTTAATTCAGTTTACTTAGAAAAGAGTTTGCCACAGTTTTAATTTTCGGCTTCGCACCAGCGAAGCAGCCGTCAGTTCAGTGGAGCAGGGGTGGCCATCGGGCCCCCACGGAGAGCGGTCAGGCTCCTCTCCATCCCGGCAGGCCACTCAAGTGGAACGTCAGCCAAGTGGCAGGTTTGTTGCTGGGGAGACGAGTACCAGCCTCTCGGTTCCGTCTGCCCCTGCCCTCACTCTTCCCAGCTGGTAGAGGAGGGAAGCTGGCAGCAAAAATCTTGATGCTGTACTCACTTCTCACATTTGCCTGGCAGAGGATGCGCCAACAGCAGGGAAATGGTGCATGGCGCATTTGTAGATGTGCACGTGTGTCCTCTCTGTAGCTACATTAGCACATGAGCAGGTATTCTGTGCCTAAAGCAGAGAAGGATGGGGCAGCAAGGAGAGCTTGCAAGTGGTGCTCTCCAAGGTGGTTAATACTGATTGCTCATTTAAGGAAAATAGAATAATATTCTGTGATTTAGATGCTGTGCTGAAGAAAGGATTTCAAAACTCTTTATTAGCACTATCCTAGCAACTTGAGATAGAGCAAGTGTCAAAAATGTCCTGATCTAATTTTGAATACCTATATTTGCACAGAATGATCTGATACCTTGGCAGCTTCTGTCAGGGCACTGTTCAATTCAGACTGCATTTAGTTGGCACACAAATTGCTATCATACTAAAATACAGTGAAGAGAGCAATTAAAATCCATTCCTATGATGTTTGTCAGCTTCTTCATACAGGACTTTTCTAGTATTGTAGAAGCTCTCTCTAGAGCTCAAAATGGACAAGTTGCTGTGTGTTTTCCCTGTCTCCATTTTTCCTGCCTTCACCAATGTTATTGGTACATCTGAGAGTGTCATATCCCTCATTCACAATATACCAAGGGCCAGACTTTTGCAATTAAATTTCAAACATTTGTACAAGGGAAATTGTGTACTGAAATTATGTGGGTTTAAGAGACTAAAGATCCACGACTCGCAGGCAGACAGATGTCCGATCTGCCACCAACACGTGCACTTCTCTTTTGCAGGCACAGGCATCCACATGGAAAGTCTGTAAGAGCTGGCATACTCAGAGTCACACTACGAGGTTCTGTGTTCTACATAATGCCCTCAGAAACCCTCATTTCTTGCTTGGTGTTAAGAAGTTTTCAAATGGAAAATTCCCCATAATGTGGGCAGATGGAATTAAGAAAATTGCTGGAACTACTGTGATTATGTCCTTGTACACCTCCATCCTTCTGTCCTATAAAATGGTGAGAAATATGTCTGGCTGATTTCACAGGGTCTCCCTCAAGTGTTATATGTTTTGATCCCCAGGTCTTATGTTTCTTCAGCCTTAGATGTCATGACAAAATAGAAAGAATCACAAATCTCATTGACACTATGAATTTCTCCTGTGTTTGCACTACAGTGCAAAACAGAAGGGTCCAACTTCATCCCTTTCAACTGCACTCCCATTTACGTCCAGGTTTACCCTTATATCACCTTAGGGACTGGGGTGCCTACAGAGCTAGAAATGACAGGTTATGTCCTTTCCTGCCTGTTTTTTGCCATGGTTTGGTTGTTGTTGAGGAATAAAAGTAGGTATCTGCTCAGGCAGAAGGCCGAGGACCTGTCAGCCACTCCAGCTAGCTCCAAGGGTAGTGACAGTCACAGGACTTCTCTTCCCAAGGCTGTCACAGACAAGGAAAACACAGTGAAGTAGTACTTGTAAATAAACTAACCACTAGTCATATAAAGATATTTTCAACAGGCCAGTGGAGAAATTAATTTAGCTTTGCTTTTTTATAAATCCACTTCTATCTGTGCAAATGACCATTTGCAAGTAAACGCATTCCTAGACCCCAGAAAAGGGGCTGTGGTGTTTCTGTGCTGAGGGTCTGGATGCACCTGTAGTGACAATGTCATGGGAGCCAATTTTGTTTTGAAAAGAATGGTGTATCTACAGCTTGCACTCTGTGGTAACATACGTGAAAATAATATCCTACTGCAAGTGTATACAGCGTAAAGGGAACCTTTGGTACCTTCCTGAAATTAATGTGTATCTCCTGAAATTTGCCCATTCTGGGGAGAAGAAACAAGGCTTGAAAGCACTCCAAAGACCGTGTTGACATCACAGCTGCTGTTTTTAATACCCCACTGTGCAGTGTAGCATCCTGAAAGAGACTAAAAGCCTCTGTCCATCTACTCATGCCAGATCCAAAGCAGGTGGCTGTTAGAGCTGTCTTTTTCCGGTTGCCAGGCTTTCTTTTGAGGATCTATCTTAGAGCCAAGAGCAGCCTCCAGTGGGGCTTGCACCAATTATTTACTCTACTTATATGTAGCTAATTAAGTGATAATCCTAAAGAATCAGGATACATGTGAAATAATAATTATTACTCACAAAGCACAAGCTGAGCAAATTATTTGTTTGTTTCTTTTGTTTATGCCCATATGTGTTAAAACTGATTGAAAGTTTGTCACTTCACCTTGGGATGTAATTATGCTGTCAAAACTAGAGTTAAAGATAGAATAAGTTTGGTTGATTGAGGAAAAACCCAGAGTTTTGGTTTCAGGGAAGCTGTAGAGCAAAAAATCTGTCAGTTGGACCCAGCTGTGACATCAGAAATACTTTTGAGTTCCCTATCAATGTTAAAAGATGGAAGGACCATGCCTGATCACAGGAGAGGTTCAGAGATCAGTGGTACAGCACAGATTTAATGGCACAGCATCTCTGCAGATGTGTGATGGTCTCCTGTTGCAGCTGCTTCAGAGCCCATTTTAGGAACTAAACCAGGAGGATGTGCCCTGCCATGGATTTTTCTCCAAACTATTCTATGGTGAGAAAGGAGTACTGGACTGTGCTCCTGCACACAAACATGTTTTGTTATGATGGTGTCTGCATGGATGGGGTTGGTCTTTGTGTTCAAGCCATTATATTGTCAGACCAGGTTAAATTAAATGAGGTTCTTAGTACTCCTTGAGTAACAAAACAAGTATGAAGTGTGCTAGGATACACCTAACTTAGATTCTCAAAGTTTTTTGTATAATCAGCAAGGCTGTAAAAGTGCTGCCTTTAAATTTTTAGCAACCCTTTGATACCTCTGTAGTCTCAGGTTCATTCCCAGGGTTAACTAAAGCCTAGTTCAAGATTCTCAGCACTGTCAGTAGTGGGATCACCAGCTGGAAGTGGTGCAAAAGGGCACTTTCAGAGGTGAAGATTTGCAACTGCTTTGCATGGCAATAACTTTCCATTTATTCTTCCTTTTCTTTACTATGCTGTCTTCATTGCCTTGGCAGAAGTATGACTGAGGAAAGATGTCTCAGGGGTTTATTAAATCATGGGGATCCTGTACTAGATAAACCTTTGGGGATTCTCATGAGATAAACTTTGTGTAGGATCTAACATAGTTGTTGTGTTGAGCCTTTTTGTTTCAATCTCTCTCTTGTGTTTTGCTTTAGAATAACCTATGACTGAAGTTGGGAAATTTTGGTTGTATGAGGATTTTCTTGCAGGAAGACTACCTCCTGCTGTGATACAAATGTGGTGGGCTTTAGTTTTAAATTATGAATTATTGCAATTGCTTTGATTTATACTGAACATTTTAATGTAAAAAAATAAGAGGAAATGCTTTATTTCTGTTTGACCTCATGTGATGAATTCTAAGGAGAGGAGTTTGATTTTTTAAAATAGAAGAGCTAAGGCCATTTAATTGCATTGTTTTCCATATTTCTTTTCCCTTTTATTTCTTAATAATTTATCAGTTGGAGTTACTCTGTGTGAGAGCAGAAGGCACCCTTTCTGGAGCCAATGGGAACTACCACCTATGGCTGTTATTGCTTTAGATCAAGTGCTTTAGAAAATAACCAATCCTGTGTGCATGGCAACTCTTTTAGAGACATCTTAATAAAAAGTATATAGGAGGATAGACGAGATGGATGGGTGAACTGAGTAGAACCAAGCCTTTCAGTCTTTTTACATGGGTTGTTCAGCTCACTGACAGTTGGAAATATACTGTGCAAATGAGTTTCAGGATTGAGACCTTAGCTAACAAGCTGGGCAGAAAGTAGGAAAAAAGATCAGTCTTTGTTTTGATATAATTGGATGAAAGAAAAGAATGAAACTGAGTTTTTTCAAAATAAAAAGGGAAAAGAAGAAAAGGATAGGGAAAAGTATAGCTGAAGAAAAATCAAAGGAGGAGAAATAAATTTAGCAATCAGGAAAAACCCCACAATTTAGCAAGGAGATGCTTTTTATTTTAACTTTAGTTTAAAAAGACTGATGCATATCTTTTGAACCTGAAGTTGGTACTTTCTTCTGTTATTGTAGTCCCTGTCTCTTGAGTCATGCAATGCAAATCTGTTACTTGAGATTCAATGGCTTGTTTGAAAGGACGTTCTCAGTCCTGTGGTCTCTTTGCAGTGGCTCATACAGAACCATTGAGTTTTTGACAGATCCCTGGAACAGAAGGTCTGTTTCTTCAGTGTAAAGGATAGGCCTTTTGCCCTGATTTGTGTTTGAATTCTGCTGCCCATCCGGTTCTTCTCTGCCCTCACCCCTGTCTCTCCTTGGATCATCTCCAGTTTCACTTTCAAATCTCTGTGACAGCTATTTCAGGTAAGCACTGCCTTCCAATGTACTTCTGGCTCAGTGCAGAAAAAAACACAGGAGAAAGAAAAAGAGCAGGAAAAGGGCAAGGCTGTTTGAAAGGAGTTTTACCATTATTTTTAATTACAGTTACCTTAAGAGTTATTTGTAACAACAATACATATAACATTTTTAGGACATGTTAAGTCATCAGCAGTGTCTTTAAATTTGATCACACAATTTGATGTGGAAACCTTGTGCATGTGTTTTACATGCTTGTAAACTGCAGACCATCTTGCTGCAAAACAACCATCACATAAAAATATGACAGAGTGCTCTAGTGAAATCCCAAGTCCTTGCTGGGTACCATTTTACCTTCAGAGGAGTCTCACTGAATTTTTCTGGCGCCAGGAATGGCTGGTAAGTTTTCACAATATCTTTCCTGCAGGGAGATTTCACAAAGGTGGGATCAGACACATGACAGAACATCCCATTTCTTCACCATTTAAAATTAATCAAGTCATTTTGTCTCTGCTGAAGACCTCTTAATTGAAATACAAATTTTCAGAAGCTGGTTTGTTTGAGGTTTTTTACCTGTCTCACAGGCACTGAGTTCCTATTTCTACTTGGTTTAAATAGCTAAAATAATAAGTGAATGCTGTTTAGGGATGGGGGAAAGCAATGGGAGCAACCACAGAAAGCTCTTCAAGTTATTCTCAAATCTGGCCTTGTATTTGACCTCTGTGAGGTTGGACCTTTCAGTTTGTATCATTGTGCCATATCTCACACAAAATGATCCAAAACAAGTCAAAACAAATCAACTTCCCTTTATCTGCAGCACTAAAACCTGAAGATGCATCATCCCAGACAGGTCAGGTAACATCCCTCTGCTGTATAAAACCTACCTGCCCACAAAGGCTGTGATGAGGGTGCTCTGAAGTCCCCACACTTCTGCTTCTCTGTTTAGCAGAACCAGACATCCCACGCTGTCTGCAGTGGGCCAAATAGTGGGGGGATCAAGCTTGAAAAGTGTGCAGTTATGGCCTAGAAATTATCTGGGTGAACACTAGCAATCTATCTCCTCATGTGAAAGTAAGATAATGATAATTAGACTGAGCAGCGCATCCTTTCCACTCCACCAGCACCACCGAGTACTTAAATCAGCTGGGAACCTGATGTGCTGCTAAAGAGCTTAGTCTGCCCAGTTTATGCTTTTTATTCATAACTTGCACCTTTATGCAGAAGTGATAATTTCCTAATAAATAGCAAATTCACCCACATTATACCTGTCAGACAGTTGCAAATACCGAGAGACACTATTACACAAAAATGATTGTGTATTCTCTATTTTGGGAAAAAAAACAGTGTGTGTCAGATTAATGAGGTTATGAGCAAGTGAGCAGAATAAACCAGTAAAATGTAATTAAGCCATTTAGCACTCCATAAAAACAGGAACACATAAAATAGTAATGCGAACCACAGGGTGCAGTTACGTACCAGCCCCAGTATGTCAGTAGGACTTAAAGGGGCTCTCTCTTTTTATTTTTTTCCACTTTCGAGACAGAAAAAAAAAATAAATGTTCAAATCACTTTAAGCTTTTAAAGTTCTCTATCCATGTGCCATCCACATTGTATGTTATGCTCTTCCTCCCTGCCTGCATTCCCCCCTTAATGTCTTCAGCAAGAGAAGGATTTTTTTAAGAAATCACTTGATATTTTTTTTTTACTTTCCAGCTGCAGACACTCCCACTTTTTTAGTATTTGTTACCATGTTCTCCCTTATGTAGCAGAAGGTGTAAACTCATCAGGATGCAAACATACCAACCAAAATTGCTAGTGTGTGACATACTTTGGTTTTTTTTTTTTTGCTTCTGTGTAAGTCACTTCATTAGTGATGCCTGGGCAGCCGAGCCCTAGGAAGCACAGGACTACATCTAGGGAGACAGTGAGAGGAAGTTAATATGGAGTTAATTTTAGGACTGAAATAGACTCTCAGAGATAACCCACAGCAGGTGCAGTTCAGTGAAGATATTTTCATTGCAGAGAACAGACATTTCAAATGGTTGTTGTCTATCAAAGGTGGTAAAAGTGGATTTTCATTATGCATAAAGCCATTCTAAATGCCACTATGCAAGAGGAAAAGGATCAAAGGGAGAGAGCTTAACATGCTTGCAGGGTGTGTTAGATTCACTCTAGTGGCTGATCTTCCAGAATTTAATAAATTACTATTGCCAGGAGCTAATACAAATACAGTCCCTCATCTAGCTGGAATAGTAGATGTTCAGATCATGCTGGCAATACCTGTGGGGAATTACAGTAAGGCATGGGAAGACAAGAGGCAGGAGGGGAGGAACCAGTGTGTTAGCCAAGAACTGCATCCAGAAAGGGAACTTTCTGGAAGAGACACAGGATATGATGTGCCAGCAGTGGTTTGATGTGACAGATCAATGGCTTGTGTCCTACAGAAGCCTGGATGTAGTGATGGCCTGAGGATTTACATGCTTCATGATAACAGCCAGCTAAAGAAGTGAACTTCAGTAAACCCAGAGAAATTCTTTGGCAGGTTCTCACAGGGAGGAGTACAAACACAGAGGAGAGCTGCAAGTTTCTAGGGTACAAAACACAAAAAGCTGACCAGAAAACAATCCATCCCAATGTGAATAAAATAGAGTGGTTGTAATAAAACACTGGAATGCAACACCAAGAGCTATTGAATGACATGAAAATCAAAGAGAAAACACAAGCAGAAACAAGTTGCTGGAGGCTGTAAAATAATACATGGCCACACATACAAATGATCAGAAAGACTAAGGAAAAAATGGAATTACAACTAGAGATGGACATAAGAAACAACATAATATTTCTACAAATATAGTTCCTTTATGGGAGACAGGGAAAAATACAATCTTTTGCCTAATGCAGGCAGGAGTGGAAACATTTCGCTTGTTTCTTTTTTTTAATGTTAAAAAATAATGAGCTTGTAATTGCACCTCTGATACGATTAACAGCAGTTAATAAGAGGAAAAGAACCCTGGCCAGATAGTCATAGATCAGCCAAACAACACTTAGAGTTAGTGTGCTGCAGTCCTTAGGCTGGCTGGAATGTACCCTTGGAGTATTTAAGATATTAGGATGAGCTGTTGCTGGGTAGTGATTAACACTCTGTAGGGAAGGATGAATTCCAGAGGAATGCAAGAAGATGGACATAATTCTTACTTTTTTTAAAAAAAGTAGGGAGGCATAAAAGAGAAGGGGAATTAAAGACTAACAAGCTGATTTTCTATACCTTAAGAGAGTATAAAGATCTTTCCTGCACTGAGAGGCTGCAGTGATAAGATACCACAAACATGGATTTATCAGGCATAAATCATATTGGAACAAGACCTTGATGAGCCCCTCAACGCTCACCCTTGGTGAGCATTACACCTCCAGTGGGTACTGAGAGGAGGCAAAGGGTGTGACATCCAGGCTTTGGGCCCATTCCCCTGTGTCATGGCCCAGGCAGAACTACAATCAGGGTGATGCAAACCTGAAACCAATAACATGGTGTTCCAAAAAGACCAGTACCAAGTGCTGTCTCTGTTGAGGACTGAGAACCCTGTGCACAAATGGGAACTGGGAACAGGCTGCTCAGGTACATGGCAGAGGTGTGACTCGGAGCTCTCATTCTGCATTCCAAGGAATAAGCTCTGAATGTGAGTCTCTGAGGCAATAGTGGCAGCTTCACACGGAGCTTGTGCCTTCTGTGGGGCTGGCTCTTTTTAAAGTCTTCTTGTTCAGTTTTAAAGAAATGTGCAGGTCAGTGGGAGTTGCAAGGATGTTGTGAAGAGAGAAAAGATAGCAAGTAGCACGGTTGTCCTCTAAAGTTTCAAATCCTTAATTAAGGGGCAGAAAATTTCTAAATTCTAGGTGATGCTGACCTTTTGAATGTGTGGCTTCAACTTTTTACTCATAACTTCCTTTTAGACTGTGAAAATTGAAAAGACCATTTTTTAGTAAAATAACCTGACCTCATACTTACACAGACCTTTCCTGAGTTAATTCCTGTCTTAGTTAACTAAAGAAACTCTTCTAGAGTAACCCTTAAGTTATTGATAGCATTTACAAATTTAGGAGTCTAGTGCAGATATTTCTTAAGTTGTTTCAGTGATTAGTAAAAATGTCAGCTTAAATTCTACTCTGATACTGACTTTTAATTCTGGATATTGTTAGATAATTTCATTATCAAAGTTTTCTTTCCTGTGACATAAAGACACAGATCAAGTTATCCTTTAACTTCTTTGAACAGACTACGTGGCTGTCCTGGAGTATACAGGTTTCCTTTCCAATCCTTTAATGATTCTCACTGATTTTCTCTGAAGCCTCTCCAATTTATCAACATCCTTGGTGAATCATGAACATCATATTTCATTCATCATATAAACTCCCAAACATGAAGCTCTAGTGCCAAATCCAGACTTAATATAATTCCCTTCTGCTTGCCTGCAAAAATTTTCCTGTTTATTTTTCCAGGGACAGTATTGACTCTTTTGGATGCAGCATGCTGGCACTCATGTACTGTTATTTGACCACTATCATTCCTAAGTGCTTTCTGGGGATGCTGAAGGGAATTCCTCTTATCCTGTAAGCGTGTCCTACACTTTTTATTCCTAGATATATTCCTTTACATGTAGCTGTGTTACAGCATTAAGGATTTGCTGGTTTTTGTCTAACCTAGCAGGTGCTTTTCATTTTTATCAGCTATTTTTGTGGTTTAAACTGTGATTTTCTCTGGTCCTCCAGAGCACTGATAAAACTGATGAAATTATAAGGGCTAAAACCTGATCACTGTACAGCTTTGATAAAAACTCCATCTATCATTGATGATTCTCTTATTTGGATCCATTAAAAATGTGCTGTGCTTCTTTTCCATTGCTCTAAATTCTTGGTCAAAGTCCCAGACCAGCCATCAGGTCATCTTGACAAGATGCTCTGTATCATTTGTGACTTACTGAGAGGGGAGATGCCACTCTTCAAATGATTCTGCTGTGTGACTGAATGAAGTTGTGCTAAACACTTGGGAGTCAAAAGCAAAGCTCACACCGTATATGAGAAATGTGTTGGGGGAGGGATCAATAATTACATTTTAGCGTTGCAGTGCAGTGGTACCTAGTTCATCTTTGACTAGTTTCTGTGAAGATCGATATGAGATTTGAGTGAATTAGTGTGGCTAAGTGTTTGCAACTCAATAGCTGTGAAATTATGATAGATACCTTAATATTACTGTATTGACTTTCTAGAACATCCCACAGAGGTTTTGGTTGTTTTCTTTTTTTTTTTTTAATCACTTTACTTACATTCACAACGTAGTTCTGAGTCAGGGTGTGAATTTTCCTGACATATTTCTTGTGTCTTTTTATCTACTAGACCTTCAGGGATTATCCTTAGTAGCAAATTTATTTAGAGAATGTCGTTAAAATCCCACTAATAGTTATGTAGTTTTCTGAAGAAATATTGTATTGTCTTCCTTGATCTATTTTTAGAACTTGAAAATTAAAATATTTAGTTGCACTGGATTAATTTACATGCCCTGATTTTTTTTAGTTATATGTATAAAATATCACCATGTGGTCTAAGTGAACTCGAAAAGGAAAGAATTGCTGATATTCTCAGTTTGCAGACTGACCCATTTTTTACTGATATTTGAGGAGTTAAGGGCCACTAGGTTAACATAGATTTTCTACTTTGAGTGTCAAAATACAGACAATTAGGTTTATGTTTGACTTTGGCATTAAGTCCCAAGTTTCAGAAAAGTGCTGAGCCTTCTCAGTTTCCTCCGAGCACTGGCAAGTGCCTGCAGAAGTGCATGCTGTCATCTGATAAAGACAATAAGGAGAGCATCAGCAGCATTCCTTTTTTTATTCCATCATATATAACATGCTTGTCAAAGAAAATACAGCGCGGTGAGGTAATGACTGCACTGCGTGATCCACTTTCCGAGCAGGAGGCGAAACCCCTGGAGCAGTTCTGCTGTTCCAGGACCGGAGCCAGCAGCTCTCCGTGGCTCTGCTCGTGCCGTGCTGTGAGCGGCCAGCGTGGGGCTCTATCCATCCCTGCTCTGCACCGCGCAGTCACGGCCTAGCGACAGCACTTGCGGCTTTTCCACGGGCTGCCCGAGCATTGTGTGGTCTCTCGGCTAAACCGAGGCCCCTCGAGGCCCTGGCCAGGAGGAGGGGACCTGTATCAGGTGCCATCCTGATAAAGGATGGTTTGGTACCCCCTGCCTGGCGAGGGTCTGCTTGTTCCTCCAGCCAGGCGCAGGAACATCATGGCACAGCTCGAGCTCCGGATGGAGGCGAGGAAAGAGCGTGCTGAGAAAAATAATTGAAAACGAAGCTGTGTTTAAAAGTAATCAAATTACTCCTTGGGATTAAATTTTTAGAGCCAAATTTTAGCCCCTGTTCTATGGCAGTGCGTTGGCAGGACTGTGTAGCTTGGCCCAGTTCCATGCCTGGGGAGAAGTTACTACTTTTCTGAGTAAATAGAACATACGAAGCCAGATTCTCATTGCTTTTATGCCTAAGTAAATGCACCCCTTTTTCAATTGAGCCTCCCTGATTTATACATATGTCCATGAAAGAAAACAGAAAGAGAATGGCTCCCCAGCTGCTAAACCCTTGCTGATTCTGTTTCCAAAGTGCTCAGGGAAAACCCTGGTCATGAAAGATAAGAGGGCATGATTACTTGGGGTCTGATTACTTCTTCAGAGATCTGGACCTGCTCTTTCAGCAACAAAAGAACCATTAGGATGAGGAGTGTAATTCCACTGTGGCATCTAAGAAATGTAAAATTCCATTGTTCAAGGACTCTGCCCTTAAGAGCACCTGGGGATTTATCCTAAACTCTTTGCCTTACTGCCTTTGAACATTTGGCAATGGGAGCAGTTACTCCTACACAAGAGTAGGGGGATGCTTTGTAGCTCCTGTAAAGGAGAAGAAAAAAGATGTTCAGAGGACAGATGTTATATCTCTGGTCTTCCAGACCACTGCAATTCCCAAGAGCCTAGTCATAGAGCTGCCAGGTTTTGGTGTTCAGAAAAATTAAATCCATCACTGAGTTGCACTGCCTGTGAGAAGATTGCAAAAGGAGAAAACCATTGCAGGTACAAACCATGAAGATGATTTTTTTGTGGCTTATATCTTCAACAGGCACCTCTATGACCCTGGATATATATATATATATATATATCTATATCTATATCTATATCTATATATGTGTGTATATATATATACACACACACACAAACACACACACATGTTTGTGTGAATGTTTAAGCTGAGCTCAAATTAATAGGTAAGCAAAGAGGGGTTAACTGTTGGGGAGAGTATATATGTGTATATATATATATATATATATATACCCACACATATATAGATATAGATATATATACACACACACATATATATAAATAGACATACATATATATATACAAATCTAGAAAAAAGACATATGTATATATAAATAGACTACAACTAGCAGTGACAAATACAGAGCCTGAACTCTGTTGCTCTGAGGTGTTGCATTATAACATATGTATCTGTCTTGCCCAGCTCTTAGGCTGAGCCCCTCCACATGCTGTTTGAAGATTTTTGTGTCATATATCCTACACTGTGCTCTGACAGTATCTAGGCAATACAGAGTGAGTTAAGAATGGACTGACACTTCGAAGACTGTCCCTTGCTGTTAGCTTAGCACTGTTTCATGTGAAAAATGTCTTCAGAATGGCTGTTTCTTTCTCAGATAACAGACCTGCCTACCCTTGCGAGTGACAGCTCCATCCCTTTCACTTCAGAAAACAGAGGGCATCATTAAAATTTTGACATCCATATAGGAATACCTCAAAAAGAAAACAGTAAATGTAAATACCAGGGTTTGGCATATGTCAAGATTTTAATGGAACCTATACTGTCAAAGATCTCAAACCCAACCAATTGCTCAAAAAAAATGTCCTTACTTCTTTACTATTCTGGTTCTTGAAAATTGGTAGACAGGTCTTAGAAGAATTGGATTTGTAGTGCCTCAAGGTGAGAGTCACCACATCTGTGGTCTCATTAGAGGACTTCTCTTCCTCCACAAATGCATCCATCAAAAGTGGTAGGAAAGAATTCTTGTAATGAAATTGGATGTGCTTGCTTCTTTGAAAATTTGGTTCAATATTCACTGAAATTAGAGGAATTATTTAGTACCTTGGGCTTATTTTTGGTTTTGCAACATGTGTTCGTAAGTGACAGGGCTAAGGCTTTTTTCAAGTTGTTTCCAGAACACAAAAGAACTTTGAAGTACTAACTTTGAGATTGCTCTAAATCCATGGATGAAGCATTTAAGGGTATGAGAATATCAAAGTTGCTCAGTCAGATCAGACCCTTTCAGGCTCCAGCAATGGCCACATGCATGACAAGACATTACAAGGAATTGTGTACTAGAATAGTGCAACAGTAATTTTCTTCTTGCCCTTCTGTCCGATAGGAAGAGCTCTTGAAGTATTTCCTTCTATGTTTTGTTACTCTTCTAATGTAACCATGAAAGGTCTTATTGTCCACAAATGAATAAAGTACCTGATGCCCAATTTTGGCCTTTTCCCAAAAAACGGATATGAAGCAGATACAGGGCTCAGCCTCTCTCTCATTAGTCTGATGGCAAAATTCCCATTATGTCTCCTGCCATTGGAAGACTTTTTTCTGTTGAGACTTAACTCTCAAACTACATTACAAAATTAAAAAAAAACACTTGATTAATTTCGAAAATTTTATCAGACAAAAATTGGGAAAACCCACAAAAGTATGTGGAAATTTAAAAAAAAAAATTAATTTCTATTTCAAAGTTGTCTCACTACATTTTTACCAATTTATTTTCTGTAGTGTTAAAAATCATCAAAAAACTCCTTTATTCTTAGTTAACTGAAGTATGCTCATTAGACAATAATCTTAAATAATTTTTCTTTTGCCTTCTTGACCATATTTTTGGTCAATCCAATTTTCCTTTATACCAGCTTCTTGTTTTGGCCAATAAAGGGGAAATATCAGTTGTTAAAGCATGCCTTTAATCTGTAGCTCTAAAGGACTGAGATTAAGACTGCAATATCCAAAATGCCAAAAATCCTTTCTATCACTGATTAGTAATTAAATAGTCCCTTATCAAAGGACATCCATTCATAGACGAAAGGAAATCTCATCATTGAAAGGGCCAGTAGTCATGAAATATAAATGAGAAGATAACAGTAATGCTATGTTCTCTTAGCATGCATCATATCCCACGGTGGTTTTTTACTTATAAAACATTGAACTGATTGCATACTGTTTTGCTGTGTATCACTCACAAGGACTGCTCTTGGGTAATGAAGTGTAATTAAGAGGAATCGTATCTACCTCTTCATTCGAAGCCAATGATTTCCTTTCCCATTAGTTGCACACTGGAAAAACAATGCTTTACAGACATAATCTTTACCATTGATTTAATTGACTCAGCTGCCTTCAGATGTTAGAGCTGTTTACCAATGGCTGTATCATTGATATGCTTTTCCTCAGTTCAGCAGGTAAATATAAACTATATTCCTTACCAATCATCAGGACAGATTAGATGCAGTTCTAAGCAGCCATCCCTGCCTTTGAAGAACACAAGATATGTGCTTTTTTCTGCTTGCCATGGGCAGGGGACACCTTTCACTAGATCAGGTGTACTTCCAGTTTTATTTGACAGTCTTTTATCTTGGTCTTCTTTTATTGGAAGTACATTTGAGTGAAAGGGTTCATCACCTACTCTCTAAAACACATATAGACAAAATACAAACTACAGGCTGAACAGTGTTTGGCCAGTGAGAATCATAGGATAAATCTGCCTTTTAGTACTATTTGCATGCTAAAACCAACTGCAAATCTCAGGCCTGTAGTTTTTCTGCCAGTCAGCACCACCACCACCGTGTTAATGGTCATCAAATGTCAATAATTGCTTTCACCTTGGAAAATACTTGGAACAAGAGAATAATGACTAAATAAATCCTGAATCTTAGGGATAAATATGTAATTTGTGATGCAGCACAGAAGGATGATTACCTGTATAGCACTTCCTGGGTAGGTATGTGTGCACACAGAGAGGAGAGTCTGTTCTCCTTCAGTCACAGTGCACATTTGTAAATGTTAAAGGCAGGGAACAGATGACTATTTAAAATGGCAAACAACTATAAAAGCATTACTGCCTCTCCTTTATTTTTCAGTCATTTAAAAAGTTTTTTAATGAAGTATTGCAAAGTGGCTTCTGAGGAATCATGTGGTGTTTTAAATGCCTACCAAGCAAAGAGAGTATTTAAAAGTACTCTCTTTGTACTTTAAATATGGTATTTTAGAGCTCACAGGAGATCTCAGACAGTTTGTTATTCATTTCAACCTAATGCAAGCAATAACAAGCTTACTGATAAGGTGCCTACTTTCTGAAATATTTTGACTCTCTAATGCCCCATTATCAATTGTTTTAATATATATAATTCACTGCAATTTATTGTATGTGTCTGAACATTCTTTAGGAAATCAGGATAATAACATTTCTGAACATTATAAATGCCCTGCACAAGGTATTTTATTACTTCTCAGCTATCTTCTGTTTTGAAAATATAAATTCAAGGAACTCTTAGAAAAGAGGGATCATTAAGAGGGCAAAAATATCAGGATGGCAAAACAATAACATCCTTCAGCTGTTAATAGTCTCTGAGCTGCTAGAAATGCTTCCTGCCATCTGCATTTTAGAAACCAAGGTAAGGCTAATGGTGTTTTGTATCCTCAGGATCCTCAGTGGTATCATTAGTGCAAACTCATCTCAGGAGAAGTTCTCTGGGTAGCAGAAGGAGCAGTCTGGGACCTGGCTCCTGCCATATCCTGTTATATTTATATATTTATATATCCTGCTCCTGCCTGTGCAGTGGGGATGCTGCCTTTGAATGTCCTGTTGTGTCCTGTTTGTTCATGCAGTATCACATCCTGAAGCTGCACCAAGGCCTTGCTGGGTTCAGAAGAGGTTCATATCATTAGAGCTGATTGGAAAACAGTCTTACACATGACAAGGTCTGTTGAAGATAGGAAACATTCTACCTACAAAATTTCCTCCTAATTATGGTGAGTCAGAACAGCACTTTGATTTGTTAACCATTGGGTTTTCTTGTCTCCAGGAACTGTGGTTTTTCCTTATGACCAAACACATATTAGCACAACACAATGATGGCTCAGAACCTGAGCTCTCATAAGCTACAGTGACAGGAGTAGAAATAAATAATAATTGTAGCAGTATCACAGCTCCCAAACTATTGATGCTCTCTGATTTTGGAAGCCACAATAAAAATGATTTATCACATTTCAAGCACAAGAAAGTGCAGGGTTTGTAAAACTTTGGGAGATGTAAAAGCCCCTGTTGACCTTTGTCCTTCTGGCACTGCTGAATTTAGTAAACCTAATCTTGAGGCATCTGACTGGCTTAACCCTCTCCTGTTTTACTCTTCAAACACCACGTTTACATGGTAGTTTGCCTTAGGGCAGTTGGGCTTTGATATTTGATCCCCATGGGAGTGTTGATTAATAAAGCCTGAGAGGAAAAGTTACAACAGCAGCAAATGAGAGCGAGTGAGAGTCCTTTGTAAATGGGAGTCCAGGGATCTGCAATGATTTGGAATTACATTTCCCTCTGTGTGTGAAGTCAGTGCTTTGGCGTGTCAATAGCTCTTAGTGCACTTTAGAAAAGGTACTCTGAACATTAATAATCTGTCGAGCTAAGCTATCTTGGCTCAGGTAATTGTATAAAAATAGTACAGTCACTGTGTTAGAAATGAAAAGAAAAAAAAATAAACCTGGATAAAAGGCACTATAAAAGCAGTAGACTAAAGCAAACAAAAATGATAGATATTACAGCTGAGAGCTAAGTATTTTCTTCCTGAAGACACAATAGCAAAAAATTAGTTTCTTTACAAGGCAGGATCCAAATCTAGGGCATCAGGAAATTTGAGAAGTAAGCTGTAGGCTTGACACTGGGGCCAGGCACCCAACCTCATTGCTGTGGGCTGTTCGAGAGGAAACAGAACTTTCTGCATTTTCTGTATTCCAATTCTGAAAGGGTCACTGTGTGCTCCAATAGCCCTGGCTAAGCAAAGCATCTGACACTTTTTCATCTGACCCCACATGACCTTCCTTAATGTGGAAAAGACTACGAATATACCAATTACTGCTGAAAAGTAATAATCAGTTGTGTTACATGCATGTAATAAGATGTCCGCTAAAATTTATTGATGAGTGTTTGTAACACACGCTGTCAAGATTTCAATAATGTCTTTGGTAACTGAAATTGTGATATGCTCAAATTTTGTTGGTGACCTTCCCTGAACGGGCTGTAATTTGGAAATACAGTGAAATCCATAAAGGGTTCACTTTGCAAACCAGCCAAATCTTGAATGTGGGTTATAATTTCCACAGCATGTGAATAGCTTAATATTTTTATTTTATTTTACCTCTGATTAGTTGTACATGGAATATTAAATCTGGCTTTTTACAGTCAGTATAGCTAGGGGTATTTAAATCAGAACATAGATCTCTCCTCTAAGTACAAATCAGAGGGACAGACACTTAATAGTTTTGAAACATATGGTTAATAGGTCTATATTTTTTATTTATAACTCTGTGATTATATTATATTTTTCAGTTTGTAGATATTGGGAAAGGAATCTTCAGATGGTCCTTAATTATTTTGAATTTAGCTAATGAGATATGTTGACGCAGTTTCCTTCCTTTGCCTTTTGTTTATTATGAGCCTAGAGTTCTAGGCTTATAATAAACAAAAGCTAAATGAAGGACATACACCCATTCTTGGTTTATCACTACATGTTATTTCTATTTTTTTTCCTAGTTTTCCAACCACTGAGCAGGTTGGGGGGTTTTTTTTTGGTGCTTTTATTTTTTAATGATTGTTCTTCATCTCCAAATTTCATTGCTGCTCTCTATGCTGGGTTTTTGAGAGACCTCAGCTCTCATTTCCACCAGAGCAATTGGTATGAATTGGGGACAAAAAAAAGGTGAAATAGCTTGGTGTAGGAAGAAAAGGCTGAGCAGAAGTGATCAGCTACCAAAGGCAGTGGGAGCCAAGCCCTCGGGCAGCCCCTCTGACCGGCAGGGCAGCATCGGTGTCGTGCTTGCCCTCGCTATCCTGCAAGGCAGGGAAACTTCAAGTTGTTGGTAACTGTCTCAATTACTGCAGCAGCTGCCTTTTACAGGAGTTGTCACATTCCCTCTGGGTTGCAATCGTGCATAGTTCTCCTCCAGTCAGGTAATGTGAGAATTCCTTCTGCTGGGTCTATTCAAGGATTTTGAATTAAACTGTATTTTCTTTCAATCTCCTAAATAATAGAAAAGAACTTTAATATATTGTTATGGATAAATTATCTTAGAAAGATATATATTTTGACTTTGACTTCAACAAGTTCTGTTAATAATATAGGAATGGGGAAAATGGGGTTTGACATGAATTCCAGCAAGTTATTCATAGAACTGTAAGAACAGGTTTCACAATAATTAAAATAGAGTAAAGGTTATGTTAAAGTAATTTAAGTCAATTTAGTCCATCATCATTTTTACAGTGTTGCAAATTAACATAACAATGACAACTATAGTTGTCACTGACTTGAACAGCAGCGGTTAATCATTGCAGTTAATCATTATTAACACGTAATTCATAATGATCAATCATGCTTGACTCTAGGATCATAGTGGGCTTGTATTAAATACCATATGAATATATAAGGACCTCAATAACTGTCCAAAACCTAGGAAAATTAGGCCCCCACTTTCCATTTTGATGTGGTAGTATGAGCTGTTTCTGTCATGTCTCTGAGTTTTTAGGACTTTAGTGTGAATTCCTCCTGACAGGTAGGATGGCTGCATGTATATGCAAATGGCACAAATGCCCCATATTTATCTGAGGTTGCTGTGCAGCTCACAGGCCTGCTAAGTCAGTCAAAACTCTTTGCTCAGAATTGAACTGGTGCTTTGGCCTGGCAATTCTCCTTCTACTCTCTTCCCCTACATGGCATGTAGGACTTCATGGAAAGTAACCTGTGGTTTTTGAAATTGTTCTTTGTCGGACTATACCCTTTTCTGACCCAGAGGTGGGGCAACTTAGAAGCATTTTAAAAACTTTTATTTCATTTTCGGTCTCATGAGAAGGGTGAGACAAATGAGATGTTATAATTCACACTATCACAATCAGAAGCCAACTATTTCTTAACTACAAAACACTATAAGCGTTTCTTGGCCTATCAGCTTTTTACCACACCATATTGTAAATATCTTAAAACCAATCATCTAAAGTTACCCCTTGTGGGTCCTTCTACAATACATCTTTCATAGTTCTGTTTCTCCAAAGTATCTGTCTTATGTGCAAGGCCATCCTTTAAAACGTTTTTCTAGCTCCATTTCTCTCTCAACAATATCTGTCCTATTCTATAGCTTTTCTAAGTCAGCATTTCTTATCTCAAAGTTTGCATACAGATATATACTGTGTGGGCCTTCTGTCAGGCCCTGAGAACTCTCTACAAATCTATTTCCCACAGTTCTCAGTTCCTACTCAGTTGCTAAAAGTTGTTTGAATAAGGGCTGGTTCGAAGGTGGACACCATGCTGTGGTTTATAACTATTGCAACACTGATGTCCAGGAGCACCAGAACCTCTGAAAGTAGTTTTGCAGGCTGCAGGTTACCTGTGTTCTAAAAGGCCATGCTCTAGACCATGTTTTGGTTTAGGCTTTTTTTAAAGAATTTTACTATTTATATGCTCACTCACCTTTCAGTGAAACAGAAGAGTAGTGACATAAATTAAGTGCATTTTCAGAAAGCTTCAGAGTACTACTTTCCAAGTTAAACATGCCTGGACATTTTAATGAGTCTTCTTTACATGAAAGTTGACCAGAGTGATGGTGTTTGTCTTCCCAAGTATCTTTTCCATGTGATGAAGCCCTGCTTTCCTGGGATGGCTGAGCACCTGCCTGCCGTGAGATGTGCTGAGTGAATTCTTTGTTCTGCTTTGCTTGTGTGCACAGCCTTTGCTTTACCTGCTAAGCTGTCTTTGTCTCAACCCATGAGTCTTAGGGCGACTTTTCTGATTCCTTTCCCAGTCCCACTGTGGAGGGAGGGAGTCAACTCATTTGCCAGTTGGGGTTGTCATAGAATCATAGAATATCCTGAGCTGGAAGGGACCCATGGGGATTATTCAGTCCCACTCCTGGCTTTGCACAGGACATCCCAAGAATCACCTCATGTGCCTGAGAGCATTGTCCAAATCCTTCTTGAACACTGGCAGGCTGGTGCTGTGACCACTTCCCTGGGGAGCTTCTGCCAGTTCCCAAACACTTTCTGGATGAAAAATATTTTCCTGATATCAAACCTAAACCTACCCTGACACAGCTTCATGTCATTCCCTCAAGTTAAAACGTGACACCATGGTTCAGACACATATTGCAACCCAAAACAAATCAATTTGTTTTATTTTCTCCTGAAGAATGAAATGCAAATATTTCGATTGGAATTAATTTTAAATATTTTAGTTTGTTCTAAGGGAAACAGGAGGCAAGACTGTGTGCACGTCCATAATAAACTTCAGCAATGCTTAGTTCAAAATGTATTATTACAGCATACAACAGTGCTCAGAGAAGGCCAAAAATTCAACACAAAATAAAAGCATTAAAGTTTGATGGCTGCATTATTTCTAGATTTCTAGAGGGTAAAGACCACTAGAGGAGTTGCTAAGTGCCCTGGTACTGCAAAGGATGTGTGAAAGTGCTTTTTTCTTAACCAAACAAAATATTTCAAAAAGAGCAAATGCCTTTTAAATTCCTCCATGAAATGAAAGTCTCTTCAAGGGTAGCTTGGCAGAATTAAACCATTAATTTGTCAGATTTCTGCAGCGTCTGATCTTTGAACAGTATGCAGACTGTTTTCTGCCTGAAGGACAAGCAAAGCCATGTGACTCCTGAGAGAGGATAGAGCTTAGAGCAGCAGGTAAAATTGTGCTGTATTTGCCTCAAAACAGGCCAGGTGACAGGGCTCCATACATTTCATGCAATGAATTCAAAATTAGTCCTCTTTTACCACAGGTGTGATTTCAATCTTTTTTTCAATCTTTTTTCATTCTGCCAATAATTTTTTCCTGAGTTTGAGAATCCCTCATGTAACTTATTTTTGTGATGCTGCAGTACGTGTCCTGTGGGAAATCACACCTTGCTCTGCCAAGGGCACAAGTTCACTTTTCAGCTTCAGTCCAGACCTTGGCCAAGTGCCTCTCCTGTCCTGTCAGCGGCAATGCTACTTCTGTGACTGCTGTGCTCAGAGAAGGTGCTACCAGTGCAAATGATTTCTGTGTGCTGCAATCATGCACAAGTTCTGAAATATGAGATATGGAAGGACTGGGAATAAGATTCTGATGTGCCTGATTTTTCTGTGGTGCCTTAATCCCTCTGCACGTTTTTACTGTTTAACTGTGCTAAAATGATTGATTACCTCAATTAAATTAAGCATGGATCCCATCTTTGTCCTTCCATTTTTTGCTCAGAATGGCACTTAAAACTGGAGGCAGGTGAGCAGAAAATACTTGAAAAATAATGTTGCTATTAAAAAATATTTAAGTATCTTTCTCCCTAAAAACTAATAATTCCAAAAGTTTTCAGCAAAAAAGTAGGCTTGAAATTACCTGACATAAAAGAAGGTCATATTAAAAGAATATATTAATAAAATATTGCATTAGGAGTTTGGGAATTGCCTCCATTGTGGGGTTTGGTTTTAAGGATTAAGAAAAAAAAAGCTCTGCAACATTTAACTTTTCAGGTTCTGGCCTCTGAGGAAGGAATCATATGCTGAGTGCCTCAGCTTCCTGAAAGAGGTGTGGGAAGGGCAGGGCAACTTAGAGTTGAACCAAAAGCAGCTGAACTGCCAACAGGGAGATCTTCTGTGGAGGGGAGGAGGGAAGGCCTCGTCAGTGACGGCTGAGTACTCCGTTGGGTTGGAGCTTCACCCAGCATTGCCAAAAGGCCTCTTTGGCCAGCTTGCATCCAGAGCCTAAAGTAGATCACCAGAACATTTTTTTTCCCCATGCTCTGGTAATGAAAGACTGAGCAGGGTTCACTGCTGTGTTTGAGGAGAGCAGCAGCAGCAGCAGATGTGCCTGCAGAGGTGTGAGCCTTGGCGCTTAGGGGATTCTCAGTTACAGGGAGAACAGGTCCCTTCAGGGTGAAGTGGTAGCTGGTGTCTGCTTTTGAATTGAAGTTTCAGACTGAGAGGCTGGTGCTCCTTGTAGCCCCTCTTTGCAGTGCTAAATCTTTTATTGTGTCCAGCTCTCCATCACTCAGCTCTCACAGATTCAAGATGAAGAGGGCGGAGTCACTTTTTAGGGTCGTTTATTTTCTGTCTTGATTTATTTATATTGGTCGCTCTTCTGTTGATGAATTGTTACTACCAAGATACAAAGAGCAGAGTGAAAGACTCATCAAGATTGATGCTTTCAGGAATACTGGATTGTAAATAATAATATATGTGTGTGTTTGCCTTGGCTGATATGTTTGGTTAGAAAACCAGTTGGTTTCTGAAATGCAGTGAACCTGTACATTTTTCAGGATGGTCCTGTGAAGAAAAATTGAGTGGAGGTTTAAAAAGGCAACCAAATTACTTTCTGCTAATGAACTTTTTCTTGGTGTGGTCCTGAATATAATAATCAATTTATTTCCCTTTGGTTGTATTTTCCTTTGTGACACTCTGAGTGTCATAAATAGAACAATGGTGATTATTTTAGAGACAGATGGTAAATGTAGTCTTTTTTTTTCTTCAATTGAAATAATCAAGCTTTGTAATATATGGTATTCACTCATATATTTAGGATATTCACTCATATTAGGTGAATATCCTAAATATATAGTTAATATATAGTTAACAAAAAATTACAAACAAATACAACATTTAAAATTATAATTCTATATGCATTTTCATCCCTAAAATGTCTTAGGAATACATGAACCAATTAGTGAGTATGTGAATGAGTGATGTTGTCACATTGACATGTAGGCAGTGAGGAATGTGTTATGCTCTATTCTTCTATTCCTCCCACCATTTAGGAGTGCACACAAATTACTTTAAATCCCAACAATTGTTATTTAATGAATATTATCTGCTTAAGAAGCTACAAGTATCTTTTTCAGTAAAATGTGTATGTCTACACATGCAGCAGAATATGAATAGTTATTTTTCAGTCTTTGTTAAAGTTTTGGTAAAAAACTTAGCTATTCAAAACTGAGAGGCCTTGATAGCCAAAGCTATGAATGTAAAAATATGTATATTCTATGTGTATCCTTCTGCTCGGGTTACCAGAAGATAATTTTCCCCAGATGCCAGTTTGCTGTGAGATTTTTCATAGCTTTCAAAGACATCCTAGGTAATCTCAGCATTTCATTGCTCTTACAGGGATTGAATGATCTGAAAATGTAGTCCAAGGGCTCGTCTTCAAAAATTCAGGTGCTTCTTATCTAGAGCCACTTCTCAGTCAATACTGAGAAATGTTTGCTTGGTAAGGTTGAGGTGCTTGGAGGGAAAACTGTGTGAATAGTATGTGGGTAGCAGCAAGGGGAAAACTTATGTTCCAGTATTTGTGTTGGATGCACCTTGTCCCTGTGCTGAGGACCTCTCTCCCTTCTCTTCCCTGCAATTCAGTTACAGCTCTCGTGATATCTGCTCTCACACAGATCACATCTCAACCGTAGTTTTGGGTTCTTGGTTGTTTGGTTTTTACAGAGATATGGTGGTTGTTAGTGACCTCCCTTTGCACTCCCTTTGTCATCTTAGTCACAACTCCAGACCCCTGGCAGTTTTTGAGTGAAGGGGACCTGCAATATCTAAATAAAATCTGCAGTACAGCTTGACCTAGATTTTATTGTTATTATCATTTATGCAAACAGCCTTCCTCACTGCTGAGTGACAATGTGAGCTGGAAAACATCCATGGATGTAGAGCAGGAATCCTAAATTTCTCATGTTATTGCAATAATGGGGAGGGGTGAAGCAAGCACAGATAGCACTTTTATTATTGAAGCAAGGTGAAGCAGTTGTGATGTTCTGTGCTGCTGTGTTCCTCTCAGGAACCAGCTGCTGGGGTGTCCCAGCCAGTGTCAGTTTGTGTCTGCAGCCCCCTGAGAAATGCTGTGACCTGGTGAGGCCGGTGTGGCTCCGTGGGAGCACTGAGGAAAAGGGTGGCAGAACTCAAAATCTTCATAGTCCTGCAACTCCATCAGGTTTGCAGCTCAGAAACTGCTCCTTAGGCTTGGGATTCAGAGGTATGATCACACTCATTTGTTCCTTACCTGTAACCACAAAGAGACTACCACTGCTCTGCCTGGAGCTCTTTCCACACCCCAGCCCCATTTAAATTGCCATTTATTGGACTATTTGAAGAGCAAGACACTATCACTATCAGCTTACAAGTAATTACACCTTGGACACAGTTAGAGATAACCTCAGTTATCAGTCACCTGGGTTGATAAGGGTCTGCAACAAATGATGAATTCTAAATACTCCTTTATTTCAAGTGGGCTGGCTGGTTTTTGTTTATAAACCAACAGCAATAGTGAAGGGTTTTTGACATCTGCCATTGCTGCAGCATATGTTTCCACAAACTTCTTGCTAAACTTGTTGTGAAAACAACTTGTTATGGTAAAATGTATTTCCTCCATGCAAATACAATTTAAAGATACTCTAATTTAATTGAATTCTTCTCGTGTCATCTTTCCATTTAAGTCTTGTGAGGTAATAATCTAAAAAGAGCACAAAACCCCCTTATTTCTTGTTACAGCTGGGAACAGGATTAAAATCTTTTGAAAGATCGGGTTCACATAATATCCATTAATTGATTCAATGAAGTTTTGAGCTAGATATCAGGTGTTTAAGGTTGGTTTATTCTATGTGCCTGAATTTATGCACATTTGTAGTTATATTTTCTCACATAATTTATCATTGTCCATTACCACATTTTGCTTTTAACCTAATTTACTATCCCTTTAACACTGAGTGTTACTTGGTATAAAAGTTGTCTCATCCAGACCTTCCCAAACACCTTTTTCCTTTTGGATCTCACTCTACCTAGAGAGTAGGGTTAGATGATTTGGTTCAGGAAAGATTTTACAGGCTAAAGAGGTTAAAAAAACTCTGCTCAATTTATGGTTTAATAAGCCATTAATTTTTAAAGAATTTTGTAGCAGGCAGAGCCTGCTGACAGATACTGAGGATGCCATCATCTACACAAGCAATGGTGCACAAGGCAGCAAAGTTTGGCTGAGGGTTTCTGAGCTCCTATTTCACCTGAATGTGCCATGCAATCCCATTAAAAACTATAATTATGGGCCAGAATCTAGGCTTTTCCTTTACATTATTATGAGTCTCGTTCCTAAGTGATCCTCTTTACTCTGATAATCTTCTCTACTTCCAAAATATAGAAAGTGCTATCCAGCACAGCAAAGAGTGGCACAGCTTAGTTGCCTCATGCAAACAACTACGTTCCTTAAATGTATGCATTACCAGAGGATTCAGATAGAAACCACAGAGACCCAATGACCTTGGCACTCATCCTGCTTCTGAGTCCAGATATATCCCAAAAATCTGCCCTAAGGCAGACCCATCTCTAGCGTTGTTGAATTTCATCAGCACCCATTTGCATGCTATATTTTTTTCTTAGGATAATCTGAGGGTTCTGGCACAGAACTTCAGTTTCCTTTCCTTTTCTAGAAAAGTTCCCATTGATAGTGAAATAAATCACAAAGAAAATGATACTGCAAATTCTCTCTTCTTCATCCTAAACATGTTTATCTTTGTATTTTCTCCTACATGACAATATCTCCCAGAGTAATTATACCTAAACTGTGGGATCTCAGCACACCACTGTGGACAGCGGACCCCGACACTAAACAAATTAAAACAAAAGTATTTGATTATTCTTCATACTGTAGTGAGTATGGAAATGGGAAAATTTTGCTATAAGTATCCTTATTCCAAACTTACTTTCTTCTACCTCTTGTATATGCTGCTATTCTATAGAAACATTAAATTTCGATAAGAAATTAATATGATCCATTTATGAGTTAAATCTTAAGTTTGGATGTTCTTTTTTAAGCTTTTAATTGTTTTTTTCCAAATCACATTATGAAAAGACAGTGAATACTTGTAACAGGTAGTTCAGTAAGACAGACTAAAAGCTTTCACATAATTCATCTACATTTTACTTGGCAAAAAATATACATAATAAAAAATATACATTTAATTGGCTTGTTGGAACTCAATCCCATATATGTATGTGCCATAGCCAGACTTAAATGTTACTGAAATGAATATGAAGGATAGGCCTTATTTTTAGGTCCAAAGCAACAAAATCCTGATAGACATCATTTCACTTTGAGTGACATTGTAAGACTCTCCAGTCTCACAGGTAATGAATTACAAAGTGACAAGGCTCCACTTCCTGCTATAGACATTGAATCATTATGAAAATCAAGCTCTTGAATTTGATCTTTAGTATTCCTTCCCTTTTTTGGTGACAGAATTTGGTTGATTTTGTGTCTAAACTCTGATTCTGGGGTTCAATGCAGCTCATTTGGCATTTGAAGGTTTGGAAGTTCTTAGGCTTTATTTGTTTCCATAAAGATTGATGTAGGAAGAGAAAATGCTACTCTCCCCTATACCCTACACATGTTAACTGATTATATAGTTGAACTCTATGACCTATTTATCTTCCTGAAAGAAACAGAAATGACTTTTTCACAAGCTACAGAATATATTCAGGACTGCACGGTGCTCAGTCCCTGCTGCATTCTGAACAGTGATGTATTTTAGCATCTAATATTTATGTTCATTTCAACTTGTATTCTCATTTTTCATCAGCAGTGCCCTTGGTGATGGTAGAAATTAGTTTTATTATGGCTTCCTCTAAAGGACATCCATGCTTGGAGGAAAAAAAAGGGAGGGAAAAGTCATCCGGAGGCATGGGATCCAAATTGATATGTCAGGGAGGTATATCCATGAATTTCCTGTTGAAGTATAGTGATCCATAATCCTCTTTTGTGTTATAGACTTACAAATTACCTTATTTTATGGTATGTCATGTAACTATACCTGTCTTGGTATCAAAATTCAGGTTTCAAGCCTAGGCTGGAACCATCAATGATGTGGAGGTCACCCTGGAAAAACAAAACAGATAGCAGTCTCGATAAGCAAAGACTCCCCTTCCATCAGGCTCAGGCATGGCTGTGGCTGCCACGAGTCCCTGGGAAGTCTCATGGCAATATTTGTTCCTGTTCCTTGGGGCAAGGCTGACACTGCCATCTGTCACTCACTGCCTTGCTCAGCATTCGTGTTGGTGCCTGCTCTTACATTTTCCTTCAGCACGGCCTCCCTTCAGGCTGCTGCAGCCTAAACCTTAGCAGCAAGCTGCTATTTCTCCTGTGCCTAGCCTGTGAGCCTGCATCTTTATAAAACCTCCAGCAGGCCCTTTTCTTCTCCCTACTTCCACAAGTGAGACATTTTGAGTAAGCCAAGGTTCAGTAAGCGCCAAGAAATAGATGAAATAATAAAGCATCATTCTAATGCCATATGAAGTTGTAGTAAAGGTGCATTAAAGGAAAGGGGAATGAAAGGCAAAAAAAAGTTATCTACATTGCCCAATCCTCCACATTCAAATTGGCTAAAAAGCACCTAAGTTCTTGAACAGCTGCAACATTTTTGTGTCACTGGTCCTCTTAATCTGACATTTGGTCAATTTAGGAAAATCCATTAAATATATATGAAAATGTTTTGTAATATACTGAAAAAACACTTGCCCTTTAGACCTCTGGTTGCAGAGAGAAGGATTTGGAGCTAAGTATTCCTAAATATTTATACATAAAATAAATATGCTAAATATTTATTGCTTGTTAAATATCTCAAACGCATTTCAAACTTCTGAAAGTAGTTTTTCTGCCAATAAGGAGCTAGTGATTTGCAGTACGGTGTCTAAATCTTTACAGGCAAGGAAAACAGGCAGACACACTGCAAAATCAAAAGTTACTTAAAGAGAAGGTGAAAGAGAAAGTAAAAGAAATTCCAGGCCTTCTCAAAAAATTGACAAAAATGCAAAATTGCAGTCAGTGTGGCATTTACAGCACCATGCGAGAGAATGGGAAGAGTGGCCATTTTCCATGGGAAAAAAACCTCATTCACCCAGTTTCTCAGGGTCAGATCGAAGCTGGAATTTGGAGCTCAGAAGACAGAAAAGAGTCCAACCTGCTGGCAGCTTTGGTTTGGGAGAAATCCTGCAACATTTGCAAATTTTTAAGTTGGCACCCCATTATCGGCCAGAAGGAGTGATTGCAAACCGAGGCCATTTTCCGTGGGAAAAAGAGCTCCTTTCCCCAAGTGGGGTATTACCCAAGCTCCAAGCAACTCATACTGTGCCAGGCGTTGGAGTGCCAAACACCACCCATGAGCTGATACCCAAACCTTGGGGAAATTAATTCTTTTCCCCATGGAAAATGGCCTCTGGAGTGACCCACACTGGACCAAAGTGGGGTTCTGACCTTAACATTTGCAAACTTTGGTTCTCCCAAACCAAAGCTGCCAGCAGCTAGGACCCTGCATACCATTGGAGCCCCAAATGCCACCCCAGAGCTGATACCCAGACCTTGGGGAGATGAGTTCTTTTTCCCATGGAAAATGGCCTTCATTTACAGTCACTCCCTCTGGCCGATAGTGGGATGCCAACCTAAAAATTTGCAAATTTTGCAGGATTTCTCCAAAACCAAAGCTTCAAGCAACAAATACCATGCTTTGCCTTGGAGCCCCAAATGCCTCCTCTGAGCTTGGTTTGCAAATTTTTAGTTTGGCACGCCTCCTTAGTCCAGTTTGAATGGCCACAAACGGAGGCCATTAACCATGGGAAAAATAACTAATTTCCCCAAGGTCTGGGTATCAGCTCAGTGCTGGCATTAGGGGCTCCAAGGCTTGGCATGGTATTAGTTGCTTGCAGCTTTGGTCTGGGAGAAATCCTGCAAAGTTTGCAAAATTTTAGGTCAGCACCCCACTTTGGTCTAGTGTGAGTGGCTGCAAATGGAGGCCATTTTCCATGGGAAAAGGAACTTATTTCCCCAGGGTCTGGGTGTCAGCTCAGATGTTGTTTTTGGGTCCCATGTGCAGCCAAGGTTCTAGTATATGGCACCTTTTTTTGAAAGAATTTCTTCCAAATGTTCTCATTTAGGCTATTGCACTCCACTTTTGCCACGTGCAAGTGGCCACAAACAGTGGCTTTTTCCATAGGAAGAAGTGCTCATTCCCCCAGTGTCTTGTGTCATTTCATGGGTAGCCTTTGGAGGTCTATGGTCATCCAGAAACCTGTTGCTTGGCTGCTTTTATTTTGGAGAAATCCACCATAGCTCTTATATTTAGGAGGTGTCACCCCACTCTCGGCTACACGTGAGTTGTCGCCCACTGTGGCTGTTTTCTTCAGGAAAAGAACTCATTCCTGCAGTGTGAATAATTTTATGATATTTTGGAATTCCAAATCTAAGTCCTGAACCATTTTTTTCCTGTGGTATTTAATGCCTTGCCTCCTTTCTTCTTTTTCAATCTGTGCATATTTGGAAACTAGCTCCTGTTTACTGGAGTTTTGCTACTCTCAAGTCATTTTCAAAAGCCTCTCATCACAGCATGCAAGTCTCAACAACAATGTTTAATCTACAGAATCCATAAATAATTACAAAGCATTTTCTAAAATAATTATGATTCGTAACCCCCTCAAAAGTAATTTGTACTAGATGAACAATGAAAAGAATTAAATTTTTTGCATCAGATTTTTGTTGCCTTCTCCACCCTACCACTTTCCCCATCCCAAAGGGTTTTTCAACCTTGATTATTTCAGTGCATACCCTTAAAAGGTGCTTTAATTCTATGTGGAGGAGGCAGTCTAGGTGAGGTATAGAAGCAGGACCAAGCTGCAAAGATGATAAAACCAAGGATATTTTAAGTCAGGTTTACTGCTAAAGGACACTTCACATTGGAAACTGCACACTAAATCTCTGGAGCCTTTGTTCCATCTATGTTGCAGGTTATTTCCTCTCTTTTTCCCTCATCTATGCTGGATACATAAGGCTCACTTTGAAAGACAAAATTGTTGGTATGTTTAATGTCACTGCTTTATTAGGGGAAAACTGGCACAAAACTCTTGCATTTCAGTATATCAAAGGTAAGCTGTTTGCCCCTTTCAGTGCTGATTAGTAGGAAAGTCCAGAGTGACCCTGTCTGGTCTCCTGGATTGTATGGTTTATCACTGGGTCCTTCAGCTCTGTCTAGGCTTTCTAAATCACAATACTCAGAGAGAACTCATGCAGGGTCCCTCAATGGTGTTTCTTACAAACTGACTGCTTGCAAAATTACAACAGAATTCCAAAGACCAAGCAGTAGGCAAGAAACAAAAATGCTGTTTTTAGCAATTTCCTGCGAAGAACTTGGGAGGAGTTGCACTAAGGAGGAACCCACACAGCCAAGTGCTTGATGCAGTGCTTGAGTAGGCAGCATTTTCTTTATTGTAGGGAAAAGTTCAGATTTGTGCTGTCAGGCTGTCTGGCACAATCTGTGTAAGGGCAAGGGGGTTGTTTGTTGGAGCAGCAGGGGCTTGGTGTGCTGGTGAATTCCTGAGGTACAGAGATAAATCAGAAATACTGCTGGGAGGCCAGTGAGTGCTCCAGGCAATTGCTTTCAGTACAGGCAGAACATGACTGACTGCAGGCTTGTCTTTCCAACTTCACTGTACACTGTGAAACACTTTGTGCATACCTCAGCTGTACCTGTTTCTGAAAGTCCCAGGCAGGAAGAGGATTGCAGTGCTTTGTGACCGCCATAGCTGCTTCTGCTGCTACCCAGCTGCTGCAGGGAGGAGAAAAAGCTCTTGGGTGCTGCCCTGCCCTGCAGGCAGAGGCTCTGAGGAGGGAGTTCAGCCAGGTGCCAGCACACAGGTCAGGCCTCAAAATTTCTGCACGTACATCCTATCAGCAGCAGACTCTTCTTGTGCACTGCAGATGGTTCAGCTGCCACTAGCAACTCCCAAGGCCACTGGGAAGACTGGAGGGAAAGATACTGTCTTCTGCAAAGGTGTGTGGAGTGTAGGCTACAAGCCAGATTTTAAAACATGAACTGTAGTGGTTTAGAGCATAGTCTTCAGCAAAATGAAAATGAGATGTTAGGAGAGAGCTGTGATACCATGTATTACATCTCTGATGGAAGAAAATGATGGTCCAGGGAACATCCCAATATGCATCTTTATGTAATTATTTTTATTTTTTTTTCAGATTGTATTTTCGCATAATAGGGTTGACTAATTGTATTCTCTAAATTCAGCTAGACAAATTCTCACTCAATAGAAAATTGTGTTGATGGGGGAGTTTAAGTTATGGTTATTATACTTGTGTTTAGGGACTATATTCTGAAATAAGCAGTCCAAATGGAATACAGAAAGGCCTTGTATAAGGAAGGACAGAAAGAAAGAAAGAAAGAAAGGAGTAAAAAGAACATTGGGAATAGAAATGAAAAGGAATATGAACAGATAAAGCAGTCACTAGAAGGCAGCAAGTGTCACAGAATTTTGGAGAGACATGAAGCAAGGCAGGAGCAGAAAAAAAAAAAAAATATGTGGATAGAATAAAGAACAGGGAAGGTATGGGAAAACAAACATTGTCCATGTAGCATGAGAAAAAGTAATATAAGTCTAACATAAAATAAGGCCTAGAAGAAAGCCAGATATCTAAGTGTATCAAAGTCATAACAAAGAATCACAAAAGAAATAGAATATTGAAGAGAGATGTAGAAAACAAGAGACTAAGCAAACTGTAGAAACACTATACAGATTTGAAAGATTTTTTTTAATCTCTTCTTCCTTATTAAGCGTCATCATTAATAGGAATACTGTTTGATCTTATTTATAGTATCAATATACTGCTGCTGTAAAATCTTCTCCAATATTGTATCAGCAGCAGCAGCTGCAAGTAAATTTGAAAGCTTCAGCAGAGTAGTGCAAGATAAAGCCATAATCAGCCATTAGTTTCCCTCATTTCCAATGATGCTGATCCTTTGGACTTGCAGCAGATCAGTTTTCCTCTGCTGAGGGGCTTTTTAGACTCTCTAGCACCTTCCTTGGAAAAATGTGCAGAGCAGGCTTTCAGAGTAAGAAGCCTACTCTGATAATTAATGATTAGGAGCAGAAGAGAGAGGAAAGCAGGCTGCTAGGGAATCCACATTTGTTAACCAGTGCTAGAAATAATGGGGTTAATACTATAAATTAAAAAACAATTTTGAAAGAGGGCTATGGCTAATAAGAGAAAGAGGAATGGGGGAGGGTAGGTGGGAACATTTCAAATAATGGCAATAAGGTATGGATGCAGAGAATAGATACCACATGTAAATGAACCTTTTGGAGTAAGATAAATACTGCCATACACTAATGTCAGTTTTGACAGTAATAGTGATTAGTGAGAGTTGATAATTGACAGCAAGTAGCTACAGCCAGAGCAGAAACTCTGTATGAAAGTCCTGTGACACTATTACTTAACTCAATTAGCTCAAATGACAGAGGTGTAGCTGAATAAGCAATATTATGAACTGTGACTCACATAAGCATTTCACTCTGGGAAGGTAATTCAGAAGCTACTAACTAGAAGCTAATAGCCAGCAGGAGCACATGCACAATTTATGACTTTCATTTAAACGAGACTGCTTAACACAAAATAGCTACTTTAAAAATGAGAGTGCTTAAGTCTGTATTAACACCTTTCTCAGCACTAAAGAAAAACCTGTATTAAATCAAAACCACCTTTACAACCTGTAAAACTCTCATGTATTGCTACTAGTGTTGGCAAAAATAGATGCAGCTTCATCAACATGGATACATCCTTATGTCAGAAAGGTGCTATTAGCTTTGCTTCAAACATCAGCTAAGCTGTGGTTTGAAAGAGGTGCTAAAAATATTTCTGAGCACACCTTGTTTCATCTAACATCTGGCGTTGGCTACCTGGTTCAGCTTTGCTACCACATTGATCCAGGTGGTGTTTCTACTGGCTCTCACATCTATTACCTCAAGCAGAGTCAGGTCAATTGAATCTAAAGGTGAAAATATTAACGTAGCGGTGAGAGCTTTCTCTGAAAAGCTCTTCAAAACTTTCCCCAGAAGGAAAAAATCCCTCAGTATTTATAGTTGCCACCTCACGTTCACCAACTATACAAAGCACATTTCTTAAAGCAGGATAAATTTTTCTCATCCCCATATCAACCGTCACGTATATCCAATCTGAGAAAGTCATTGTTTCTGTGGTCATCAAGGAATACGAGACCTCTTTATCTTCTCTTCAAATTCTCACCTCCAACTCACCAGGACTTGGGGTAGGGGCAGGCAGACTGTTGCTGATTTGTGAAGTTTCCTGCTTTCAGCTCATGGGTTATTTCCTAAGCTTTCTCTCACTGTGTTTTGTGCCTGCTACGTGTGAGAAGATATTTTTGGGTTTAATGATGGTACAAACTGAGCCTTGAGCTTTCACAGACAGATGTGTGGAGCCATACACAATGCTGAGAGAGAATCAGATTGTCCTCAGAACATCTGCCACATGTGGCATGGCCCAGGGCACACCATCCCATTGACTCCATTAATTGACAGTACAGCCTGCTGTATCTGTCCAAGTAGTTGGCACTAAAGCACTAAGTATTTCTTGCAACCCCCTTTCTTCTTGGTTTCCACTCATTCTTGTGCTTAAAAATGTAACCCCTGCTTTGAATACAAACCTGAAATGCTGACAGCATAACCTTCTTGTTTTCAAGTGTGAAATACAAATATTGTCAAAAACAAATAAACAAAAAAAAACCCCAAAAATTCTCTTATGTCACAGGTGTGCTTCTTCTCATCTAACAACTTCTCCACAAAGTCTCTCTCTTATAACAATTGCAGCTGACGTGGCATTGTCTCATTTTGAAGTACTTGCTCAGAAATTATTTCATGTGTTTTCTTTCTGCCATGCTGATAGCTTAGCAACAAAAGCAAAAGAAAACAAACAAACAAAAAAAAAAACCTATCTGGAAGTTTTTAGTGGAATATAACACAACATGTAGATCAAATCTAGGCTGAGAAAAATTTCCAGAGCTGGGCATCTAAACATGTAATGATTGAGGCCTAAACTACTGATAATTTTCATTGTTAAAAAATCACAGAAATGGATTTTGAGACCTATGTCTTACTGGCTATCCTTAGGTCTCTTTACTCAGTTGGTATCTGGAACATTTGGACATCTGAGGAGAGACTTGTTTTTACACTTTGAAGTCCCTCAGGTGCCTGAATTTGCTTCTCAGCATTGTCTCAGCAATCCTGACCAGACTCTGACTCACAGCTTCAAGGGTACGTGCAAACAAGTCAGAGCTCAGGCACGGGCGTTACCTTAGTCCCTGTGGAGTTCATTCCAGTAGGAAGGGCCCAAATGTGCCAGCTAACCTGGGCTTCTGAACTGAGAGTGGAATTAGGGATTGCCAAATCAGGGAGATGGAGATCCTAGTCCAATGTATCCACTGCACAAGGATTTTAAACAACCATGTGTCACTTTCCAGGGTACTGACCTTGATGTTAAAATGCTCTAAATAAACGTCAGTAAGATTGCTGGAAAAACTACACTGTTGTGCAAAGGGTGCAGAAAGGAGGCAGAGTCTCTGCAGGGAAGGAGTTCTGCTCACAGCCTGGTTTTGCTAACCTGGAAGGGAAGAAAAGTGGAATATATGCTGCTGTGATCTACTGCTCCAGTGGCTCAAAAAGCTCATGTATTTTTCAGTGTTGACTACCCTTGTTTTGCAGGTGATGAATTACAGACCCTTTAGCAGCTACGACACTCTCTCTAATTGTGTTTCCTCAAATTAACTCAGAGCTCTGAGAAACTGGCATGAAGTGAGGCAGCCCAGTGGGAGTATGGGATTTTCCTGTCCTTGCACAGTGCATAAATAAAGGCTCTTTTCTACAATCCTTATGAACAAATAGCCAGGTCCTTGCCTGAAGCTGGTCAGAATAGACCCAGTGACTTCAGTGAGACTGTGCATCTTCACATCAGCTGAGAATCTGGCCTGAAGTATTATTAATTTAGGTATTTCAGTTCTATAAATAGCCCTGCCCTGCTGAGATGATGTGCCTGATTCATGGGGCCTGTTTTACTGCATAGGGCAGTTGATGGGCAAGATAACCAGCAGTCAGATCATTAGAACACAATTAGACAGAAGGAAGCCAGAAATTCAGCCGTGATCCTCCCTCTCCATTCTGTGGCCCAGCATAATCTGGCAATTCCTGCAGACAGCTGGAGACACACGAGGATGTCACCTCCTAGCTGCCCTGCCATACCTTCTCCAAGGAGAGCAGCAGCTGAAAAGCAGATTGCCTTCCTGAAAATGGGACATCCTGTCAGCAGGGAAAAGCAAACCGAACAAAAGGTCTGTGTGAAAATTATGCAGCCATCCTCCAGCACAAGTTATATTCAGACCGATTCTTCATTAATTCTTTTAGATGGCTGGTCCAAATAAAAGCAAGCAATATGTGAAGCAGCAGGATATGTGTGGATATTTATGGACTTCTGCTCATTCCTAAACCAAGGCTTTTCTTGTAGGTAATGATTGTTTCTACTGTTTACAGTAGAAATATTAGAACTTGTATTTGAAAAGAAGTTAGAACATACCATAATCTTTTCCCCAGGTGATACTTCCCAGAACCAAGTAATGGCAACATCTCTTCCCTAGACAGTGAACTGTCTTGGCCAAGACTATTTTTGTATAGATGGAATTAAAGTTGTTTTCTTTAGGATATGGTACTAGCTTTATCTAAATTTTATGTCTCCACTCCTTTTATCTCCAGTCAGTGCTAGAGGTCTTCCTGCACCTTAAAAAATCTGCTTTCCCTTTTTAATAACTTGGGCAAGCAAGTATCAGCAGCCGCCTTGTCACCACAGTGTTTGTGCTGTTTCCAAATCACCTATGAGTAGTTATCTAGCATAACTTGATTTTCTTTGGCAAAATTGTGCTAAAAAATGATGCATTGGCTGAGACCCTTTTGCTCTGCCATCAGTAGAGTTTTCATGTTGACTTTAATGGGGCTAGGGCTGGACACACTGGGATTAGGTTTTTCCAGCACTTCCTTTATTTGATTTTTAGAAAGACAGAAATTAGTAAATTGTAGTTCTTCTCTTCCTGTTTTTTGTTTTTCTCATGTCTATAAAGCCTTAAACAAGAGTGAATCAGTTTTAAGAGAATGTAACACAGGGCCTTCATCATGGTTAATATTTTCTTGCACTGTTCTGCCTTGTAATACATTATTAGAGATAGTCTGCAAAATTTTGCCCTCTTGCCTTTAAGATAGCCAAGGTTTCAATTTTTTTAATTAGATGGAGGCAAGCACTGGTAAAAGTACTGGACAATTATTTAGCAGAAATATGAAGTCATTTATACTATGAAAACTGAATGTACCAAGGTCTGAAAGTTCCTCTTTGTAGTAATGCTTAGCACTTATACAGTGTCTTACATCTTCAGCAAAGAATGCAAACGTCCGTTAATTAATCTTCACACCTTATAGGTAACCTGGAGCTGCCATTCTTATTTTACATGTGGCATGCTGATTCAATATCCCATCTCATATCAGCTACAGGCTCTTTGCATTTCTCTGAGGGAAAAGCTAAAGATTCTGGACCTTTTTTTTTTTATTCACACTACCTGCTTTCAAAATTGTCAAAGCCTCTGTCACTTCTTCTCACCTCATCACAAGCTGTAAATATAGTCTTTATATGTTTAGCCATTTTTGGAAACCTGCTATTTCTTTTTACAAAATAGGAAGTATGAAATTGCATATGTAACTTAAATAAAGTGTAAGAGCTTCCGCTAGAAGATATGTAACAGTCTGTAAAAAAATGTTACTTTTAATTTTTAATTTAGAAAATGCGTAATGACCCACTTTTAAATGCAGCTATATGTAGTTAGTTGATCACTTGATCCTTCCTTTATGCTTTTTTTGGCAACAACCAGAATTTCCCAAATATTTCTTTCCTTTATAATAATTACAAACGTTAATTAAAATTAGTTTCAAAGCTATTCTAGATAAAGTTTCCCAATCTTACTACTAGTTAATCTAATATTAACTGGTTTTATATAACTGGTTAACTTATTTTATATAACTTTTCTATTTATTTATGACTTAAAGTGCCCAAAGTCTACAAGTAGCTCTTCAGTATACCAAGAGCCCTCTTAATATCAATCAACATTGCATATTGTTTTAAGCCTGCAATTTCAGTGCTTCTTTAGACATTTCGAGGTTCATGTTTTGTGGCAATAAAACAGCACGTATTCGTGTGATGAAGAGGAAGGCAGAGTAAGAATAATTAATAATTATTGCGAATGGACTCTAAATCTGAGGAGAAGGGTGTAGCAGGGGTAGTCACCTCTAATGTGAGCTCTTTCTTTTCCAAATGGACCAGAGCAGTGTTTTAAGCTGTGCCCCAGACAGTGTGTAAGGGTAATCTAACTCACAGAATGTGCACATAGGCTCAGATTTTCCGAAGTGACTTCTCTGTTAGGGAGGCTGCTCAGAGAGTGCATAACCTTAGTCTTCAGGACCAATTAGTGGACTCTGTTGATGAAGGCTGCTTTCATTAGCTTACACGGCTTCAGACACTTCATGTGTGAAGGACAGGGATAGTTATCCAAATACCTCACTGTCCCATCTGTCCTGTCTGCTCTGCATCCTACCCAAGAACCTGCTTTCAATTTCTTCACAAAGCTGCAGCATGTTGTTGTCAAAGTCATAATTTTCATTTTGCCCAAAATATATCATGTTTTAGGATCTGATAATTAATTTTGTCTATACTCATATATGAAGCTGGTTTTTCCTCTGTTTCATTTCTTGGCATCCATCTGACCATGTGTCACGATCTGCTCATACAAGCGGGGATTGTGATGGTTTATTTTACTGATCTCAGAGTGCAAAAACCACACGGAAAAGGGGATGGCAGCATCAATCAAAACAAATGCACCTTTATTGAACAACCACAGCAAATGCGTTGAAGGAGTTGGGGAAAGGGAAAATAATAGGGAAAGAGAGGGAGAAAGAGAAAGCAGGTATAGCTAACAAAAGTAGAAAGACAAAGTCCTCAAAGTCCAGTCGACCGCGTTCGCCTCTTCACATAGGGGAGATCTCAAGAATACTGGTTAACAAGGTTCTATTATAGTCCATTACTGAGAGGGGGAACAGCTCTTGAAATCACTGAGGGGGAACAGATAATAAGTCTATTGAAATCACTGAGGAGGGAAAAAAGGTACTGGAGATGGGTACAGACAGTCCATGTTGTCAGCAGGATAAGTCAGTATCAGCAATGAGCAGGACCCATTGTTTCAGGACTGGTTTCTATGGGAAACCAGTCTAGGTCCAGTGAACACATCTGCAGACAACACTTGACAGGCATCCTGCTTCAATCAGGCCAGCATCCCTGTATCAGAGTTACGGGGGTCTCAACCTCAGTCCTTGAGAGGGAGCTTCAATCATCTCAGTCCGTCCATCATGGTGGTTGAAAAGCAGATGCAGGGTCTTCCATGCAGACCACCAAAGGTTACCCCAGAAAAGTCCAACCAGGCAAGAGGTGGGGAAATTCCTGGGCTGTTGTCGTGAAGCAGGTGCAAGCAGGTCTGGTGAGCCGCCCCCCTCTTTTACCAGGCTCAGTGTTCCATGGCAGCAAACACGCCTGCAAACATGAGCTTGGCAAACCAGCAGGATGGTGAGCTCTCAGGATGGTGAGCAACCATCTCAAGCAAGGCCAGAATTCTGACTAGGGTCTTTTCAGTGGTCCCAGTTTCTGTCCTTTCATGACGATTGTGAGACAGAGGAGAGAAACTTCGGACAGAGACTTACACCATGGTGGTTACAGATAGCTGTGTATTCCTTATGGTGCTGCTAGAGGTGACCGGACATGCTGTTCTCCATCCTTCTCATCCCAACAGGTGCTGAGTTTGTCTCCCATTCAGTGGCTGCCATTTGCCTCATGGTGTTTGGCATGAGGCCTTGCAATCTCCAAATGAGTCAGTGAGGTCTTCTTTGGTGCCCAGCCACTTCTGATAAAACAAGCATGTTTTTGGTGGGTGGCGATGGCAGGTAAAATCGCTGTCATTGTCCTGTGAACGCTTCATTGACCCAAATGACAGCCTCTCCATACACCCTTCTGGGTTGTGGTTGTTGAATGATCCCGGAGCTGTCAGGAGAAATGCTGGGCAGAAATGAGGCAGGCATTTCTAATAAGTCGAACAGTTTGAAAATTTCATCTTTGTTTTATAATTCAGTTTGTGTTGCCATGGTCACACAAACACTCTTGATGTATTTAATGTTACCTTCATCTTAAACTGGTCCTTGCCAAAGGCAGCATAGAAATACATATGGTTCAAATTCTGAATGGTTGGTTATATTTGCATCCTAAATATTTATAAACATTTCAAAGGAATGTTTGAACTTAAGAAGAGTTGCCCACAACATTTTTCCAAAAAGCTTTATATTGTTGACTGTTGTAGCACTCACTGTTTTGAGAGTAAAATGTCACTCAATATTACGCAATTTTTTAGAAACTGTCAAAGTTCAAATCACTGCTCAGTGCTGCTGGACTGCTGCAGGTTGAGGATTCTTTAAAGCCCAAGTCAAATGTGTAGCTTAAGGAAAGTGCTTTAGTTGTGGTTGAAGAGACCCAATACCAGCTTGCTAGCAGGAGGCTAGGCTGTGATCTGAGACCTGCTAATGCAGTTCCACTGATAAGATACTTGAGAGGTACATGAAGTGATACTCAGATATGTAAATGAAATTGAGATTAATTGTAAATGAGACTTTACATATCATGGGAGATCAGAGGCTGAATATGTGGCCTGGGTGATAGACTCAGGTATTTGGATACCTTCTTTCTAAGAAACAATCCTGCTGCATGCACTCTGTGCATAGCATCCAATTATTTATGCCTAAATATATGAAATTTGATTGTCCTTGAGTACCTGATTCGTGCCTAGCACAAAGCCAGGACTGACAGGGAACATGGAAAGGGAAAACATTGCAGTGGGAAGGGAAAGTTGGTGGAACTGTTAAGCCATTAGGCTCCTTGGTTCTTACAGTCTTCCTGAGAGCTTTTTAGGATTTGTGAGTTACAAAGAAGGAGTCAATTTAAGGTTTTCATAAAGTTTCCTGAAAGTCCAATAAATCCTTTCACAGTACAGCTATTCTATCTTTAGGGCCAGTGATATACTTCTTCCCACTGTTCTTTGCAGATGTATGAAGCACTGAGGTGAACAGCATATTTTGTAAAAGGCTGTCTATCCCAAATCTTTCAAATACCTTGACTGGATTCTTTCCTGAGCCTGTGTGGTGTATTTTTTTTTAATTACTGCTCAAAAACATGTACAACCTGATAGAAAAGTGTGGAGAAGGGGAAAAAAAAAAATCCCTATTTTAATTCTTTTTTCTGCCCACAGACCCCTGTCAAAAAAAATACTAAATTAATGCAGTACAGACTTTTTACTGTCTGAAAAGAAGTCAGCTGTGAATTCACACCAGCAAAGTTTTAGTGATGAATTGGACTACTGGAAAAACAAATATTTAAAATCAGAAAACTATGCATGCATTATTTAAATGTGAAAACTACTTATTTTGATGTGCAAGTTACTACCACCTGGAACTTTAGCACTTTTTTAAAAATAATATATATGAATAAAATTGCTAGATATCTTTAAAATCTGATCATATGCTTAGAAATTGAATACGTGTGTAGAATTTTCTGCTAATAATTTAGGGTTGTTAATGCATAATATAGAGTTGTTGTTCAGAGAACAGTTTTTAATGTGTCTTGCTTGCATGAAGAGAGAAGCACTTTTCCCACCTAGTCTTCTGAAATCAATTTCACATTTCCAAAACAAACTGATGTGCTTTTTATTCCTGGAGCATAAACAGACACTAAAAATTCAGCAATGTCTTTTCTAGCAAGGCAGGAGCATATTAGTCAGAGCAAGAGTTTAAAACCTTCGACCTATAGCTTTCAACCTGCAACTTAACAGCTCTCTTTTGGTGCAAGACCAGGGTATTTGATTCCCTCCCAGTGACCCTAGGAGTAGAAAGGTTGCCCCTGCTTCCTTTGTGTGATTTCAGATCTGTGTCAGACTTCAAATCAAGCTTCTCAGCCAGAACAGCCAAAAAGGCTTTTCATCACAACACTGGGGGGGAAAAGAGTGCTCCAATGAGATCAAAACTTTAAAAGGCCTCCCTGTGTGGTCTGGGCGCAGTAGCCAAGCAATCCTGGCCAGATCTCCAGCATCACAGTCCATTATTCTCAGCAAATTATTTCCTGCTGACAAGATGCTCCTTTGCTGTGTGTTGCTCTGTGTGTTGTAAACAATTGCTAGTTAATACAGAGATTAATTACTGCCTCTTTATTTTTGGGCACCCATGGGCATAAAAGACCAACTGCATACTTGAAGATACTCTCATTAGTGTCACCTTAGTATTATTGATCATTCTGACATCAGTCTTCTGTAACCTTTGATCCCACATGCCTGGGGTATATGAGGTTGATAAACCTAAATCGAATGCACCACCAGCACACAGTCTTGTTTTTCCAGGGTAGATTTTTAAAAACTTGTAAGTGTAAAGTTCTTCATCCGCCCTAGCTTTCTGCAATACTGTGTCCTAAGAGTCTTACTTGACTTCCACAAATGCAACAGATTCACATATTCATACATAACCTGAGCACTGCTAACAATGACTAAGTATTGGAAATAATTAAAAATTTCTCATGCAGTACTGGAATCATTACCTTTTATTTCCATGGAAACTTTTTGATGAATAGTAATCAAGATTGGCTGGCTGACAGAGACAGCAAGCAGTCTGTTACTGCAATACATCAGCAGTCTTACTCATGACACTTCCATGCATTATTTAAGTATTTACAGTAGAATTACTATGCAAAACTGTAATCTGAGGTTGATGAGTATAGCAAGTTTGGGTGGCTGTAGACCACAATCTTTTTTCAAGATTAACTGTGCTAAGCTTATAATGCACCTGATTGCTTTTTGGTTATTCAACATGGACTTTGTTTAAAAAAGAAGAAATATTAGAACCAAGTAGTCCAGTGGCCAGTCCCTGTGTCTTTGTAGAAAGGTAGAATGATCTGCAAGGAAAAAGAAATTGTTGCCTCATAAAAATGGCAGGTCCATTACATGAACCACACGTTTCCCTGGTTTATGTATTCTGTGAAAACTCAACAGCTGGCAATGGCACTATGGCTACAGAGGGACTCTAAGTTTCATTTCTCTAAAAAATTTTAAATCCTTTAAAACTTGGACTTGTGTCCTATAATTTACATTAGACTTCTCTATTATGTTTATTGTAGGCATGTGATCCTCCCCCTCTACTCAGTCCTGGTGAGGAAAATCTGGAATACTGTGTCTGGTTCTGGGCTCCTCAGGACAAGAGAGACATGGAGCTCCTGGAGCACAGTGGAGGGTGACAAAGATGATGAAGGGGCTGGAGCATTTTTCTTATGAGTACAGGCTGAGGAAGCTCAGCCTGAAGAAGAGGTGACTCAGAGGGGGCATTAGTCATGCCTGTGTAAAATGTAATGTAAAAATGTAAATGCATATTGCTGATAATTTTTGCATAAATCTTATGATCTTGTAAACAGTAATTAAAAAGTCGAAGAACAAGCCACCTGTTGGACAGTCCTTTCTTTTGACTAATAAAAAATTTAGCATATAGAAAAGGTTATTCTCCTGACGTTTTGCAAGGACTGGATTTAGGATTACTCTGCCCTGGACATGTGCTGTTGCACCTGGAGAGTGTCAACATGCCATCCTCAGGCTGTGTGAGACTCTCAGCAGGAGCAAAGCTCTGCTGTAGGCACTGCTTCTTTCTACATCAGCATCTGACTTAATGAACAGCAGGAAGGGTTTTATGGAATACTCCATTTGTAAGGAAAAAAACCATTTTGGACATGCATCTAAATCACAGGTTGGGTCATTTTTACTCTGGTTTTCTCAAAACTTTGAATCTCTGGCTGAACCCATTGTGCTTTTGATCCGCTCCTCTGCCTCCTCAGTGCAATGTCTCCGCTTCCTCAAAAGCAGATCCCTGGCTGTACACAACTACACAAAATGTGACAACATGAACCAGCTGGAGAATTCCTCAGCAGTGAACTCTGCCTCAAACACCTCCTTCCTCCTGCATAGCTTTAGGGGACTCATAATGCCCCAGGGTAGCTATGCAAGCATACAGAAGGGTTCTAGTTATGGAACTAATTAACAGTTATATATGTGTGTGTGTTTTCTTTTTACAGTCACTGCCATTTGGATGACTGCCTATTTGTGTATTATATCTTTGCAGTAAAGAGGAAAAAAAATTAGGAAGAGAAAGGACAATGAGGGGCTTGAGGGTCCTCTGTACTGAATATTACACTACTAGTAAAGTAACATCAGAGTGGTGAGTTCTCTAGTAGTCCCTCAACATCCACTGCAGTACAGACTGCAGTTTGTAAGTTCTTAATTAATTTCTTAGTGTTTTTTAGCTTGTAAGTTCTTATTGCTGATTTTGAATTCAAAGTATACCTATAGTCAGAATACTGGATATTGTGCTATTATTTAATCCTTTTTTCTACATAGAGTTTATCTGCTTGAAACATGTTCTTATATTTTTCTAGATGAAAAATCAATATAAGTATGGCAAATCAATATAGGTATGTTAGATGCCTTTGTCTTGGGCATAATAGAGCTGGCTGAAAAACTACAGTCCCTTTTCAAAGCAGTCTTTGAGATTTTAAAATTAGTTTTCCTTTTTTTCCCCTCATTTTTTAAACTAAAATTACTTTTGAAGTTTTAGAGAAAAAAAAAATACTTTAAATGTCAGTTTGTATGCTTTCCTAATAGTTATGAAAAAACAAAAAACCAGAAAATAAATCAGCCCATGGCTGATCTACTTTTGTAACACGTAACCAGTCATAAGCACCTCCTCTCAGGTCATAGGCTGCAGTTCATCCAGTACATTGTACAACTCAAAGGTCTGTAAGGACCCAGATAGATTTAACATGTAAACCTATTCTACAACCTGACATGTTATTCTTCCAATTTATTTTCTCATTAAATAATCAAGGGAGACTCTTATGATTTTCAGTGGTGGTACATGATTGAGTAAAACTGTGTGCTGTTTTCAAAAATTAAAAAAAAAAAAAGAGAAAAGAAGATACAACCTGGCTGGGAGGCACATTGTATTATCATTTGATTAAGAAGGTATTATAACCTGTTCCTTTCACCCCTTTCACTTTCATTTGATTTTTTTTTTTTTTTGCTTTGATTTATTTTGTTTTCAAATATGGTAAGTGGTCCTCTTGATGACCAAAGTATTCTGACTTTTTAAAAATCTGTTTACAGACCTTCAAATAGGTTTTGAGCAAGGGAGAAAATTGTAGCTGTATCCTATCACCTCTCACCTGAGCCATTCTGTCCCTCAGCAACAGTGATTTTCTGAATGAATTTTTAAGTGACTTATTTGCAGTGGCTGCACAGTGACAGCAATACTGAACAGAAGAAAAGAGTCTCCATTGAGTTTCTCCTTGCCTTCTCACCTCTGCAAAGCAGAGACACTTCACAACTAAAATCCATCAGCGTATTTTATGGGAGGAAGCGAAAGACACAAGCCTTGCATGTTTAATGTTAGAGAAGAAAAGAGGCTCTCTGATTTCTACCTCAGTGTTCAGGCTTTATATGTGAGCCATTAAGTGCTGTACATTTTTTGATCTCCTGAGCGTTCATCAGTTTGATCCTGTAGGATGCAGAAAGGAAATTTGGATTGCTTTTAAAGATTATGTTATTAATGCTTAACTGGAAGAGGAAAGTATAAAGAAACATGTCTAAACACCTTATAAACCACAGAATCATAGAATCAATTGGGTTGGAAGGAATTTTAAAGACTATTTGATTTCAACCCCCCTGCCACAGGGAGGGACACCTTTCACTAGACCAGGTTGCTCAAAGCCCATCCAAGCCCAACCTGGCCTTGAACATTTCCAGGGATGGGAAACCCACGATGACTCTGAAAAAACTCTTCCAGTGTCTTGCCACACTCACAGCAAATAATTTCTTCCAAATAGCTAACCTAAATCTACCCTCTTTCAGTTTGAAGCCATCACTTGCTGTAGGATGTTTTGTCTGTTTTGAATGGAAAAGTATGGGCAGCACAGTGTCTACAGGAAGGTTTAAGGGCATTTTGAAAAAATACTTTGTGGGGGCTATATGTATGTAATGTTATTATATATTGATTTTAGATAAAGATCAAGGTATAATGACTCACAATTTTACAACCTGCCATAAGCAGAAGAAAAGCTTGATGTGCTTGAAATAGTTGTGTTGCTAAGGATATATTGTATGGTTCTAATCCAGCTGAGTGATGATCAAGGAAGTAAAAACCTGTTATTATCTATTAGACAGGAGTCCCTTGCCAGCCAGAGGCAGAAATAATAATTCACAAAGGTTGCCATGTGGCAATTTAGTTTCTGGAATCTAAAGAGGCACAAACCAAATTAGTGTTGTTGGTGTTCACTGTCTATGAATAGCCACTTTGAATCCAAATTCTTTGAACATTTTCCTATATCCAGCAATAAGATCTGTTGTACTGATTCCTAAACCAGTCAAACCTGCTCCTGAGTCTGACACTTCATGACCATGTATCTTTTGTAGTCCCTTACTGTGACTGCTGGCTGTCAATGCCAAACTTCCTCTTTATTAGGTGGGCCTAAAGAACTTTTAAATAGGAAGCACCATTTCTTGTAGCCTTTGCTCAACTACAGGTTTTCCCCTTCTCTTGAACTTTACCTCCTGTTGACCAAGACTAAGAAAAGACATAGAGTTTTTGGTTGCAAGCCTATACCTCACCAGCACTGAAGCTGTACCAAGCACTCAGTGTCTCTGGGACAAGTTGTGTTTTGCATGTATGTTTCTGTGACTTTTCTGAATCCAAAGTGTATGTGGCTTTGAAAAGCAGCTACTTCTAGTTAGTTTAACAATTCTCTCTCCAAGTGCAAACAGATTGTGGAGTTATATTCTCCAGATCATCCCAAATACTGTTTTGTTTCTCCTTGCCACTGTGGCTAAGCAGACAATGATAACTTGTGAAAGAGTTACAGATCTCAATTTTAGACTATGGGATTTTTCTGTTCTCCTGAATGAACTTGCCAAAGGTGGATAGGCTCCTTTTACCTGAGTGCGCCTACAACACTAATGCTTTGAAATAAGCAGACTTCCACCAAGGATGAGTTCAGTCCTGCTGAACGCTTTCCTTCCCTGTGTGAGTGTACCTGTGTGAGAGAATATTTATTTATGATTACATTTGTATCTGTAATAAAAACACTTTTTTAAATGAGAGGAAGGGGAATGAGTGACAGTAGGTGCTCAGCCCATGGGGTGGATAAGCAGACAAAGGCAAGAAGCTCAGCAGCCCTGCTGAGCCGTGTGCTGCCAGGCAGTGCTGCCTGTGACTGCTCACTGGGGGCCACTGATCCATTGGATGAACAAGGATCAAATCAAAGACAGGAGACAAGCCATACCCTTTCCCTTTCCACTCCTTTGCTATCCATTAACCCCCACACACTTTCCTCTAACAAAAATGCAGACATACATACACACACAACCATCTGTCCTTCTTGCCAGGTTTCATTTTCAAGATGACTGATGAGAGAAAAAACCTCTTCTGAGATGTTCACTGATAGCATATCAGATAAGACACAAAAATAAGCTCATTGTATGTATGTATTTCAGGATTTACTTTTCCTGAAATAGGTGTTCTTTCCTGTTGTAAAACACACTAAGAAATAGGCAGGTACCTCTTTAGCTGCAATGCTAACTGCAAGTGACTTTTAGTGCAAGAACATTATGGAACTTGAAGTAGAAAATGCTGCTTCGAAGGAAGATAATGCTAATGGATTATGGCACAACAGAGCTATGTAACACTTTGAACACAGGTCCAAGTGAGCTTAGGCCCATATATTGGCCTCTATGTGCTCACTGATAAAGAACATGTAGGGCTCATACTCAATGTACTTTTCAGCCATGCATCTGAAAGTGTTAAAAAAAGGAAACCATTGTTTAAATGATCTAATGGCATCTCTGTTTAGGTTTTGAACTGCATGGCACTGCTGGTGAGGAATATTAACTTTTGTGTTGTGCACAAGAAAGATTGCCAAAATCCAATGCATTTCCCTGTTACCTCAAATTTTCAGAGGTGTTTGAACCTGAAAGTGTCTTTTAAAACAAATTTTAAATGTTAATGGATTTTTTTCTGATCAATATTATCAGAACTATGACAAATATATCATTAACATTAAACAAAGGAGTGAGGATAAAGAATTCAATTTTGCTATAATCATGTCAATTGGAGTGGACTGTGCTGCAGGGGTTTTATTTATACCTGTTTCAAAAAAAACCTAATGAAGTTTTTTTTGAAAATTTTACTCATAGGACAGAAATTTGGCATCTAAGGGCAGGATAAAGTTGCCCTGACTGCTTACATTGTAATCTTGTGAAGGAGAGCAATGAAAATTAGTACAGATGAGCTGTTGTTTAACGATTACTAAGAATATGCTATCCTGGGTTTTTTTGCTTGGATTTCACATGACACAAATCTGGTGAAGGTCAGGTTTCAGGATCAGAGGCAATAACTTTTCTCCAGGGAGTTTTGTCACATTCAGACTGACTCAAAGCCAAAGTGCTCTTTACACAAACCTGGGGTAGAAATCCCAGGCTGAAATTGTGAGCATGTGAAAGGGACTTGCTCTGCAGTTTTCAACCTTTCCTGGAGAAAAGGGGGGAAGAAACCTTAAGTTATCAGCAGAAATCCAAGTGCTGTGTAACATATGGTTCTGTGGAAGCCAGTCCCTTAGTAACAATCCACATTTTAAAATTGATATTTGCTTCTGGCAAGAAGTTCAAAAACTGCACTCTGGTGTCTCTAGGTTACTGTAACACTGGCTTTGGCCATGATTTTCAAGGGTTTTGAAGGACTTTTTAAGCTGTATCAGGATCCCAAAAAGGAGAAAAAAATAGTTTATAACCTTCAAACTAAGCCAATTCCTTACATTCCAAGTTTTTCTTCAGCTTGGAAGAGTGTGATCATAGGGAAGTTGTTATCTTGATGTTTCTCAGCGATTTCCTGACTAGAGAGAGGGATTTTTGCCTTCCCTGTTAAAGTGCTTTGAAATAGTTGAATGACAATAACAGGAAATTACTGTTTTGGTGAACATCTACAGTTTTTAGAAAATCTGAATGAGTGACTGAATTGAGGGCAGGATATATCTTAAGAGAAATGGAAGTTATATTTTACTTGCTTAATTATACTGCTTATCTTCCCTGAAACATTTCACAGCCATGTATAATAGGCAATGCCCAGTGGAAAGAAAACTTGATCCAGGGACTAATAATTGTATCCATTTTAATCAAATGTTAAATATTCTGTAATATGCCACATTAAGGAGACACTTGCTCAGTGTGCCCAATCCCAGCACAGAATTCTCCTAATTCTCTGGCACGACTTTGGAAACACTGCAAATGATCTGTCTTCTTATATTCCCTGCATCACTAAGAACAGAAAGGTAATTGTACCTTGCTCTGGCAGCAGTGTTGGGGAGGAGCAAGTCACTCCAGGCTGTTTTCTGAAGTTGCACTGGAGTAGCAGGATGTATTTTCATTTTTAAAATACTGTTACTTAAGCATTATTTGGATAACTAATTGACTTAATGCAATGGCTGTTAATGAGTTCCAGCGCATGTAAGTCATACTTGCATGGAAAAAAAGACCATGAAACCCAATGGTTCTCTAGCTGTCAGAGCTGAAAAGGGATTGCTTATTTTGTCCAGTGGCCTTTTGGCCTCTTATTCTTTTCTTCCTGGAGAGCACTTGTTGACTGGGGCAGCTGTGATGGAGAAGCCTGTGTGCAATAGCCTGGCAGGGAAGGAGCACCCTCCTCCTCGCTGAGTTCAGCCTGTGGTTAGTTGATGAGCCTGAACAAATCACCTTACCTACTGCAGCCTCACAACTACACCCTACAAATTAGAGGCAATAATGCTTTTCTACACTGACTGGGAAACAACAAATCCCTATTTCATTACCAAGGAGCACTTAAGGGCTTGCTTCATGCAGTTAGGGAGGCACATCTGCATGAAGTGGAGGGTATTCTCCTGTCAGTATCCATCCATGGCTGCTTCTCTGCCTCTTTTTTCCCCAGACTGGGCAGACTATTCTAAAATGGTTTAGACTGAGAAGAATACATTTTGTAGCAACTTTATGGTTCAGTGCAAGGTGCATCCTTGTACCTGTCTCAGAGAAGAGAGGCAGTCCTTTATGTCATTCATGTCTTTTTTAATATACCTAAAAATTATGCTGTAGGTTTTACATTTTCACTTCATCCTTGTACTTCAGAATTTGAAATGCTTTTCTCCTTTGAGAAAAATGTATGCTCATTTCACTAGATGGCCATGTATATTACTGACAGGTGTCAAAAGTGCAATTCACCTGCCAAATAGTCTCCTATGTATCTCTAGTGAAGAATTTTTACTGTTCTCTGGCTTGCATCCTTTTGTCCACTGCACTGGGACAAAGATAACCATAGATTTACTGTGTAAAGCCTTGGTTTTCCACCTCTGGGATAATGGCTCACATCCAACTTGACCCTCTTAAGTGCAGCCACTGAAACAGATGGAGATGAGGCTTGGGTTGGCATAAATCTGACCAGTTATGAGGATGGTTTGTGGCAATTTGGACTCACTAGACAGAGAAGGCGAAATATGCTTGAGTAATGGGGATCACACTGAGCATGTCCTTCTGAGGAACACCAGTACATGCACAGGGAAGAAAAAGGAATAAGAAAGGTTTTCAGAAGACTACTAATTGGGCTGACATGTTTTCAGAGGAACATGGAGAGGCGGGCAAGTAACGCTGCAGCACTGCACTGCAGCATCTGAAGTCAAAGAGGATTGTACTGAGCCTATGTAATCTGAGCCTCTGTACGATGCTTCTGATCATCACAGGGTGGAGTTCTGATTATTTTAACTTAAAGATGCTTAAAAAAGAGAAAAAGGAACTAAGAACTCTGATGTAGGGAGCAAAAAGGAGATCTTTTATGTACTTGGGGCTCTGGAGACAGCTGCTGGGTTTCACCTTGAAAATTTGTAAGCAGTGTTCAAAGCTTGAACACTAATGGCTTCAATAACAGGGTTCTCCTTGGATATGTAGAATTATTGCTATTTACTCTACAACTCATTTACAAGTTCCTTATGACCTTTCATGGACTTTAGTCAAAAGTAAAGTTGTCCAATCTGAGTAGTTCAGGGTCTTTTTCCTAGGATTTTTGTATAGGCCCAGTAGAAAGACATTTGCAAGATTTTAAAACTGTAAGCTCATGTTCTGTGATCTTTAAGAAGTGCAGCTGATCATATAAAGAGTGGGGGGAGGTTAATTCTTTTATTCAAATACCTTCAAATTCTTACTCCCTGCCTCAGGTAACATTTTAGCTTTTGTTCAGGGGCAGAGGAGAGGTCTGTTGGTTTGTTTGTTGGGTTTTTTTTTGCCACAGATAGTTTTTATTTTCCACCCCATCACCCTGAGTTACCGCAACTAACACATTTAAGTTTCAGCTCTGCAGCCTCTAATTGGTGGTGTTAGCAATTCCTTTTTTTTTTTTTTTTTTTTTTTTGATCCCACATCCTAACTTTTCTCTTTAAATTGTGTTTTGAATGCTGGCATAATTAGATCAGCAACCACCAGGTGAGGAAAGTTGAAACAGCCATTTAATCAAGCTGAAAAAATCCTGTTTGGGGGAGTTATGTGGCATGCTGTTTTTTCCTTTTCCTTTTTTTCCTCAGGTATTTTTCAGAGGCACCCTAAGGGTACTATTTTTTTATTATTCTCATTATTTGTGTACAGACATATTTTTTGTCTGTTGTTTTATATAACAACATTTATAGGATCACTTTGAGAAATTTATAAGCACTATCCCAAAGAGCACTAGTTGAATCATTCAAATTGATAATCTACAATTTGAAGTCTTTTAAGATAGGTTTGGTTTCCCTCTGACCCCACTTGTATGGGCAAGGAAGCAAAGTTTTCTGAAAGTCATTCTTAGTTAAGGGTAAACAAACAAACAAATGAACACACTGTGGGCAATCTGGTGCAATTAATGTGAGAGCTGTCAGGGGGGTATATTATAATGAGATGAACTGACAATGCTATTCAAAGGCTGAAGCAAAATCTTCTGCTCCAAGGAGAGAATTATATTTATGCTGATTATAACTTCTTCAATGACAGGCTTCTTCTATGAGAGAAATTTATTTTGGTTTTTTGGGTAGTTGAGGAAAAAAAAAAAACCTGTTCCTTTCCTTGAAGGATCTGGCTTAGAACTTCAAATTACAGTGGCTGAAACGTTAGGGAAAAATAGAAAGCTCACAACAAACACCCAACAGCTGCTTCTGCTGTATATTTAATATGTACAGCTCTATTAGATTGGTTTATTAATCCATCTGCAGGTATCCTGCAACCAGGGCCAGATGGCTCAGGAGATGAATAACAGCATAAAAAGGTTTGCAAGTAGCAATCTACCGCAGGTCAGAAATAGCCAAATGATGTTGCCTTCAGGTGTCCGTTCTGGGGCAGCAGGGATGACTCCGGGGGATGCTCTTGCTCATGCTGCCTGTCCTGTACCACCGTAACTGCTCCAAGAATTCTCTCAAATTAAAATAAAAACAAAACACTAGAAATGGTGACAGGCAGTCAGGCAAGTGCTGCCTACACGTCAGTGATGATGCTCCCTGGTAGGATGCTGCAGGATGTTTTATTTTGGGATAAAGCCCAGCAGGTGACTCCATAGGTGACAGTGGATCTGTGCTCACAGCTGTCTCCTGGGCCATGTAACATGCACACAGCAGGCTTCCAAAAAGTGGCATCGAGGTCTGTGCTGGAAAACTGCCAAGGGATTGCGTGTTTTGTAGACACTGTAATACACAGATTTGTGCACACAGTAATATAATAGATTCCATTTTTAAACTTACATGATTGAGCGTGGTGTCACTTGAATTGTAAATCGAAGTGCATTCTTTTAGCAGGGTTTTCTGAAAACCTAGGCAACAAAATATTAGGGAAAAAAATGAGTGCCAGGCTTTGTACTTTTTCCTCTTCATTTAACTTCTAAAAGTTTAGAAGTGGTTTGTTGTTCTTATCTTATGATTATGGAAACTGATGTAGTTAGGTAACAACAGGCAAAAAATGAAAAACATGCTACCCTGGTATTAATAAAGCTGGTATAAAATGAGTAATACAGATGCATTACAAACATGATCTTGCTTTCTCTATTTGATGGGACCATAAAGAATCATGGTAAGATTCACCGTATGACCAAACCTGCAAAAACTCAGTTTCATAGAGCATGCTGCAGGTGTATTTCTCCAGACACCCTACCTGTGTACCCTACCTGTGGATATTACCACGGAACTCAGAGTAATATGACATAGTCGTAATACAATATATGAATTGTGTCAGATCCCTTGTGTCAGTTCTGGTTTCAGACATCAAAAGTAAAATGAATTGGTCCTGCCTCTTGGGCCCCAGGAAGGCAATGCTTTGCCTTTAATCCTTGGAACTGCTTTTGGAATTAAGGGAGAGATACTACCTGAATTGTAGGCTTGCACTTGCAGGCTTGTTCTGATGTTAGCAAGGCCAGGTGTACTGCATAGTTCAGAGAACAAATGATGCATGTGTGAGTAAAGAGCATGAAAACAGACTACAAATGACTTTGCACCCAGATGGAGTGGGATGCTGCCTGACACTGCCCCATTTTAAGTCTGGAGGTGTGCTTCAAAGAGCAGTTGAGGGTGGTCTAGGGAGGTATCTGTGACACCAAGATAAGTGGCTCTCTCACAGCTCTGTCCCTTGTAATATTCCAAGGGTATTTGTACCTTGCAGGTCACTTTGTAATAAGTCACTCTGATGACTGTTTAGAACTGATGCCTTGTGAAGGCTGACTTATAACAGAGGCAACACAGAGTTAAAGAATAAAGTAGGGATTTATTAAAAGGCCTCAATGGATACACCTTGGGCAGCACAAGAGCCCAGCCAGGGCTATACCCAAGATGGACCCAAAATGGTCACAAAATGCACAACCAGTCACGAGGTCTCACACTTTTGTAAGTCCTGGTTCATTTGCATATTGGAGTTAATTGTCCAGTTACAGCTTTAGCTTATGAAGTCCCATCCTTCTTGTTTTCTTCAGTCCACTGTTGCTTACGCTCTTGGGCCTGAGATTTGGATCATTTGTCCTTGGTCCCCAGCTAGAGAAGGAATTGTTTTGTCTCCCTACTCTGTGAAGAGAACTTACCATCCCCTATTATGGTGGTCAGAACTACACACTAATGAACCTGAAAAATATAAAAGCTAAAACTTCAGGCATCAGTACAACCATGTCCTGTTGCTGTAAATCAAATAATCCCTTGGTTCCCTTGCATTTCAGGGCATCTCCTGAAACTTAAATTCTTCATCCCCAAATGGTAACAGATTTGGCTTCCAAAATAAACACAGAGTGCCTTAAAATTAATTGTTATTTTGGGATTCGTGTAATGCTGGTTCTTTTTGTGTTTGTTTTTTTTTTTTTTTTTTTAATTTACTATTTGTTTGTTAGGCTCTTTGTCAAGCTTTGTTGTTGCTAGTGTGGTAGATTATACCAAAGACAGAAAATCCTGAGACTTCAAATAAAAGCAGGGGAAGGGCTGGGTTCAGAGCCACAGCTATGTGTGTGTAATTCTTGAGAATGATTCTGTAGAAGCTCATCAGCCTTGTGTTTGTGTGTGTGTCCGTGCATTTCTCAGCTCATGTACATTAGTGAAGTAAGTGATGCTAAAATGCAGAAATAAAGACAAGATATTTAAGTGGTTTAAATAGATTCAACTTCATAGCTTCCCTGGACCCAAAGCAGTTTGCATTTTGTGAGGATTTGACTCAGTACAGTAAGTCCAAATATCTATAAAAATAAAACCTGTAGAAACAATAAAATATTAAGACCCATGTTACATAATTAATTTGAAATCTTAATTCTTCAATGAAATAAGATAATTTGACATGAAAATACAACTTTAATACTGTAGATGAAAAGGATGGCTATTCATATTATTGTTAATATGAGCAGACAATAAGAACTATTCAGTGAAACATGAGCTGAAAGACTGGGGATGTAAAAGCAGTTAGTTTAAGTCCAAAATTACATCCTGTATGGATTCAGGTGGAAGAATCAGATTTGAAGTGTTAAATCTGAGCCAAATAAGAATTTATTTCTACTCTCTAGTGACTTCTAAGTTTATCTTCTCTAGCAGATAAGTAATTACCATATCTAAAAACAACTCCCCCTATTTTATTTACTTAGAATGCTTTCAGGCTGTCATCTACCTTAGATATAATAAGAGAAAGGAGAGCAAGAAGGTTCTTGGCAAAAATTGAGTATATTTGCCTTTACAAGGCAAGAATCTAATGAAACGCTTTACCAGCGTCTTCATAAATACAATTTCATAAATCAATAATTAATTCCTTTTAAAATTGCTGCATCTATCCTTCCTTCATCCTGGGTGTCCTCCCTAAAGGGAGCTCTGAAGCTGCCTGTTTAGTGTTCCCTGGATGGCTGCAGATGGTCACTATTTTCTCATCTTTTAGCTCCTTTAGTTTCCATTGACTAGGTTCTTTTATGGAGAGTCTATCACGTTCTTTAACTTCCCCCCTCTGTTCTCTCTTGGCACCACTTATCTTCATCACACATCTCTTTCAATCTGTCCCAAAATTCACTCTCACTTTTTGCTCTGTATCTCCTCACTGCTCACACATGGGTAATGCTTCATTCTTCCAATCATGTGTTACTCAGTCACTTTTCATGCATGGAAATAAAAAAGGCTTTTCACAGTGGCTGCTGTCAAGTGCATTTAAGGGACTGTACTCATGGCAGAGAGTAAAAACTATGGCTGGGGGCAATTAAATGCACTAGTGAAGCAGAGGAGTTTCCTGACTGCAGGGTCCACATGAGCATAATCCATCCAAGAGCTGAGAAAGTCTTATCCTTCACTGAGCCCATGGGGAGCTGAAAGTCTCTGAATGCTTTGCAGGAGCAAGTAATGAAATTTATGGAGAAGCCAAAGGATATCTCATAAGGATGACTTAATGAAACGTTGCTGTTGCCTTGTAGGGGCCCACAGCTTTTATGATGCTGCTTTGGTCAAGGCAATACCATTGTCAATGTGGTAAGAGCCTTGGCAGCACATCAGTTACGAGATAAAATTGGGAAATGCTCTGGTGAGACCTAGATTTTGCTACAGCAGCAGCACTGCTCTGTTTTTCAGTGACAATAAAAGCAAACACCCCACAGCCATGACAGTAGGAGTGTTATAAATGTACACAGCTGTGCTAATAATCCTGCCCCTTTTTTGGTATGTGGGTTGAGGTGGTTACTTGTGCAAACAGCTGGAATAGCATCTCAAAGTATGGTTCTCTAGTCTGAATTTGTTAATAAGCTAATTTGTGTGCATATTAAAAATATTCTTAAGGTATTTACACATGTACAATAGAAGATTTTCAGTCTTTTATCTACTTGGCTGCAATAAAGAAAATCAGTTAAATAAAATAAAATGCCATCTATTAAGGATTAGTGTTTGCAGAGATTTCATTGCAGTAATGATTTTTCAAAAGGAACAGCTTAACCTGGTAGATTTTGTGGATTTGGGTTTTTTGGGTCGTGATTTTTTTGTTTGCTTTTTTAACCTTAACTGTTTTATTTTCAGATGTGTTTCAGTTAATTTAAGTATTCCACTTGTGCGTTCCTCTCTCCATCTACTTCTGTGCTCACCAAACAAAAATTCATGTGCTAACACAGAAGAGTATTGTGATCTTTTAAATTACATTGAAACTTTGAAAATGTAGAGAAGCAAATATAAGAAAGGTTTCAAGGATATGCAGCATGCTTCTAGTAAGTGTGGATCAACAGCAACAGTTTCAAAATTAACTAGCTCCAAACCAAAACAGCAAAATCCTACTCTATCTTTCCTTAAAGAACACTGGCTTGGATTATTTCATGTGAATTAAATTAAGCTGGAACACCAGCTTCATCCAAAATTTATTCTTTTTTGTTTTCTTTATCCATCTCTCTCAATTTTCCTTGTTGACCAGCACTGGGCAGACTTAGTGTCCAGTGTATTCCTGCACTCAAAATGTTAAATCTCATTATACACTCAATATCCAAAGGTGCTGTGCCACTGTGTTTCTTCTGATGGTCAGAATAACAGTTTTTGCCATAATTTATTCCTCAATTCCCACTCATCTGGCTATCCACACTAATGAGAAAGATGTTCCCATGTTGGTATCCTCTCCTGCATACAGGGAGAGCTCACATCTGTTGTGCACAGACACAGATTTGAGAGTTGCCTCCTGACTTAAGTGCTGAGTGAGTTTGACCTCTAACTGCAAAAATTGTTTTAACAAGATGGTCCTCAAAAAACAAGTCATACGATACTTCAGAAGGATAAATATGCTGCTGATTTAAAACATGGCTGCAAAATTCTGCAAAGTGGAAAGGTAGCTGATACTCATATGGAAAGTTTTGCTAAATGAATATGCTGATGAATGTTCTCAGATGACCTTACATATTGGTTTAGCTCCCCAGTCCAGCCTGCCTGAAATTTTTATCAGTGTTTCTGTTGCCTATCAATAAGTGTGTATGTGTGTGTATGTTTGGATCTGCATGGCCACACTCAATAAATGTGATTTTTTTTTTCTTTAGTGAAATGGGGCAGGACTTGAAGGAACATCTTCAAAATGAGGTTGGAGTAATCATCCCAAAAAGCTGCATTTCTAAGAGCTGATTCCATGCCTGATGGATTCCTATTCAGTGAGGCTTATGTGTATAATATTCAGATCAGAATTATACTAGGGGAAATAATCATGATTGGGGTGAGGTGGAATGGAACAATTATAATACAACTAACTACATTGCTTAAATATTAATTTTTATGAAAGACATTCATTATGCTCTTCATCTGGTAAGTTGCTCTCACTTAAGACTCATTCCATGTTCAATCTCTGGTAGAACATTGGAAAAAATCATAAAATATTAAATGCTCTCATTATGTTTTGGGCAGCTTGTATTGGCAGTGAATCCCACACTTCATTTACAACCAAGTTTACAATTTTTGCCACTTAGGCATAGCTGCAGGTCCTCTGAGTCTTTGCTAGTAAGAGTTAAAATGACAATTGCTGTGAGAGAACAAACTGAAAACTAAAAGGCCTTTGACTAGCCTACCATTTTTAAGACCAGCATTGAACCCTTATCTTAATTTATTGGGCAGATAACAACAGCTAGACACACTGCATGGCATCCAGCATTACATACAACACCATCCAGCACAGTATGTAAAAAATAAATAAATATAAAAATAGCATGAAATGGCTTCCTTGTATGTTAGTGCATTTTAATCTCTTATCTTGTGCTTTGTTCTGTCTTGTTCAGTGCAATTTCCACCAGTTCACAGTAAAAAAACCAACAGGTACATCTGTAATTTCATGCAATTAATGAACCACCTATTGTTGAATGTGTGCCTGTCTTAAGAATGAATTGTAGTGGTTTTGCATGTAGCTGTCTTAGATGTCCACCTCTCTAGCAAAACCAGCTTTCATTTGACAGGGAGAAACTCGGAGACACCTTGATCACTTTTGCCTTTATGCTGAAATCTTCTCTCTAAGAACAACACATTCCTTGAAGGTAAACTGAAAAAGATCCTTGTGTATCGTTGGACAGAGGCTAGCCACAGCAACTCTGAGGCTGCCCTTCATGCAGCATTTTCAATACTACTGTTCCTTTCTGAATATTTTGAGGAAGGCTTCATTCTAGCTACATATGCCCCTGCATTCTCTGTAAAGTCTTACAGGAATATTCTAAATGCAGAAGACAACCATGATTGCCAGACACCTTACACATGTATCCTTGGGCCTTGCCTAATAGCTTCAAGCACAGATGGTGGGTTTCAACACTTTTTCTGTGAATTTATAATGAGAAAAAAAGTTTGAAATTAGTGCAACTTGTATAATGACTTTAACTTCAGCCTTCTCTGCCCTCCATCTGCATGACACACATCCTGGAATATAGGTTTTTCAAGGTGAGACATTGTATTTTCACCAGTATTTGCCTAATTCTTTGGCCAATAGTGTCTTATTGACCTGAAGGTCTAGATATAGCTGTAATATAAAAATGAATAAAAATTTAAGCCTCTGAGAAGGTAAGAAGTTGTTTTCCTCTTCCTAAGGTAATGAGAGCAAGGAATGGTCACAGCTGCTTTAGCTGCATGAACCAGTTATGTGCAATCAGATAAATGGGGATGAAGGAGCCACTCAGGTTTTAGTGGCCATGGGGAATTTAGTGACAGAAAAAACTTAATTGATTGTGGCTTTCTATTTAGAATTTCTCAGTGATGCTTTAGGACCCATCTTAATATATGTGAACTTAAATCCTCTCTGTCATGAATGAAATGACAGTAAGGGAAAAGATACTCATTCTGTAATGATGGAAATGCTCAGGTAAGTTTTGGGGAGTGCCAAATGCAACATGGTGTCAGACCCTTCCTGGAACTTCAAAGAACTATGGCAACACAAATGAAACGAATACTCTGTTGGGATCTTCACCGTGAAGTGATATTGACAGAGCATTTCCCAGAAAAAGCTGTTGCAGATAACCTTGCATCATGGAAGATAAACAGAGTAAAATATGATGAGACTATCTGAAATACCTACAGCAGGATGAGTGAACAGATTAGGACCAGAACCAGGTGCTGGAGGGATGCCTTCATTTTGGAGTCATTCTGAAACCAAAATATGGCAGGATTCTCTTGAAGGAGGGAAGGATCAGCACAGAGGTGATGGAACATTAGGTTATCGGACATTTGCGCTGGAGTGTGATGAACAAACCTAACTCATTATCTTGTCCTGAAAACTGAAGGTTGCTTTTTTTCTTTCACAGATGTATTGTCAAGTGCTTTTACAAGCTGCCCTTGTGAATTTTTTCTCCTCCACTAAGGTGTTTCTCTTTCTTTTTACTCATTACTTATAGATGGGAGTGCATTGTTCATTAAGAATACCTTACATGGCAATTAGTTAACCCCCAAATTCTAGAGTGATGAACCTGGTATCATTTTAACAGGAAATCTTAGTTGTTTCTACCCATCCTTTGTGGCAACACCTGCATCTAACCAAATGGTTATAATAATAAAGCATTCCCTGCTTGATGCTTTTGCAGCACTGACTTACTCAGTAGCAATCATGAAGGATTATCCGAAGCACAGACCAATGGGCAGCATCAAGAGCAATGCCTTCGCAAATGCTGGGTAATCAATGATGTCTATTTTCTGAACAAGAATATTTTCAGTTGTGCTGCAGACTGAATTCCCTCTGGTTAAATAAGCTGCTGAAGTGGAAAATTTTATTTAACAGCATTTGGTAAGAGCCTTGCAAGTCTCCAGTGAGTCATTAGGAGTGTTACAAAGAGTCCACTTTAGCTGAATGTTGATTTTTGAGTCCTTCCTGGGTGAATATTGTTATGAGAGGTTGCAGTAACCCTTCTGTGTTCTGTAACACCCTTCCAGCCCATCCACACAGAGCAGCAATGTGAGTCTTGGTCAAGGACTCCTGGGTAAAATTGCCCAGCTTTCTAAAATTCACCAACTGTGTCTAAAAACTAAAACACCACGATATTTAAGAATAGACAGAATTTGAGTTTATTCTGTTAAATCAATGTTTACCAGAAGCCCATAGATTTCACCATTTATCTGCAAGACCAAATGTTTCAGCCAGACCAAGCATGGTTTGGTAAGGGGCATGCTGACCAGTGATCCAGAGAGCAAACAAAGGCTAATGGCAGTTTTACCTGCATTTCTTAATTTATCTTTCCAGTACCATGGACATTACATGCATACATCAAGGGCAAAATGTTGCTGTATGGTGTCCTGTTTCTTACTGCTTCACTGAGGTATGTCCAAATATGTCAGGTGTCATCAGAAAATGCCAACTGATCAAGCTTGGCCTTACTCAGCCCAAACATATGCACAGGACGAGCATTTCCTTTAGGAAATGGGAAACAATTTTTCAAGTTTTCCTACCACTCAATAGAGCATAAGCTTTCCAGGCTAGAGTTCTGTGAAGGAAACAGATCTCTCCTCCTGGGGACCTCCCACGCTGTATAAAGTAGTTGTGATTTGTCTGTCTTGGTGCAAACTTTGGCTGATCCAAACCCCTGGCTCAACTTACAGAAGTTCTAAGCAGTCTGTCCTTCTCTTTGATTCTTCTTTCACTCATATTTGGGGGGCAGAGGGAGAAAAATAAGATATTACTGTGAATATTTTGACTGTATCTTGATATTGGAGGTGAGAAAATATATAATACAGTATAGGTGGGAAATGAAAACAGTTTCTGAGAAACTTACTTCCAGCACAAATTTCCCTTGGTTGTCTGGGTGAATTAATTTATACACTTTCTGGTCAAATTAGATGTCTATGGCTAACCTGTTGCTAACACTTTTATAACATTTGTGGAGATACCACATCACTGAAAAGATGAGCAAAGGCATCCTACAGCTTTTACATCAACTCAATTTGATGGCCCCTCTCTGGGTCCAGCTGTAGCCTGGCACAGAAAGAGAGAGCAGCAAGAAAACTCTGTCCTTTCTTCTCTTCCCTCAATGTCAGGCTCTGCATTAGCTGAGCTCCCCTGAGCCAACACCACACTTGCACCAGCCCCCAGGGCCAGGAGACAAATGAGTGCACCTCAGAAGGAACCTGACTGAGTAATAGCAGAGCCAGCTGGAAAGGTTAAAGGCCACCCACCATTTGCGCTGCAGTAGGTCTCCTGTACAGCACAGGCACCAAAAAAGCCAAACTTGTGACTTTTAGCCTATTATTTTGAGTTGCCAGAATGTTTTAACTGAAGCAGAGCAGGCAAAGTCAATTCAAAGTGTTATAAACTGTTTGTCTGCACGGGAGACATCCAGACAGCATGCTCTCCTCTCCTGAAGGGATACCTGAGCTAGGTCTCAGAGCTAGTTCAGCTTCTGGGAGTAATAGAACCAGACTAGCATGGCACTCTGCCCAGACTCATTTATCTGTCTTTCTGAAGGCAGCAAGTCTGACAGGTCTGCTTTATTCAGTGCCTTAGTTGTCACTAATGAGTGCTGTGTAACCAGAGCCTCTGAACAGCACAGTAATCAATTTAAAACTGCTCTCTCAAGAACTCCTTCAAGTTGAGTTCTTAGCCCTGTTAATGATGCAGGATGAGAGTCTACCTATGTAGGCTGTCTAGAGCAAGCTTGAGGGAAAACTACAGAAGCACAACACGAGGTAAAAGCCAGGTCTCTGTGGCTGGAAGCAGACACACCAGCTTCAGGTCTGAAACACCAGGGTTGGCCCACCTGTGCACCTACTGAAAACCAAAGCTAAAACATCAAGGACTTGATAGAGTGCTCAACTTGTGCTTGAAAAATCCCACCCGCTGTCTGTAATGACCCTGTTTCAGTTATTCCTGCATTTTAAATTCCTCAGCGTGCTGTTAAGTCAAGCCATCAGTGAGAGGGCAGCAGAGATGTTAAGCCTCATGGTCTGGACCTGGCACTTTTCTTTGACATTTTTATCAGTTTTTCACTTCTCTTGTCTGTTTAATCTATTTCATTTTCCAAAGCCATCATCTGTCTTCCAAATTTATTTTCATTCCAGGTGTTATTATTTTTTATTTTATTTCAGGGTGTTATTGACAGGTATGATGCAGGCAAAAGGATACATAATGCAATAATAAATAATCTACAGCTGAATCCCAGTGTTCTGATACAATCATATTGGAAGAAAGTATTGCGTTATACACTTGAGACTCTAATGAAGTCAACCAGACTCCTCATGTGTAAAACCAGCAGAATTTGATCCACTGACTTCAGCTGGATCTGGCAGCTCTCCAGATTTCTGAGCAGAAACATTCTACTTTCAGACTTCAAAGTTGCCAGTAGGAGCTAGTAACATTCAGCATGAGAGTAGAACTTCCCTGAGATAGTCCTCTCTAGAGGCAATTAAAATAATATGACCTCCAGACATTTAATATCAACAACTGTATTTACAGTCATTGCTTGAGGGGATATTAGTGTACTGTGCGTTATACTGTAACATTCAAAATAATATTTATCATAGCCTGAACCAATTTTTTGCTCAGAGCCATTTGTAAAAGTCAATGAAAGCATGAATTAATCTCCTAACTTTATTCTAATGCTTCAGATACCTTTCTAAACCTCTATGTCCTTTCTTGAGTTTTTTTCCTCTGAATTACAATTTTAGTTTGTGCACCTCACCCCATTTCTTTTCCAGTTTTCATATAAAACTCAGAAAGAACAAATTTAATTATCAAATCTTCCTCTTCAAACTCTGCTATGCCCTTTCCAGAAGATGGTGACTCATAACACCCTCCTTTCTTTTATATTCTTTTCCAATCTGGCATCTCCAGGCATGACAACTAGGCTATGTCTGCTTAAGAGAGGGGTTTGAGATTTTTTTTTTCCTTAAATCATAAAAGCAGCTCTAAGACAAGAGGGGTTTTTTTTTGCTTCTCTAAATGCCTAATTAGCTCATCTACTCTGATCACATCATGTGCTACAAAATCCTTTTCAATGGTTTAAAAAAAGTATATCTTAAATAAGCAGCATCTTCCTGAAAATGACATTTATCTTACTAATGGCTACTTCATTGATTTCTTTCATATCTATTCTCAATGTGAAAATATGCACCTAATTTTCTATGATGCCACAAAATTGTTCAGTCTGTTCAAGTGAGATGGTTTTCATAATAATTTTAGACATGCATTCTTTGGGCATGCATTCCTTCCTGTACATATTATTTGCACATTGTATCTTGAACTTTATTTTGACTCAGTTCAATAGGATAGAGTGGTAGATCCATGCAGTCCCTAGCCTGAAGCTTTTCTAATAACAAGGATTTACAAGCACAGCACAAGTATAAATTAGAAGGTCAACAGTATCTTTAATTTATGTAGAGGGAATAGCAAGTATCATTTCAGTGGCTTTTTGACTGCATACTCTCATGCTTATCCCTGCTAAAATAAGTATTGAGAATGTGGAGTATCTCAATTATTCAGTATCTCAAAATAATGTGAGATACTGGAAAAGCAGAAAATTATTTCAAAACAAGCAAACAAAACCAAATCAAATAATAATCAATATACTTAGACATAAGCAAAAGCAATGAGAAATAAACTACTAGTGATGTTAAATGCTTCCACTATTTTCTTCCACATTTTCATGTGTGGATGGATGAATGGATGAAATGAAGAAATGGATGAAACTGAAGAAAATTCCCCTCAAGTTAGATATTCTGTCCTGTAACATACCAGGGAATGTGGGAAAGTAGTTTTGTCCAAGATGTGTATCGAGTCTTGATGATGCAGTAAATCCAGCACTAAGATGTATAAGATGGGGAAGTGCATCAGCACTTGCTGAAGCACACATGGGCTCAGCACTCCAAAATGTGTTAGCCACCAGCTCTGAAGGACATGCCACCAGAGAGCAGCTTTTGGAACTAATACCCTGGCCCTAGAGAAGAACATACTAACATATATTCTATTTTGTAGGTCTTTCTCAGAATCCTTTTCCTGCCAATATGTAAATAAGATGCTAATCAAGAGGTGTGCAGGGAAAACGTATGCTGAAACGCTGGCGCACGGCATTTTCAAGCAATACACAGCACATTTATCATGATGTTAATGTGAGATCCCAGAGGCAGCGCTGCCTTTAAGGCATACTTGAGCATGCCAAAGTTTTCCCTTTTGTAGGAGGGAAGCAAAATAGAAGATAGATTTTTCATTCATGAGAATGTGAAGATTCCCTGAGTTATGCACAGCAGTCAGAAACCCTAAAATAGAATAATATTTTGCATTTGTGCAGAGGTTATTTTTTCCTTTTCTAAACACAAGCAGTTTACTATCCACATTACCCCTTTAAGAGATGGCACAACTGAGGCAGAGTTTAATGCATCATTTTTTCAATAATGCTGGCCAGCATTTTGGCTGCTATTGGCGTTAAACACAAATAGTTTCCTTGCCTTTTCCTTTGGTAACTTACACCTGAAAAGAAGATTATCTAGATAAAGCAAGTAAAGAACACAAAATCAGAGAGAACTCCTAGTGTTTGCTCAAGCCATTGCTCAAGGTCACACAGCAAGTCAGTGCAAGGGCTGGGAAAATATTTATGACTCCTATTCCTCAGCTCATTCCAACCCTCAGGTCAGATAATACTCCAAAAGCTTAAAAGATATTCAAAATGTCATATGAATTTTCTTTGAGAAGGGATGCAAATCTGAAGGATGGGGCTTATGGTAAGGAACAGCTTTTTCCTGTGAGCTATGGATGGTGAGGTTTAACTATATTCCTGTATCAGTAAACATCCTCAAACTTTCAGGTATCGCCAGTTTAATTTGAAAATGTATTGATAACAAATTAACCTGTATCTCCTTATGCTTCTCCTTCTACTTCTTCGCAAAAAGGCACAGAAATACCAATGAAAATATATAAATTTATAGTAAAGGAAAAAATTTCTACAAGAAACTCAGTGATTTGGTGGTTGAACCCATGTCCCTTCTGCCAAAATTAAGTATACACAGCATGCATAAATGTGCCAAGAATCACGTTAATACCAGTTAGATGGCTTAGCTTTCTTCTCTCTTTACTAGAAACTGCTCCAGAAAAAAGGGTGTCAAGCATAAAACCTAGATCTCACATATCTGCAAATTATTAGCTATCATCAAACCACTCAGCAAAAGCCAAACAAATCCCATCCAACAAAGAGCAAGCACTTTGTTCCTTCACTTCCAGTGAGAAATTGCACATGACAGGTTCAGATGACATACTGGAGAAAAGTGTGTGTTCTGCTTCCAACCAAAGACCCTGAATCTCTTCAAGATGCAGTTTGCTAATGCTATGAGTTATTGCTCTGCCTTCTCTCATGTTGTTTAGTAGAGTGGGCTCAAGTGTCAGAAATATGCTCTGGATTGTCATGGATGGTTACTTATCCATCTGGATCCACCTATACATTTATGTAATTTTGCTGAGAATATAAATAGTGGCAAAGACATGCTCATTAAGGGTTTCAGATGTTCTAAAAGATAATTAAATTCAAAGCCAGTAAAAACATAAAAACTATAAGAGAAGCCACGTAATTTTGGTTCTTGATTCCTTTAATACCTTAACCTCCATGTGAAGGAGGTGTGTAAGCCTCCTTTTAGGTAGGCTTAGTCCTGGATCATTTATATGTACATTGTTCATGTACATAGTTAGGCAGTTTTCTCCACAGTACAATAAAACTGCACCAAACCAAAATGCTTCTGGTCAGCAGTGCTAAAATGTGTAAGTGTTTCTTGTTTTTATAAGATCATGAAAACTTTTTTGCTTCATCCTACTTTACTTTAATTTATTTTAATCTTACCTAGGTGCATTAAGGTAGACAGCAATGGCTTAGAATGGCAAATTTGTCACAGATAACCAATCAAGCAAAATCTGCATCTGAGGAAGGCAACATTCACCAATGACTTTGGCTTGGCTTTCTCTTAGTTACCACGAACCTTCAATAAAATGGAATGTATTTATGATACTGAGGAAAACCTAAATTGACATTCAAATAAAATTAAACAGAAAAGAGTACTATACTTTAAGAGCTTTATGAAGAATAACGTAAGCTTTTGAGCAGTGGGACACCTTAAAACAGTACAAACACAGGAGTGCATATTAAAAAAAGGAAAAAGGAATGTGTGAGTTAACAAAGTAACTGAAAGCAGAAAAAAAATGAAGAATTGTTAGTTGGATAGGAAGCTTGCTAACAAAGCAACAAAGTAACTGTGAATCACTTTCATTAGTTGTGTTCTTTACGAAAAGGAGGTAATTTGTATCAGCACTGCTGCCCCAGGGGAAGTTTTGATCCTTCATATGCTCTTGGCATTAATAGGCTCAAGCTGAAAACCCTGAGTCTGTATTCCAGGTGCTTCAAAGTATACCTTCAGTTTATTTAACTTCATGGCAATCAGGTGAAACAAGCAATTATTTTCCCATTTTCCATAATCTTATTTGCCAGCCCTTGAGCCAGTAAATTTTTATAAAATTAATTAAAAACAATGTGAAATCTAACTATCATTTGATAAAGCACAGTGAAGTTCTCAGGAAGGCAAAACACTCATTCTCCTAGACAGCATTATCTTTGGAAGCCCTGCAGCAGGCATTTTAAAGGACTGAATGAGACTCTGCCACCCACATCAGTAAACAGAGAAGGCTGAACATCTGCTGCTGGCTCTGACTGTGCTCAAGTTGCTGTTGTGACAAAAGAGAAACTTCGCCTTATTGTCTCTAGACCTTGCCACAACACTCAAACTCTCCTTGAGTAGAGCTCAGAGTACATATCGTCCTTCACAAAAGTTTAGTTGAAGTTCCTTTAAAAGCTCGCTTCCCAAGTTGTGTAACTAAAGAGCAGATGCTTTTCCTGAATTAAAGAACAATGAGCCTCGCCCTAGCTACCCACACAGGTAAGTGTGTGTCCAGCTCGACCAGCACCAGCCGGAAGGTATCACCTGTCCAGCCCAAAGGAGCAAAGAACAATGGAGCTTCAGGCATCAGTGAAAAATTCACACTTCTTTCTTGCATTGAATTGTAGATTTCACCCTATTTACAGATGCATAACTAAATCTAAATAATTCAGAAAATGAAAGTTGCGCTCAGAAAAAGGTGTCACGAGTCTGTGTTCCCACACCAGCTGCAGGCCCTGACGAGGAAGGAGAAGGATGAGGTAGGACAGCACAGAGAGCACAGTCGCTGACACAGCAACATGAGCGGGCCCACAAGCAAATCACTGAGCAAATCATGAGCAAATCACTAAATGGGCAAGGTAGATATGGGGGGAAAGGGGAGGCCGGCACAGGGAGCAGAGCTGAAGGGTAACAACAGAGCCGGGATCCCAAGCCCTGACTGCCACGATGCTCAGACTGGGGCACACCACTGCCAAAGTCCTTGGCACAAACAGCTTTAGGGCTGGCAGTGGTGTCTCTGTCACCCACTGTGATGCTTTGTCTTAGGGCATGGGGGTTAATTGCTGGGAATGTCAAATGAGGGTTAATGATGAGCTGAAATTTCAGTATTGCTACTGAACCCTCTGATTACTTGGGAGCACTGTGGGAGTGAAAACTCTAATGCTATCATCATTTTCTTCCAGGCAGTTAATTCTTTTATATATATTTATATATTTTTTCTGTATAAATACATGCACACAGATACATTTTCTCATTCCAGCAATGCTGGGACATGAAATTAGAAGTCTAGCATTTTTTGTCAGTGCTAGCCTGCTAAGATGCCACATCAGCAGCACTAGGAGTGAAGAGCTCCCTGAATGTGTTTTACCTCTTTGTTATGGCTACCTCGTCATTCAATCTCCCATCCTATTATCCAAAACTTATATACATTTATAATATGGCTGATACTTCTAGGTCATGTGTGTCTAGACGTTTTCTGAATTTTCAGCACTTTTAAGGATTATTTTGTGACATGTTCTTATAAATAATAATTTTTGTTCTTACTACAGCTCTACTGCTTCCTCTTCATCTGGAACACTTATTTGAGATAACTGGGTGTATCAACTATTCCTAAAGACATTTTTATGCAAGTACTGCTTCACTCTTTCAACATCAGTGCTTTAAATATAGCTAAAGAAATAAAACATTTTTCAAGGAAACTTCTAGCACTGTGAATAGTATCACAAAGGTGTCTTTCTGTGTCCACCACAAATAGCCAAATATAGGTGCCCATAATCTAATTCAAATCCATGTGGTTTTTTTCTCATAATAAATGCCATTAATTGTTTGCTACAAAGTGCAAAAATCCCCTTTGGCTTTAGCTGTTCTGTTGCAATTAGAAAACTGTATTTTTTTTCATTTTAACATTGCTGCATTTCTCAGATTTAACTTATTGCTACGTAATTGCCCAACATTTAAAAACAGAATGGCATTCAGTCTCAGAACATATCACAGAGGAGTCTTAGCCAGCAGGAGATGTCTATTTAATCACTACTTCACATTGTTACAGAGACAGCAGGAGAACTATAGAAAGAATTGCCTTAAAAATTAAACCATGGAGGATGTTAGGACTGCCAAAGAATGGATTTCTAAAGAAAAAAAAAGAAAATTCTGATACTCGCAAACAAATCTGTTCTGTTTTTTTTGTGATGATAATGGTTTCCCATAATCATACCAATAACATTTAGGTTATTTCATTAAAATCAGGATACCACAATCATGGAGACTCAGAAATTTTCTAGCTCCTTAAGACAGCTGTTCAACTTACCTGCAGTGTTCTCAGGATGCAGCCTCGTGTTGTGATGCCCTGAACACACCCTGCCCTCACAGTCACCATCCACCTCACCTGGTCACTAATGTGGCATTCTGAGTCCAGCAGCAGTTCTAAATGAATCACCAGAGAGCTGGATAAAAACACAGGTTAAAAATATCTGTCTTTTAAAGCAGAACTGATATTATTTGTTAGCCTATGGTGACAACCCTCTGTCTTAAGTAATACACATTCCTAAAGCTGCTCAGATGCTCTAAGCATCTACTCAAAAGGCCCCAGTGACTCTGAAAAAGCTGCAAACAATGTACTTGCTGCCAGACTTTATTTTTCAGTGAATTCTACAAAGATTTTGTATCTGAAAGACTTCAGGTCCTTAGGTAGAACAAAGACTCTTTTTCTTCTGTGTTATACCCACATTAGGACTGTTGACATCTTTATCAGAGAAAGAGACCTTCTGAAAGCCTAAATAAGCTTGTCAGGATTTACCAGGAATGCTTTGTATTTTCTCAAAGATCCAGCAGAGTGCACAGGATAAGACTTATTTTCCTGGGAAAAGTAGAAAATGCCTTCCTACTTTGCACTTCATGCTAGTTTTGTTGGTTTTTTCTCACTTAAAGTAGCATTAATTTTGTTACCAGAAAGCCATCAGGTGGCGTATTTATCATTCACACTGTTTATTAGCAGGTGAGTGTTATCCCTGGGTGAACCTATGTGTGGCTGTAATCCTCCGAAACTCCATGGTCTAGGATCAAGGAGAGCAGGCAGCACAGCTATCGGCACAAACCAGCATCTCTCAGTGCTTGTACACTACCAGTACCAGAACTGATTATTCCCAATAACAAAATTTAAGATCCATGAACCATGATGTGATGGGGCATTTGCTTAAAAGAGGACTGCATCAATTCCTACCAGCTCATTATCCACCAGGGAATTGTACTTTTGTCTTCACAATGGGTACCCCCGCCCAGCATAGGGAAGGAAAGCCATGCTGAAACAAAGACCCATGGTGAAGCTGCCCCACTGCAGTAAGTACTAAATACTGGTTAAAATGGACTAGTGAGTAAATTCATAATATGAATTAAGTATTATTAATAATCCTAGAGTCATTAAGATTGGAAAATATCTCCAAGAATATCAAATAAAATCTTTGATTGAACACCATCACGTTAACTAGGCCATGGCACTATGTGCCACATCCAGTTTTTTCATGAACAGTTCCAGGGATCATGACTCCATCACTTCCCTGAGCAGCCTGTTCCAACACTGACAGCACTTTCAGTGAATAAATTCTTCCTGATATCCAACCTGAATGTCCCCTGATGAAGGTAGCTTGAGGCAATTTCCTCTCATCCTGTCACTACTTGCTTGGGAAAAGAGATTGACCCACACCTTACAAGAACTTCTGTTCAAGGAGTTGTTTACAGGGATAAGGCCTCCAGACTAAACATCCCCAACTCTCAGCTATTCCTCATAGGAGTTTCCCTCTAGACCCTTCCCCAGCTCCGCTGCCCTTCTCTGGACACGCTCCAGCACCTCAATGTCCTTCCTGTAGTGAGGGGCCCAGGACAGGACACAGCTCTCGAGGTGTGGCCTCACCAGTGCCCAGTACAGGGGACAATCACTGCTCCTGCTGGCCACACCATTGCTGATCCAGGCCAGGATGCCCTTGGCCTTCTTGGCCCCCTGGGCTCGCCCTGGCTCACGTTCAGCTGCTGTCACCAGCACCCCCAGGTCCTTTTCCACCGGGCAGCTTCCCAGCGACTCTGTCCCTGCCTGTGGCACTGCCTGGGGCTGCTGTGACCCAAGGCAGGACTCAGCACTTGGCCCTGTTGAACCTCATTCTGTTGGTCTTAGCCCATTGATCCAGCCAGTCCAGATCCCCTGCAGAGACTTCCTGCTCTCCAGCAGATCAACATTCCTACCCAACTCAGTGTCAACAGCGAACTTACTGGGGCTGCACTTGATACCCTCACCCAGATCAAAAAAGATATCGAGCAGGACTGGCCCCAGTACTGAGCCTTGGGGAACCTTATTAGTGATGAGCCACCCACTGCATGCAGTGTCATTCACCACCAGTAATAAAATCCATGGTATCTCTGCATGACATTACATTACATTGACTAGCCAACAATGCACAACATCCCTATAACTGCACCTACCAATCTGCCTAAAGCTTGGGGTCTGGTCCTGTTCTAGCATTTAATTGTCTTCTTAAAATTATGCTTTTTTTTCACATTTGAAAACTATATGGTTTTTTATTTCATCCTAGAGCTGGTATTGCGTTTCCTTCACACACACCCACACACCCACCCCATCCCCTTCACCTAAGAGAAAACTTCGCAAATAAAAAGGTACTGTGGTTTATAGTTAATGATCTTTTTCTCTGACCGCATCATTTAAACAAAAGTTTTGTTGCTTCAGCTGCAATTTCACTGGTTAATTGGAGAACTTGCCCTTTTTTTAATTTAAGCGTTCACCTGCTCCTTTGCAGTGGCTGAAAACTTTTAGTTAAAACAATTTCTGTGTAAGAAATGTCACTGAGCTAAAACCACTTTCCTAAATATATAACAACTTTTTTTTTTTTTTTACAGCACTGTTTTATGACAAAAATAAAAAAAAAAAAAGTATTTTCAACACTTCCAGACATTCATTTGTTCAGCTCCTTTGGAGTATGGATTTTAAACAATTAGGAGTAGTGCTCCATTATGTAAATTGTAAGGATAAAGTGGAGGAAAAAGGTTTACTAGAAATTTTAGCACTGTCAGTAAATGGACTGTGGCTGTGACACATTATTTCAGATGTTCTTGCCTTTATGAGAAAATAATAAATCCATGTGCTCCCTTTGTTTTTAGGAAACGTAATTTATGGATGTCTTACGATAGAGGTGAAAAAGTACCCAATGATGCACAGATTTAATTCCTATCTACTTGTATTCAGGAGAGTTTTCTGCAGCATGTGTTGCTTCTGAGAAATCTCCTGTGGCATATCCATGCATTCAAGTCACCAAAGGCTTGGATCTTGGTTTTGCTCTAAAATACCCATTGTACACCACGACTTTTAAGACTTTGAGGCTGTGCCTGCAAAACAACTAGGCAGTCTTAAGGAGGTTTAGATTTAATACTGGGCTATGTACCCCAGTGGACTTGGGAATGACAAATGCTGAGCACAGGTAGTCCCATGGAGCATTCTGCTGGCTCTTACTCTGAAGTCCCACACTCCAAGCTTTCTCTTATCTCCCACCCTATGTCCAGTAAGGTACTTGAAAAGGGAACTTTTGGCATTGAAAATAACTTGGAAATATAATTTTATTTCCTATGACACCTTCTGGGAGAAAAAGGATAAGTCTCTCCTAAATTTGACACAAAGCCAAAGCTTTAGACTTCTTGATGTTGTCAGTGAGTGGAGAGGCAGGAAAAAGCTCATATTGATTCCAGAAGGTTAAACATAAAGGGACTGTGAAAATGCAGGTTTTCACACCGCTTTAAGAAAAACTATTTGTTCTTTAGAGATGCTAAAATGTTGGTTTGAAGTTGTAAGCTGTGTCTAATGGCTTTAGGAACACTGCTATGTAAATTTGGAGCTGCAGAAGTGACTCAGTGTGTACCATCTAGATGTACACAGGAAAGTATATTCTTTGTGTATGAAGTGTGCCCTATCCTATTCATAAGAATCCCTTCTTTTTTTAGTTGTTTAGATATAAGAGATAAAAAAAAAAAAATCCTCTTACAAAAACCTGGACAGCCTCCCTTGTGGAAACAAAGTGGTTTGATATATTGTGTTTGTTTACACACACACCCCTTTTATCTATGAAATGGTTGCAGTACATATTTTGCCACTCAAAGTTTGTGCACACAACTTTTTATCTCGCAGTGTCTGGAAAAGCTACATTAAAAATACTACATGCTTCTGAAATTCTTTTCAACGCTTTCCAGGAGCACATGTAAAAAATGTTCTTGTCTGATACTTGAAGTGATCCCTATCAGTTCTACTTCATAAAATTCCTAGAGCTTTCATTTTCATGCACTTTCACATTCTTCACAAGCACTGGTATTGATATGCCATATAACAACCTCTCTCCAGGATGACTGCCGCAAATAAGTACTACTAAAAACATCACAAAGATTGATCCTTTTTCTCCTGCCCAGTTATCAATGTTCAAATGATTAGATAGTCCCCCTGGGCATAAACATGAATAACAAAATGAAGCCTCTAGAAGCAGCATAGAACACTCTGGACAGGCACCAAATTTTGCAGAGAGTTGGACAAACCTTAACCAAAATTTAGATGTATTAAATCAGTCTCTTTTATGTGAAAAGAGTATAAGATCATAACATCTATGGCCCTCTAGTCTACCCAGGGTTTTCCCTGGCCAATTTGTGTTGAAATTGGCTTATTGCTACATGAGCAAACAAGAGGTAGATTCTGACTCAGACCCCAGTGGCACCACTATGAATGTGTTTGCTTCAAGGCTGCACAGTTTCATTACACTTTAGATGAGCTGGTCTAACCTGTAATAACAGATCAATAGCTCTGTGTGTATTAGCCTTGACGTAGCAGTATCTGTGATCTGGTATACCTGCACACACTGGTCTGATCCATGTGTCTCTGACATGCTTTTCTCACTGCACATGCTGCAAATTATTCCAAAAAGCATCCAGAACTTTTGAAATTGCAGTTTACAAGCCTCCAGTGCCCATAAAGCCAGGAATTCCCTCTGCAGCAATACCATTACTCCTGTTGAGTATAGTCTGCTGTGTGGGGAAAAAAAAGAAACATTCAGTCTTTGTGTATACATTTCAAGTGGCTACAAGAACATGTGACAGCACTTACCACACATGCATGTTTACGTTGCCATAGAATCACAGAATGGTGTGGATTGGAAGGGAACAAAAGGTCGTTTAATTCCAACTCCCTGCTGCCATGGGCAGGGACACCTTCCAGTGGACCAGGCTGCTCAGGGACTCATCCAATCAGGCCTTGAACACTTCCAGAGTTGGAGTATTTCTTTCTGGGCAACATTCTACAGAATCTCACCTCCTGCACATTAAGGAATTTCTTCCTAATAGCCAATTTAATCCTGCCCTCTTTTTTGTTTAAAGCCACTCCTCCTTGTTCTATCACTGCACACTCTTGTAAGAAGTCCCTCTCCCACTTTCTTGAGGCCCCCTTTAGGTACTGAAAGGCTGTGAAAAGGTCACCCCAGATTTCTCTTCTCCAGTCTGAACAATGTCAACTCTCTCAGGCTTTCCTCATAGGAAAGGTGTTTCATCCCTACCATCTTCTTCTACACATACACTAATAAACAGCAGCAGGAGCAGAAAAAATCAGAATACATGCAGCCATGCTTCCTGGTGTGATGACTTTTATAAGCTTGGGACTGAACTAAAATGATTATGAGCATTTCTATTTCATCCTCTTGACTGGGCTTTTCAGATGTGCGGAGAAGCCAACTGAACTACCCCATGTCTAAAAAATGGCAGAGGAGAAGAGAAAACCCTGGACAGCAGCTCAGAGGTGAGTTACTTCCAACATTCCCTTGGTTACATTGAATACCAATTTGTTTCTAACAGCAGTTTTACTCAACCACAAGCACCAACAGGTTCCACCTCCTCAAAACACCTCACTGGGAACGTGACTTCCACCCTCCAAGAAAAGTACTTGCTCTTTCCTTTCAATCAAATGCCCCATGTCCAAGAAGCCTAATGCCCTTTTTTCTTCTTCTGTAGCAGAAGCAACAGACATCTTGCCATGCCCATCTACAAGAAGGGAAGGAGTCTCCTCAAGAAACTTGAGTTGGAGGTGCACTGGATCTGCACAATCTTCGGGTTTGGAAGATCAGGGTGCAGAGGCTGGGGAACACTTCCCAGGGAGAAGTGTAGGGATTCTGATTTTTTTTTTCCTCTGGAGAGGGGGAATACAGCAGCAATGCTTTGAGGAGAGCAGAGTATATAGGATTAGTAGATTTAGAGTAAAACAACTGAAGCAAAAACTGTGGAGATGCATCTTTGCTTGAAATACTAGCAAGACCTTGTTTTGGCTTACACTTCTTTTATTAATTATTGTCTTTCAGAAAGGAGATGCAGAAGTTTGATAACTTTGGTTTAGTGATAGATCATATAACACCAATAAAAAGTGGTGGAGGAAGCCCATTCCTTCCTAATTCCTAATAGCTAATGAAAACTGTGACAGTCATTACTGCCGTAGGGGTTCTGATTACCTCTGTGGATACAAGATTTTTCTTGGCCCACAGTCAAATGTCATCTCTGCAAACAGCTCACAGCAATTCTGCCCCTGGGGGGTTATTTTGGAGCCGCTGACTTAGGTGGCACTGTTGGGTTTACTGTTTTCTTGTAAATGTTCCCAGACATTTTGGTGCCTGCCTAAGTACAGGACTCACCAAGAGCAGCCAATACAGGTCATAAAACACTGTAAAAAGAGAATTTCCATTTCAGCTGTGCCTCTGTCCTGAATTCAGGACGGCTGCCTCTGAAGCACTACACTTAGGGGTGCTTATGATTCACAAGAAGTTTCCAGCCCACACAGTAGTTGCAGCTTTTATCTCTTTGGCTTTGATCTCCTCTGTATTCTCTTAAATATAATTAAACCTGTCACATCATTTCCCATCTTACAACTTTCTCTCTGAAACAAAACATTTATGCACAAATTAGGAATTTTAAACAAAGGCAGTTCCAAAGAGTAATAAAATATATTTGGGACATTTCAGCTCCACCTCATACATCATTTACTGACAAATGTGGTGCATTCCATTCTGACTAACTCCTGAACCAGAACATTTTATTTCATTTTTTTCAAGCACAGTGTATTTTACTGCAACTTTTATTAATGTCTGCCATTGCTAACTTGGAATCTTCTTGTGACATGAATTTGACAACTCTGGCATAAACAAAGCACAAATCTCTCTGACAAACTGCATTAACTCCATCTTGTGGCTTGACACATTGATTTAACTAATGATAAAGATCTTTAAGGAAACAAATTCTCTGAAACTTTTGACAAATCTGTGCATTGTTCACAGTTTTACCACAGGCCAAAGCTGTGTTTGCCCCCTTAAACAACTGCACAAAAGTTCAGTGTCTAAAGAGATGTGAAGAGTACATTATTGCTATGAACCATTCATTTTATTCCTTACTGTGTAGGCAGGCTTGCACAGCAGAAAGAAACAAAAAAAAACCAAACCATTTTTCAAAGCTGTTTTTCATTGTCCTGTTAAAATGTGAACTCAGTCCTCCAAACTGTTGTATCTTCAGGAAGAATTCTCCACTTTTTATTGGTAAGATCTTTCCTAGCATCTCTAATTGCAATATCCCTTTACATTCCAAGTAGTTACAGGTTTATCCTCACAATATTCCCTTCCATCCCATAGCAGCAAAATTATTACTGTCTTACAGATAAGATGATAATGATTACATGATTACCCACTGGAGCAACAGAATTTTGAAGCATAGCAAATTGTTATCCCATGTTGAAGGAATGCTTTAACACTGACACTAGAATCCTCTGCAATAAGAAGAAAATTAAAAATAGTTGTTAAGAGCAACACCTGGTATGATTTACTCAACTGAACAAAATGGATTACATGAAAGACTGATGAGTTACATGAAAAACTACAGAAACTACTAAATGTGCTGTGCTGAATTTCATTAAAATTCTACTTGAGCTACAGGATGTGATGGCTCCCTCAGAAGGGCAGGAGCTTGTGGTTAACACACAAAAGAGATGAATCACAAAAGGGCTGTACTTTACCTTGCTAGATCATGTGAAGAGTTTCTCTAAACTCTACCTAAACAGGGTGTTGCCAAGTCAGAAGCCCTGTCCAAGTGTCCTGAGCCAGGTGAGGGCAGCCAGAATGAGGTAGAGTTGCTGTGCCCATGCACTTTGGGTGTGATTGCATCAGTTCTTGTGTTTCGCAGGACCACTGGGGCAAATGCACACATGCAAGAGCTTTCAATGATTCTGAAGGCAGCTACTGCTTAATACCAGACAAGTGACAAGTCTAGAAACCGAAATCCTAGATTTAGCTATCCATAAGAAGATTAAAAAAGGATCCATTTGGTTTTAAGAACACTTAGAGGGGGGAAAAATGAGCACCAGCTATTTCCTCAAGCTAACAGAAGATGACACTGCAAGGTGTTGTCAGTGCATGGGAACAGAAGCTACATAAATTTCAGGGGCTTTAATTGATGAGATTTTTTCACCTTTAATGCAAGTCTCATGATATTGGGATTTTTATAAAGCCTCCAACTGCTGCAATTACTTCATTCCTAGCATCAGTGTTTCCACAAAAAAAAAAAAAAAATATTTCTATCCCTCAGTGGCTTCAAGATACATTTCTACCATGACCACTGAAGTCTAAATTACAGAACAAGAATGAAAAAAAAAAAATCCACAACTTTTTTATGTATTATGTTGGCAATGGGGATAGTAAACTAGGAATTAAATGCACAACAGTTTTAAGTGAATATAAGAGGTACTTAGCAACAGATTGTACAGATGTGTTGCCCCATTATGTGGAGTCTTTAATTTGCATGAATATCTGGAATGAAAGAAAGTTTATTAAGTCTCTTGAATTTGAAAATATTAAAGGTACTTTGGCTTGTGTTGTGCAAAAAATGGAATTAGATGCCTGTCATGGTTCTTCCCCAACTTTAAAAAATGCCCACAGAATATGATTCCCAGCCCTGTGTCCTGTTTGCAATGCATCCTGGAGAGATGCTCTGTCAGCCTCATGCTGCAAATACCCTGCAAGAGCTGTCTCATATCTTCTCAGAGGATTTGTTATCTTTCAGTCACAGATCTTTGGTACTGGTACTTAATAAAAGCTTCAAAGAAAAAAGAATTAAAAGAAAGGAAAACACAAGTAGATGCTCAGAATGAAAGGATGAATAAACAAAACAGAAGCCCAGTACCTTGAGAATGTGACTACTCTGAGTCTGCGTTTTACAGGTGAGTGAAGGCTAGACAAGTGAACACACAGCAGTCTTAAAGACAGAACACTCTCTTTTAGGGGGAAAAATAAAAGGGTTTTTTTGAGTCATACCAGACACTATCTGATGTAACAAGTTTTGTCAGCAGCTTGATGTGCCAGCACAACCTGACTCAAGAGAACCTCAAAGGAACTGATTGTTTCAGGTGTGTTTTGTTTAGAAACACAGTATTTTCCCATGTTCCAGTCTTCAAAATAGTACCAGGCTGGAGCAGACTCATGTTGCTGGAAGACACTGATACTTTTGCTGAGCTGACAAGAGAATATCACTTCTAGATGTGCTCTGTAAAGCATGTAGGGCTGTCATGTGTGTCTCATTAAATGAACTGAAATGCTGAGCTAGCAGCATAGGTTTTTATTTATAGAGCCCTACTCTTTCAGATGTGTACAGAAGATAGTGCCTAATATGCAGGACTATCCATACTTCTAGTTTGAACACTGAACATATTCATTTTGGAAAGAGAATGGAAAAGGTGAAGTACAATGAATGGAGAAAAAAAGGTGAACCAGTTACTAATATCACCTAAAGCCTCTACTTTGAGAGCACTGTCTAATTGTTATATCAATAAATTGTCCCATTTATCCCATGTAAACGGAAATTTTCTTTCCCTGTTTTCTTGTACTGCTCTTTGTCCACTGCTGACATCTTGCACTTTGAAAGCAAAACCAACTCAGTAATTACCAAGGACTCATTTGAAGAGCAAAAGCCTCACATAGTTCCTCATTCTCACAGAAAAGCCTTTGGGACATGATGCAGAAATAGAGGAAAAAGTTAAAAGGATACAGAGAAATATTATCAATCATTGCTTGTGATTTATTTGGCTAAAAGATAACACCAGTTCTTCAGTTGTTCAAAGTGGGCCACTGTATTTCTAATTATAGTACAAAAAGAGGAGATATCATATAGGAGGTAGGTGGGAGAGCATGATTTTCAACTTGCCATGATAGAGTTGTGAAAGATTTAAGGTTATTTACTAGGGCAGGAAGAATTAAAATAATTGACATTTATCCCTTCAAACAAATAAGATCTAAACACAGATCTTCAGCATGGTCAGCATGACAAGGAAAACAAAACCCCTCTGCAGAGGCTGAGGTATGATGCAGACCTACACATTGACAGAAATATCAAAGAAGTTTCACAGCCTACTTCAGACCACACAAAAAAAGGAGGTGAAATGCTGTCTTCAGAGAAATAGGTTGAAAAGTTGTATCACTTTACCATTTTCTAGTTGACTTAGAGCTACAAAACATTTTCGAAAATTGTGAGCAACAGTGTGACAAATAAACAGTGAGAGACATAGAGTAAGGGAAAGAAAAAATTGAACAGAAGTTGCAAAATTGAAAACATAAATGGAATAATCATGGCAGCCAATAACATTTACAACTGTGGCATTCCCTGAGAGTCATGAAGACTTAAGGGGCATAAATGAAAAAAAAAAAAAAAATAAAATCCCTACAATTAAGAGTCAAATTTTGTTTGAAAATTTCTCCTAATCTCTCTCTGCCGCCTCTAGATCTAGGTGGAGAAATCTGGTATTTTTGTAGCTGGCCAAAAGTTGGTAGGAAAGCTCCACTCAATTTACTTGAATATTTTTAACTTTACAGCCTTTGGAAGAGTTTGCTGGACTTCACTTCTAATGAATCAGTGAAGTCAGTTTGTTCCAGTGAAGTGCTAAAAATGTAACAGCATAAAAATGGGTGTGACAGAAAGGGTCTTGGAAAGCCACTGAGACACATACAGTGTGAGTGTTCAAAAATAGATAAGCAAGAAGAGCAGCGGCTGAAACCAGTACAAACACTACACGCTTCAGCTGATGCCTCAGGTTTTAGCCTTTGTATATCTCAGATTCTATTCTTCTTTAGTGTGCAAGTCTAGGCTTCATATTAGGGGATGGTAAGTTGTCTTCACAGAGTAAGGAGACAAAACAATTCCTTCTCTAGCTGGGGACCAAGGACAAATGATCCAAATCTCAGGCCCAAGAGCACAAACAATGGTGGAATGAAGAGAGAAAAACAAGAAGGATTGGACTTCATGGCCTAAAGCTATAACTGGACAATTAACTCCAATATGCAAATGGACCAGAACTTATAAAAGTGTGAGACCCCATGACTGGTTGTCCATTTTGTGGCCATTTTGGGTCATACTGCCCAAGGTGGATCTATTGAGGCCTCTTAGTAAAACGCCTACTTTATTCTTTAGCTCCATCTAGTCTCTGTTCTAGGTCAGCCTTCACAAAACACCACAGCCAGGTCTGCTATCTTAGCATACTTGTCTCTTGACTGGATCCAGGTATGGCTTATTCTATGCTCTTATTTCTAAATAAAAGAATGTCTAAGTCAAACCACCCTTCTGTTTCCTGTTGCCCTCCATACCAAAGAAGCCTTTCAAGAACCACTCTGTGTGCTGACATCATTTGTGTTGATAATACAGAGAAAATATTCTTTGTGCAGCCAGCACCATCTCAAGTACAGTGTAAAGGCAGCTGTGCCTAATTACAATAGGTGGCTTTTTGTCAAAGGCCTTGAGAACAAACTGTGTGTCTTATTTGTCAGGAGAGCTGATCCAGTTGTTAGCAAGGCACACCCATAATTCTTTGTGGGCTTGGCGTGTTGTTTCTGCTTTCACTGATTAATGAGATAGTGCCCCTTATGGCAGGTCACAAATTGGATTCTGTAAAAGAGGACATTAGAGGTTTACAGCGTCTTTGGGAAAAGAAAGAAAAAGCAAAAGCAAGCAAGAGCACGACACAATGGGCATTGACCAGCTCTAGTGGAGTGTTGTCATTATAGCACCAGGGAACAAATGATCATTTCTTAAAGACTACTGATATTCTGATCTGCAGTGCAGACACATTCAGAACGTTTTCATCCTTGAGACTTTATTATCACTGAATCTTGAATGTAAACTCAGTAATGTCTTGGTATGTGTCCCACTCTCTCTAATGTCCTTGGGAAACATGAAGAGCTTCTCAGCAGCAGGCTGACTTTAGGTGCCCCTCCATCACTTCTGAGAAAGGACCACTTCAGTGCATGGGTAGCAGCATAACAAGATTGAGAACCTCTTGAAACCACCTGCATTGCACAGTACATCACAGCTACTGACAAGGCACATTACCTAGGTGATATCCATCTGATCTTTCACTGCCATGATGGCACTTTGGTGAGCTGTTAAGGCAGGAATTGCTCTTTTCATCTGCCACAGTCCAGCAGTTCTACAGAAATATTTGGTCTTAACTAAATGATATGATGGTCAAATATGCTTTATTTTTAATCACTGTTTGGATGATTTATTTTGTGTATATTCAATCTAATGGGCAAGTACTTCCAAGAGTAAACATATTAAGCAGCTCTTGAAAAACCTAGAGAAAACAAGATTCTAAATATGCTTGCAGTGCATTAATCAAATGGCAGAGTAAGCAAATATTGATATGTAATTTAATCTTACAAACTGTCCACAAATAAAGACATACAAATCCATACAGAGGGTTTCCATATCTGTCCCTTGGTTCATAAACAAGCATAAGCCCCACTTATGCTATAAGACAGGGAACATGAGTTTAGGAATGTGCTTCCTATCATTTGAACTAGAGAGTGCAAAAATATATCAATAACAGCTTTTAATTAAAAACAAAACAGATACTAATGCCAAAAGCAGCCTCACAATGGATTTGTGCATGATGGCTGGACACAATTTTAGACAGGCTGGTGAGGTTTGCAGCCCTAAAGAGCTTTAGGGCATAACTGTTAATGGCAGGATGTTTCCAATGTGCAAAAAGAGCTTGGCAGCATTAGCAAAATTAACTGCAACAACTGCAAGGAAGGCTGTACTCTAGGCAGAGAAACATCAACCTCTACTGAGGCAGGGATAAAAAGCATAAAGATGTCCTACTCCTGCCTAAAGTGAGCCATTGCTTTAATGATACACCCTGGCTCTGAGTGACCCTGGAACAGATTTTTGGAAGGAACCCTGGTTCCTTCCACATCTGAGCTCCCACAGCTCTGCCGTGCCACATCCTGCACAGGTACAAGGACTCTTTCCATATGGCTGGTGTAAAACTCTCCTTGAAAGTGAACCTCCTGACAACAGACATCTCTGAAGAAGAGACTAGCCTGCAACACCTGTAGAGAGCACACTGGCAGGATATCCACACTGCTGGCCCATGCTGGAGCAGGGGAGTATCCCCTTAGAAGGAAAAGCCCATGGTGGAACAGGTCTGTCCTGAAGGAGTGCTGCCCATGGAGGACCCACACCAGGGCAGGGGAACAGTGTGAGAGAGAAGAAGAAGCAAAAAGGAGATATCAGGGGATCACAGCTGCCCATTGTCCATCCCCCTGTGCTGTTGGGTGGGGAAGGTAAAAGAGTGGTATCAGAGAGTGAAGCTGAGCCTAAAAGAAGCCGTGTTTTGTGGAGCTTAAACTCATGCCTTGGACTGGAACACATAGGACAGGCATGCTCCTTTCCTGCCTGGGCAGGGCATTAGTCTGATGCTCACATAGGTGAATCACTTACACATACAATTTACAAGCCTCTGAACTCCTGCCTTTTCTGGCTCACAATCAATAAATGGCTTCTGATGTTTACTTAAAATAATTTGATTTAAATATCCATTAAACTATTGCAAAGGTCAAGACCAAGATTCATAAATCTAGGAACAAAGAATGCATGTGCGGAACACCAAGAAGAAAAGGAGCTATAGGAAATAAATTCACAATGCAATAATGAGAGATTAAACAGATGATACAAGTATGATTGATGAGCCTTATCATAGAAAAATTGCAAAAGCTCTCTGATTTCTTCTAGAAAAGGATTATGGGTATCAAAACCTCAGAATTTATTATTCTGATAGATATCACATATGAATTACTTCAAGCATCTCTTAGCACAGTGACAAGAGCCTTCTTATCAGGACAACATACATTTCAAAGACACAATAAGCATCAAATTTCCTTCATTAGAAGAAAACTCTATATACACAAAAATAAAATATTGAAATAGCAGTACTGGATATGAGTTCAAATAAAACACACTCTTCCTTTTCATAGGCCACATCCAGATGAGGACAAAAACTTTTCACTTAAACTGGTTTTGATATTTCTACACTATGAAGTCCCAAATCTAATAGTGTTTTTTCATAGAATCACTAGTTTCTGCAGGAAACAGTATATGTGGCTGTCTTGCAAGACAATGAATTTTCTGTCAAGTGTATCCACCAAGCAAGAATTGTCTCTGTAACCCATGCCATAGAATGTTTTGCTCTACTGGAAGAATTCTTTTCTCTATCAGACTCCACTGTAAACTAAAAACTTCCTGTGTCTAACTTGTGAGCTGTTGCATCCACTCGTTGCTGTGATTTTTGGTGGCGCATGCTGTCTGCCCCATGGAGCTGCTCACCAGTGCTGCTTTGGCAATTCTGTGCAGGTGTGAGGCCAGAGTCACCTTCCACATGTAAAGATCTAAATAATTTCTGGAACTGTTGGCTCCTGAGTGTGTGGAAGGGGCACAGGAATGCAAAGCTGGTTGCACAGACCCTTGAATAAATGAGAAGAGCCTTAGGGCACCCAGAGGCAGTTCAAGCAGAAGGAGCTACCCACACTTTGCCTTTTGCACTGATGCCCTGTAAAATTTAGACCTTGGAATGCTGTACTCATTGGAAAGAAAAGTCTTAAAATGTCACTGCTTACAACGAGACACATTTAAAACTGTCCTTTAATTGCATCACTCCTGTCTCCTCCCTCCCTTCCTTGTACTTCCCAGGGAAGCAGTGATGTCCTGTGAAGTAGGATGCACCAGGCATGCTTCATTAGAGGCTCAGTTCTGCAGTGTGTGTGTCATACACACGGTACAGAGCATGTGTTTGCTGTAATGCAGCATGAACCAAGGTTCTGTGCTTAAAAATCGTCATTCATTTACCTGAAAAATGTAAAAATATACCTACAAACTCTGAGCCACAGACAAAGGCTTCCTGAAACCCTCCAGAAAAAAATACAACACCTTGTTCCAAAGATAAGCAGAAGATGCAGCTCTGGCAGAAACAAGAAGAACAAAAGGAAAATCAGGTTCATGAGAACGTCAAAGCATCTTTCCCATGAGCTGTAAATTTATGTAGTTTTTCAATATTGCAATTCACAACATAGAGAATAGCTGAATTTCCTGATTCTCCGTGGTGTAAGGCATTTTTGTAAGGATTTCTAATCACAATTTTCCCTGTTGGTTTCATTTGAAGTTAATAATGTATGTGGTGTGGGAACTGTACCTATCCAATCTGGCATGATTCTTTAGGCTGTGAGATAAACACACTGAATTATTGCCCATTGAAAGGGATCACCATGCAGTGACAGAGGAAATGGGAAGGCAGCAGAAATCAAGAAAGGATTTTAAGTAGGTGGATCTGGAGGGGGAAAGGTTGCACCTGGCCTCTGGTGTTTCCAGACTGCTGTTTTAAAATGTGTATAGCTTGTTCATAAGTGGAAGTTTCAGGCAGCAATTTTGATTCTTGTTTTGATTGCCAGCTATACAGGACATGTTTTTTAGATGGAAAACAAAAAATAATGATCATTAGTGTCTCATGCTCTGGCACTGGATGCCAGTGTTTTCCAGTCTGCAGAGCTGCAGCACTGACATCTCTGTCATTCTAGGTACAGTAAGAGAATCTCAGTAATTTATGGATTGCGTCATACATAAGGAATTTGTAGCAAAGCATTTTCTAGATTTGCTCCACTGATAACATACACCTTAGGTGATACAACTGCATCAGTTCATTAACTAACAGTACCTTCCAAACACATCAAGTCTTCTTTTGCAGGCCTTTTGTGATGAAGAGTTGTAAGTTCAAATGAAATAAAAATTGAGGCACATTTTTATCCCAGATCAGAGTTAATGTTATTTTTGTGATTTAAAGGAAGACCTTAACAAATTTTCTAGATTTATTTTCTGATATTACTTATCATTCAAAGATGATATAATAATATATTCATCATTTAGGTTCCTATTCTTCATGTATTTCTGTCTAAAGTGGGTTTAACCTGATTCCTAATGAACTTTGTTATTTTACAACATTAAGAAATGAAATGTCAATTTCTAAAAGAAAATGGTGGGTTTTAGCTCCTACAAGCTACAGATGTTAATTAGGATCCAGGCTATATTAGGTTTTTTGGTTGCTTTTTTTTAAAATTTTTTTTGTCTCAACATCTAGGACTTAAAGGTAAGGTTGTTAACTGCCTTTAATTAGAAAATTGACTTTACATTCTCTGACATTAGCTCCACATTTTTTCCACACTTGACTCGGTGGAAATTAATTTGGAAATGATACAAGGCAAGGTGTCACTTTCAAGTGGCATTTGGTTGTGACTATTCTCTTTTTAAAGATGGAAGTATTAACTGCCTGTCTCTGTGGATGCTTCTCCTGTTTTGACATGATTCTCTGATCCTCTCTTACCTTCCTGGTGCCCCCCCTCCACAGCTGCATGGTCACCTCCCCACGCAGTTTCCCAGGAAGGGAACACTCCTTGTCCTGTGCAGGGAACCCCACAGCAACACTCCCCAGCTGACAAACAACACAAGCATTAATTGCTGTCTGCATCCATTTGTGTGCCAAATCTAGCTGCTTTCTGTCTCTGAAGAAAATTGCATACAAAATCAATAAGCTCAGGGAAAACGGCTATAAAAATGCAATTCTTTAAGTGGAAGGAAAGTAAATTGCCTATACTTCTCAGGTAGTTTTGGATTTGTTGCCTGTTTCCATATGAGAGATTTCCTTCCCAATAACTTAAGTCTCAGAAATTATTGTTAGTCAGTGTAGGCTTAAAAGTCTGATGCATTAATCTTTATATATGTTCCTTTCTATTGCCTCTTGCTTTATTTATGGAAATCATTTTGCTGGAGTAATACCATAAGCTATACAACTTGTTTTCACGAGGAACTGAAGTTGTAAAAAATAACTCAAAATAAAACTAGACATGAAATATCATTTGAAAAGCACCACATAACAATTACAAATATTTATTACTTGTAGTAAATATTGTGCCAGTTTCTATGTAGGTGAGGCTTTTTAATACTGCTACAAGCCACTATTTATACCTCTTCTTTATCATCCAGGAGTTTAAAACCTCTCAAGTGCCTCCTCCTTACTTTGAGGATTCACAGGCCACCTAGTATCTTTTAACACATAGCCCATCTAAACAGCAGATTTACAACTCTGACAATAAACTCAGACTACATGCAAGAGCTTTGCCCACAACATAGATAGCAGTGGGGGTTTTTTGGATAGAAAAGAAAAACTCACTTTTTGCAAAAGTAAAGTAACTAAATCTCACCTGAATGGCAGTAAAATATAATATGAAAGGACTTTTTATTTACCTCCAGTATCTCATCAGCCGTTCTCAAACTGGTTTGATTCTTTTAGACTCCCAGTGCGCTCCAAGCTTTTATGCCAGCAAGCCAGACACTCAGCTTGGAAGAAACCACCAGAGGAGTAAGTGCTGTAGATGCCATAGTGTTTACAACACCTGGTTCATGAACTAAAGGAGAATAATGAAATAAGTAAGATAATTGAACGTGTGCAAATAAACTGAGGTTGATTTACATCTGTATCTCTGGAGCTGGGTATGCAAATACCAGTATTTATGCACTAATGTTGCACCTGCAGGAATAATCAGAAATGCTGTTTCTGGTGTGAAATGCTTTGCCCAGGTATGAATGTGAAATTTTAATTAAAAAAAAAAAAAACCACCAAATAAACAACAAAACAAATCCACCTCTAAAACCTGTGAAAATCTTGATTCTGGGATACTGAGGAGACAGGGAGGGAGTTAAGAAATTCTGATTTAGTTGGTATCTGAAAACCTCGATCTAAACTTTTGTTATTATCTATCATCCTGGGAAGTATCTCCAAGTCTGTTATTCTGTTCCCACCCATGTCACTGCAATCACAAAAGGTAACAATTCCTGTAACCCTGTGGGCACCATGTGTGCCCCACAGTGGGGCTGCATGCAAGGGGTGTATGATGGCAAAAATGTATCAGATTATTTTTCAGACATTTCAGAATTTAAATACTTTTAATAAGAGAATAATATGATTCATTGGATTTGCAGACGAATGAGAATTTGTACCCCTGCTTGATTTAAGCATACTGACATCACCATCAGCCATCTTTTGTGCTCACAGTGAGGACTGTATGTGAACTCTGTGGTGTAAACAATGCTCTCTCATCCCATAACCACACTAAAAGGGCTGATGTTATTCCCAGAATCTCTGCACTGGGCTGCTAATTAAAATACCATTTGCACTAGTGAAACTCCGCAAAACTGGTATTTTCTGATTTTGTTTTGAAACTAATTGCAAAAAATTGCCTAAATTGCTGTAAAAGTGACTCAAATCTGATCTATTCCCAGGATTTATGAATAGGGTTATAAACAGCTTCATTTTGTATTATTCACAAACAAGTTTAAGCTGACCAGAGCCGTGTTTCACTGGTCCAAATCCTATCTAAACATGCTTCTTTCTAGTGCTAGATAGCAACATCAACATTCAAATTAATTACAAAACACCACATAAACAGCTCGAAACACTTCCAAACCTCTTTTCAAATTGCTTCATAATTTCAGTACTGATAAAATAATTGTTCTTTTACTTTTCAGTAACCTTGTCAAATATTTTCGTAAAATCAGAGAATATCCTGAGTTGGAGAGGACCTGCAAGGATCACCGAAGCCCAGCTCCTAGCCCTGTAGAGGACACCACAAGAATCTCACCCTGTGCCTGAGAGGGTTGTGCTCACACTTCTTGAACTCTGTTGGGAGGCTTGGGGCTGTGACCACTTCCCTGAAGAGCCTGTTACAGTGCCTGATGGTTAGCTTAGTGTTAGGGTAAAAGCTGAGCCTTTGCACAAACGTATTAGCCTCAGTTTACATCCTGAAATGGTGACTAAGAACCTGAGAGGTCCCCAAGAGAAATGTGGAAGGTCCATTTTTTTTTTTGCAGGATTTTAAGAGCAAGTTAAATAAAGATGAAGCAATGATGGCCAACACACTGCCTTTGCAGGAGTTGAACAGAAGTTGGTATTGCTCCCTTAGCCTGAAGACTGATAATGGTCTGTGATTACTAGAGACTGTTTATAAAATTATCAGAATAACAAAAAAGAAAAACCATCAAAAAATTGAATATTCCTACTTCCACAAGAAACAGATACCTTATATTATGGAAAATGCAAGCAAGAAATGCATGCTCCAAGCCAGTTACCTTTCCAAATGGTCCTTTAGGAAATCTCCAGATGAGAGTGTGGCAATGCTGAGGCTAAAACAGCAGTTCCTATACTCTCGCATGAGAACTATAAGCTTTAAGCATACCAGTCCAGCTGGTATGAAGAAGCAGCTTTCAAAGATTAATCCTTAAATATACACAGGAGCTGTAGAGTAAGAGTTTGTATTTTAGTTAAACCACAAAAAGAAAGAGTTCTAAGTATTTCCCAATGCATGTGGCTGCTCGCAGATCCTCACCTTGCCACAGGCACCTGCCAAAACTCAGAGGGAGCACTTGGGCTGGACAAATGAATATTTTTTAATGCAACTCACTTAAATGTAAAACTGCCATCAAGGAGCACAATCCTGCAGCTGGGTCAATCTTCTCCTGTATCTTGCTCACTACAAACCATGTCACACTCTCTCTCCAGCCCCACCACCTCTGCTCCTTTTCTCTGTGCCCAGTATTCAGCACAGCCTGCCTACAACTTTGATGTCAGTGAAGAAAACCAGCCTGCTTCCTCCTGGTGCTTTGTGCCCAGGCCCAGGAATACAATATACAACAGCTTGCAAACTACCTGGCAGCCACTGAGTGCATGCACGACTCCATGTGATTCTGCACAGGCAGCAATTTAACACAGTCCCATAAACATACGAACAGAGGATTTGAAATTCTCTACAGAATGTTTTCTTTGTTCATTTTTCAGTATTGCCTGCTATCAAACTTGTAACAATTTTGGTTTGGTTTGTACAGCTTCTTGCTTGATAGGGCTTTGTTGCATAATGAGGATCAATGCCTACATGTTCTGCTCCTGTAAATGGTAATTAATGACTTGAAGAGTTTGTGCTCATCTTTGCAGTGCATTTGGGCTACACAAACATTTTTACAAATGCTGGCAGCTGGCAAAATACTGGTAAATAATGAATAATATAACTTAGTTAATAACAGAAAACCAAACACATTGATTTCATTACAGATCAGCTGTTGGTACTTGCAGAGAGCAGTATCTTTCTCCATATTGCTAATTACTTCAAAACATCAAAAGCTTTGAGCACTCTAAATTTCATAGCTTAATTACTCAAATGGAGAGAGATTTGCATTTCAGGTAGACAGACCCGTTGGAATTAGACTGCTATTATCACTTTACTTTGACACCTAATCACAAATAAGTACTTTAGGTCAGATGACTGATTTCATCCAAGATCTGCTGACATAGCAGAAGGGCAGTTAAATAAGGAAGAAGTCAGCTTAAAGTCATCTTTAAGAGCTCCCACATCTCAGCATAATTTAAAGTTTTAGATATGCCTGCAATAGCCTTCAGAAAACAATTATTCTAAGCAAAGACCTTGGCATTTCAGCAGCACTTAAGCCACTCCATCTTCTTATTATGTACTTCCACACTGTGAATTAGGGTTTTTTACTCAGTTTGTGTGGCAACCCATAACTTCTGGTGGCAAGGGAGAACATCTCTGAGGAACTGCCAGAAGCTTCCACGTGTCTGGCAGAGCCAATGCTAGCTGATTCCAAGATGGATCTGCCTCTGGCCAAGGCCATCAGCAGCAGTGGCACTGCCTCTGGGAAAATGTATTTAAAAGGGAAAAAAAAAAAAAAGAAGTTATTGCTGAGAAACAAGTTGTAGCCACAGAAGAGAAGAGTGAGACTACATGATGGGAAGAGCTATATAGACATCAAGGTCAGTGTAAAAGGAGGGGGAAGAGGTGCTCCAGGTGCTGGAGCTAAGATTCCCCTACAGCCTGGAGCACTCCACCCCAGAGCAGGTGAATGGCTGAAGGAAGGAGTGACCATGTGGGAAGCCCACACTGGAGCAGGTAGGACCTGTGGACTCAAGGAGAGAGAAGTCCACACTGCAGCAGGTTGTCTGGCAGGACTTGTGACCCCGAGGGGGACCCACACTGGGGCAGCCTGCGCCTGAAAGTTGCACCCCATGGGAAAGGACCACACTGGAGCAGTTCATGAGCTGTAGGTCATGGGAAGAGCTCACATTGGAGAAGTGTGGGGAGAGTTGTCTCATATGGGAGGGATCTCATGTTAGAGCAAGAGAAGGACTCCTCTACCTTAGGAAGGAGCAGAAACAACATGTGATGAGCTGATCATAACCTGCATTCCCCATCTCCCTGCACCAGCAGGGAAGAAGAGGTAGAGAATTTGGATTAAAACTTGGCCCTGCATGGGAACAAAGAAAGAAGATGTTTTTAAGATTTGGGTTTACTTCTCATTATCCTACTCTGATTTGATTGACAAAAAATTCATTTCATTTTCCCCAGGTTTCCTTACTGGTATGTGATCTCTCTCTGTCCTTAGCTCAAGCCAAGGTCAACCCACCACAGTCTTGTCCCAGTCCCAGGCTTGTCCCACTGCCAGAATGCCTTGCCCAGTGCACTTAGGCATTTATATCAGGTAACCACAGTACAAGTGTTAAAATATATATCCCACCTTATGTTTTTGTTTTTAACATGAGGAGTTGGTGTAATGTCCTATGGAGCCAAACTGCATTTAAAAATTGAGCCCACCCATCGTGTTTAGAGGCGGTCTTTCAAGGAATATCTACAATTTCATTTGCATGCTGAAAATTTACAGCCACATCCACAGCATGCAAAGTTGCTTCATCTCTCTCTTTAGATGGCAATAACTAGAGCCAGTAGTTAAGCAATGGAAGTTCATTCAAAAGTAACATCTGTTTGTACTTCAGATTTCAAATCACATTGTTGCGTTTGCTTTTCATCAACACTTCAGCTAAGACGAGCACTGGCATTTTGCATAATATTCAAGAATTTGCTTATGCAAAACACAGAATAATTACTTGTAAGATTTTGAAAAAAAATCTCATAAGAGCTCACATTTTCTACATTCTCATCTAGATGTAAAATGTATAAATCTAATATTCCTCCACTCCTTGTCTCTGTCTGAGTTTTTGTTAGATGACATGTGCTGCTTTGCACATGAAAAGCATTCTTTCTGCAAAACTAGCCTTCTCCAGCTCTTTAGGTTTGTGCTGCTCTGTGGTACACTGGTTTCATTGACTTCTACATGGCACCATTGATCAAATGATCTGTGCTCATGTGATAATTAGATCCTACAGACTGCTGACTAAAAAACAGCTTTTGGGAGTGTTACTGGATAACTTACTCACAAGTCCTTATGGTCCAAACAACACAGACTGATAAAATGGCAGGGAGTTTAAAGGAGTCATGAAAATTATATCAGCTGGGGGTCAGGATAGCAATTTCTCATATTCACCAAAATGCTGAGATTAGAGCAGTGGGGATGCCAAAGCACAGTGCAGCTGAAGGTGGTTCAGAGGAAATTTATACCTGTAACTTGCCGTGGTGACCTGCATGATCCCCCATGCATCTTTGTTCAGGTGCTTTGAAGTCCTTCTTAAGGAAAATGCTAACACAAGGAAGGACAAATCTATAAAGAGAGAAAATAAATTTTAAATTATAACAATTTTTTTTTAGTTCTTCAGGCTTCAACCTAGATTTCCAAAGGTGACCAGTGAATTTATGTTTCTCATCAGCAACACATCAAAAAGCCACGATCTTCAGAAAAGTGCTGAACCACCTAGAATATTTAATATACTACTGAACAGCCTTGGAAAGTTGGGCCACTCTTTGCACAAAGGTGAAAATTTTAAAATATTACTTTCATTTCAGACATGCACTCTTCTCATTGAGATGCTTTCTTTGTTTGTTTCATGAAACAATGACAGCTGCAGAGAAGGCAGGTGGTGTGGAGCTTTCTTTGTTCACAGCTGCCTGTAGGACTACTGCACGGGGCAGACTGGGACTTTGTGTTTTTTCTTATCCTTAGTAGTCCTTGTAGAAAGCTGCAATGTGCTCTTGCTGAGTGGTGGAGGAGGGTGGGGACAGGAGCATGTCATGATGTGGTCATGTCCCTGTCCAGAGATGAGGATGTCAAAACCAGGGAAACAAGAACTAGCACCTTACACCCCGAGGAGCCCCTTCCTGCCTGCACAGGACTCTCCTAGCCTCAGATCAAGGCTGTTCATCCCACATCTCCCTGACAGCTAGGTGACATCTGTCCTGGGCCACTTATGTCACCAGTTCCCAGTGACAGAGACACAACATGCCCAGAAGCTGGTAGCAGCTCTCTCTAATGCCACTGTGCCATCTTAAGGGTTGTCGGTGCCACATCGGTGTGACACAGTTGTTTATCTTTTTCCACCTGAGTGAGAAGAAGGTAATTTTTAAAAAATAAAGAAAGAAAGAAGACATTTTAAAAAGTAAAAAGGGGAGAATAACACCCAATAATCAGCAATTTAAAGAACAGCAGCTCAGCAATGGTTAAAAGGGAATTAAGAGAAATGGGTCCTACTCACTGCCCAGTACTAAAGATTTGCATGGTAATTGCTCTTGAGATTTGTGGACTTGGAGGCTTAATTCAGGGAGAAAAACGCACTTTGAGTGGACTGAAGGTAATATTTCACATCTTTAGAGCGTGAAACCTGTCCAATGCCAAACTGTAGCTGCAAGTGGCTGACAGTGCTGAAGACGTTTGAGCATTGACTGCTGGACTCACGTCTGCTTTTCTTGGAACTGAGAAAAATGATATTTCCAGGAATGACCTTCTACAGGCTTGTGCTGACCTGTGCTACAGGCTTCTCCTTGTGACTGAAACAAAATGATAAATTAGTTTTCTTCTTCTTAGTTCACTGTAGACTATTATACCCTCTTGAACTGACAGGACAAGGGGCAATGGGCACAAACCAAAGAACAGGATGTTTAAATGCTTCCAGGGATAGAGCATCTACCTCCTTTCAGAGGTTCTCTCTGAACAGCAGGAAACTCACTTTCAGGATGACTTGACACAGGTTGCCCAGGGAGGAAACTCCAGTTTTGGAGGTATTCATGGTCTGCAGAGAAATAGCCTAATAAAAAGTGTATATTTTGCTCTGCTCTGCAGACCCATGCTTAATGTGATCTACAGAGTGCAGATATTCTCTTCTCTTTTTTCTTTTCTTATATTGAGGTGTGGCTTTGAGCTATTAGGGGTTTTTAAGTTTTCTTGACAAGAGGGCATCATCAAAAACTAGCTAATGAGAACTCAAGAACTGTGGAAAACATCTCTTCCCTCAGAAAATTATGCAAGGTTCATGAAATTATCCTTTCATTTTGAAAATTTTGGGTCAAAGCCTGCTCTGCTCAGAAGAATTTGGAGCAAGAACTGACTAGATAAAATGCTGTGCCTCTTTTTCTTATTCTATATATAAAAAAAGTAGCAGTATATTTGGTAAAAAAAAAAAAAAAAACTAAAAGTCAAAATTACATTCATACTCACTGCAATTAAAAATAAACCCCAAAGTATTTTTATGTTGTTGAGTGATGACCTGTTAGGGAAGCAAACAAAACCCAGAGCCACTGGGTATAAAAATAATTTTCAAATAAGCTGCTTATTGCGTCCCTTTCTCTTCTGCCTGTCCCACATTGCTTTCCAGAGGAAGAGCTCAGCACAGAAACTGGTGCTTGATAAGGTTTAATTTTTGCTTTGCTCTTTCCATTCCCCTTTAAAAGCTGAGAGCTGTGGCTTTTCATCAGGTGAGCCAGAAGGTGCTGGAGCAGCGCTGCGTGCAGCCTGTGGCAGATCCTTCCTTGGGTCAGCTACGGCACAGCTCTCCCTCCACTCCCACATCCCTGGGCATCCCTCAAGGACGGGCGGTCTGTTTTTCTCTTTACAGTGTCCATATCCACCATATCCATCCTAATTAGTTTGAACCAGGCTGTAAGGATTAACGAGATCCCCTCAGTAAGAGGCTTTGCAGAAAGGGTGACCTCCCACCCTCCCAAGCTGTGTGTGTGTGAGCTCAGCTGCAGATATTTGGAGCACTGTGAATGGTAGACCTGCATTCAGAAATGGCACAGGAGACTCCTACTTTCCCTTTAAGCTCTAGAAACCAGACACTGAATTTTTTCCTTACAGAATTTTATGCCAGTATAAATGCCACCAAAGTTGAAAAAAAAAATTCATTATATATTCGCCTGACAGGAGATAACAGGTCCCCGAATGTACCCTCTCTGGACTTCAAGGTTTTGATGTGCTGCTTCTAATTCTCAAATTATCTGGCCTCCTCATTTCCCTATCTAGGCCACCATACTTCACATGGTGCTATTAATCATATAAAAACTATTGACCTTTTTCTGTTGTAATCATTGATTTCAGCCTATCTTTTGGAACTTTTGGCTGCTTTTATAAAGTGTCTATGTTGCTATGACAGAAACTAGATTTGTTTTAATAGGATAACAAAATATGAATGCAGAGAATTTGGAAGCTGTAGGTCAGCAAATATTTTGAGTGACAACGCTTTGGGAAAATTGATAAAACCACAAGTAAACCAGTGTTGTTGGAGCCTGATAAGGATTAAATCAGAAGACAAAAAGAAAGCACAAAGTAGGTGTGTTAAACAGAACATGGACACAGTTCACAAAAAAGGTGAGGTTAGAGAGGACATCGAAACCAGGGCCCTGAAGTAAGTTCAGACTTTTGTATCCCACCATGATTTCTCCTTAGTGCTAAGATCAATGGGATTTTACCTTGGCTGTTTTAGTTTTCCATAACAAAACTGCTGAGCTCTCACTATGCAGCTCATATCCTGACCATTGTGAAGAACAAATCTCCTCAGGACAGATTTTGCTTTCTATTACCAGTCAGGGTAACTCTAGGCTTCAGCAAAATGAACCTGGATTGACATCAGTGCTAATCAGAGCACAGTATCCTGCCTGAAGGGAGCAGTCTTCAGGGAAAGTTATTATATTTGTAACAATTTCTATTTTGCATTTCTATTCTGTTTTACCATTTATTAAATGAAACAAAAATTATCTTTCTTATTCCTCTTATTGTTCTTGGAGCTTCTACTCCTAATTCTGCCACCATTATTAAACAAGTCCTTCTTATGCTCTTTAGTAAAGGTACTAATGTTACAGGTATATGCTTCCTGCCTACTTTTGATTAAATAATTCTCAAGTTGAAGACTACTGACGACAGAAAATCTCACTCTGACAAAATGTATAAAAGTTTAATTACCACAAAATACTGAAGATATTGTGCAAGTTTCCACTGCCTTTCCCAGCGCTCTTTTATCACCCCCACCACAGTGGCTTGTAACCACATTTGTCTCTAACACCAGACATGATTGTATGTTAGTTTATCTGCATTTCAGCTGTCCTCTCCTGAATCTCATCTAATCTTTTCATATCAGTCCTGTGATGAGAAGTCCTAAACTGCACACATTTGTGATTGCATTCTTACCAAGACTGCCAGAAAGTTGTTACTCAGAAAGAAGCAGGAGTTATTTATTTCAGTCACTCATTCTTACCCTTAGCAGGTCAGGCTAAGCTGCACGAGGGACATTTACTTCTGTGGAAGGCTTAGCTAAATGGGGAAACTCATATACCATATTATATCTGTACCACAGATATTAGTCCCCAGCACACTAAGGATAGCAGAGCCAGAGAAATGTTATTTCTTTATAAGACAGCCTTTTTTTTATTTTTTAATATGTATCCTTGTGTTATTTTTGCACTATAGCTGTGGAGTCTTTTAACCCCTTCACTCACTAAATACACCACACTGCTGTCACCCAGCAGCATTGAGAGACACAGATTACTTAGTTCTTAAATATTAATTCTCTTAAACCAGTCTAAACCAGTCAGTCACCCCTGGTCACCTCTAAAAGGTTACACCAATCTGAAGCCATACTCTCTCCTTGAAACCTCTCTCCTGGTTGCTGTCACACCATCATGGCAGCTTAAAAGTGATCAAGCTGGTTTTGTCCTATTTTACAAAGATGGCTTTAAGAAACACTCTTTTTTTCCTTATTCAGAAATAACATCCATTTCAGGAGAATAAAAAAAAAAAGCCTTCTTGAAATGATGCTTACGTCTCAGAATGCCATAGGAACCATGTCTGATGGGTTAAAGGGATGGTATTAAGGAATATATGCTCTCATTTTCTTCTTATCCAGACAATATTAAAACATACAAAATACATGGTCCTTATACACTGGACAACAACAACAGCACCAACCACAGCAAATGGTCATTTCTTTGAGAAAGTAATTGTAAATCCCTCCTTGGAGCTGTGTCTTGCATGTGACCCAAACTGCCCCAGAGCTGTTGTAGCCAGCAAAAACCCCACTAAGGGCCCTGGCAGAAGTGCAGGACAGTAGGAGAATTCTACTACTTAAAAATATAGAGTTATGTCCCAGCAGCCTCTTAAATACTCTAAGAAACTTTTACATGTTATAGCTCAGGTGCTGCAGCAAAATGCAGGAGGTTTGCAGTCACCTCTGATATGATACCTCTACTTGTCATCTTCGAGACAAGATAACAATGAAACTCTGCAGGAAGGTCTTCAAAATGGTCTGGTGAAAATGGGCCATGCTGGCCCTAAGGAAAAGCCACCCCCCAAGTTAATAACCCAGGATTTCACTTTTAGCCTAAAAAAAATAAAAAATAAAAAAAAAAAAAAAAAAAAAATATTCATAACTCTACCTTTCATCCCAATTGCTTGATTTTAGATATTATTTTATTTTAAGTGCATGGTTATAACTTGGAGTTTAACCATAAGCTGCCATATTGTGTATATACTTACTTGTGCTGCAATGTAATACAGCTGTGGTGTGACACAGCTGATTGAAATCAAATACACCATAAATTTAAATTTCTGCACTTACTGTGACAGTCAAGGCGTCTGAATTATGCAGAAGAAATAACAGAAACCATAAACTGCATTTTAAATGCCATGATAGTCTTAACCACAGAAAGTGTCTGATCCATAAATGAATAAACCTCCACAATTTAAACATGAATTCCAAATTATTTTATTTCTTAAAAATCTAGCACTGATTTCGGTGAATTCAAATGTCTAATGGCTTTTATGTCTATTATTAAAGACCTTCTTAGGTATTTCTAAATGTAAAAAATATGAACACAAGCTCTGCCAAGGCTGAAAACCAGACAAAGTCCCCACACTTATTTTCTGCTCTATGCCATGTCCACATAATTTTTTCCATTAATATCAAAAAGTTTTCAAATATGTATCCAGCAATTTGGAGATATATAGATTTTGCAATGCAAATTGTGTTCCTTCCTATGTCAGGGTTTATGCTAAATTAACTTCAGGGAATAAAAGCCAACCAAAAAAATGAACACAAAATGAAAGAAAGAAAAAAAAAATTAAAAAAAAAAAATCAAAACCATAAGGAAGCTCAGTAGTCCTGATATTTAATAAAATTTTCTGTGTTAAAAGATTTCTTGAGGTGATAACATAAGACTAGACACAAAAGACTTCTTAACAACCACAAATCTAACTATAAAATAGTGTTAATTTCAATCCATGAATCATCAAAGGGGAAAGAGAAGACAACACCTCTGTAAACAACAATTTTCTCCAAATAATGTATATTCCTGAAGCTATGGAGTGGTCCAAACTAACCCTGGCCTTTCAACTTGATGGGCAACTCTACCAAGACCCAAGAAAACAGGTACACCTCCTCTAATACCAGGCTTTGCATCCAGCTCAAGGGTCTTCCTAACCCCACTGGACTTTGTGTTCTTGAACCTTTGTTTTCCTCCACATAAGACACCCCTAGATCGGACTCTGAAGACCTAAGAAAATCCCAGTCACAGTTTCTGCAGTGGTTATGCTTAACAGTGCTGATCATAGGTACATTCTTGATTTGAGTTTAAGACCAGGTGCCTTCCAAGTGAAAAATCAAATGGGTGATCTTTTTCTTACAGTTCAATTAAATAAATATAAAATTTTGAAACTATTGTGTATTTCCCATCTGAAAGCCTACCCCTCCTTCACCCATAAAACTGCACATTAACGAAAAAAATAATTCCAAACTCCAGTGAGAGAGACTCTCATCCCAGTAGAAGTCTTCTTTCTGTAACATGTCCAGAAATCAACCTTAATAACACCAGGCATTTTCAGCTGGGTGACATATTCAGTTGAAAGAATCAAGACTAGCAGCCAACCACAGGTCAAATTCTTCATGCAGGCTTGTAAGAAATAGTGGAAAGTGAAGCCACAAGAAGCATCGTCTATTCTTTTTTAATTAGGTGAAAACAAAAGACATAAAACAACCTGCTGCATTTCCAGATCTTTGGGGCTTTGATTGGAAAGCAACCCACTCCTCCTCTAATTGTTCAAAAAGGAGTTTCCTCCTCATTCATTTGCATCTCTTTCTTGTCCCATTTTTTTTTCAGAGAGATGATTTAGCACCAGTGTCCACTGAATTAAAAAAAGCCTGATTAATGTGCAGCAGCTGACATTACAGCATATACATTCATGTTAGTGATGAAAGAGCCTCATGTAATTGGATCAGAAATTGAATAAAATAATGAAAAATTTAACACAGCCTTTGTCTTTATACGTTACAGTGGGATGGCTGTAAGGTCAGGAGATGGGAAACAAGGAGGGGAGTTTTAAATGCTTTTCTGGTAAAAATTTGTCTAATGCATGCCCATGATTAAAACGAATGTGGTACCCCACTGCGACACAGAGGCACAAGAGAGGGAATAATAAATTGGTGGCATTGACAAAGTGTCATCTGTTATCTGCTTTAAAATGTCAGGTCATGTCATTGCACTGAAATATTTTCTCACTTGATGTATGTCTTACAAAGCAAGTTCAATGTTTGGCACTTTTCGATTTCAATAAAAGAAAACATATTTTAATCTGGAAAGCATAGTAACCATCAGGAAAACAAAGTCAATTTAAGGCTCCTATTTGAACACTTTTTCAGAAGCCTCTTGAAAAATCCTACTCTGAGTGACTTGGCTCTTCATGGAGCCCTATTCTTACTCACAGAGACCTGGCTGGCTTTCTGCCCATTTTTTTTTCCTCTTAAAGAAAAAGTTAAGTATGTTTCTGGGATTTCAGTACCAAAAAATGAAAAAGAGAGAAAATTTAATTTCATTAGAACTTGAGTGTAGTGATAAATAGAACAACTTTTTGATCACAGAAACTATTAAGGGAATATTTCCAAGGCTGACATTAACTCTGTGCTAGAAATACAGATGGGGAATTTAAATAAGTTGTGACATTATATTCATGACAAAATCCATGAAATAAACAAGACATCTTATAGGAGAACATTTATTATGTTTGGGTTTGGGTTTTTTCTTTTTTTTTTTTTCATTAATGGAGAATAAACCTTTTTTTCCCATAAATCTGTCAGAAACATGGGAAATTAAAAAGTGGGGGAATGGACTGATAGTGATAGAACACAATGCAACTTCATATTAAGTCACAAATTTAACTCACAGGATGCATTTGCTCTGGTGAAGGGTTATAGAAAAAGCTTTCTTCTACAAAGTGTTCACAAGCACAATTCTTAATGAACCTGACCATTTGTTAGTTTTTGAACCTGTTCTCCAAGGAGTATTTTATGTTATCCTTTGGGAAACATGCCGAAAATGAAAGCAATGTGGCAGTGATGAGAGGCAGCAGCAATTTAAAACCTAAATAATTTGATGTTTTTCTGGGTAGGTGTAGACCAAAGCACTCTGTATCCTGATCTGCCTATTCCCTGAGACACAAAAAGGCTGAAAGTAGAGGAGTTGAAGGAGAGAATGCAGCACATGTACTTAGGGGCAGATTTGGGAAGTAGATGACTCTGTTTTGCTGAGAGTGTTGAAGCATTGGGGCAGAACTAACTGAGAAAGCATCTAGAAAGTTTGATTTTAAGTGCCAGTCTGCTTTTGCAATATTTTTCTTACCTCCGTTTGTTTGCAGCCCCCTAAGATTCAGAGCAGCATCCTTGTACAAAGCTCTGGACCTGCCTTCATGGACTCAGCAGCAAGTTTGCACTGGTAAAGAGTGTGCAGAAGGGACAGACTATGAAGGTCTTGGCAGGATAGGCATGGAAAAAAGTGAAAAAACAAAGGTGAAAATATTTTTCACCTTTGTGAAAAAATATTTAGCTCATTCTCAAACTTATTTTCACTGGATCCTGCTTCTCTAAGCTATTTTTAGGGGTTTTTTTTCTCCTTTGCTGCAATATATTCAGCTCATCAGTGTTCACGTGAATCCTTAAACCAATTCCTTCCAAATGACATTATTTAATATTTCTGGCCCACTTTATCTTCACCAGTTATATCCAGAGGAAAATTTGGAAATACAGCAAGTAATGCCATAGAAATTAAGATCCTTGAGACTAGGCTTTATTCTGCTTCCTCTGTACATCAGTAGCAGCACAGAATATCTCCACTGAAATCAGCAGCTGCTCTTTTTTCCTGTCGTCCTAATGAAGATCAGATCCTGGTCCACTAAGCCTCTCTTTCTCCAGCTCAGTGGTATCTCAGCACCAGTAATAGTCAAACAGTCTCTCCTTACCACAATTCCTCTGGAAATATACCCCAGAATCTCAGGAGGTAAGCACAGTGGTGAAAGAGCTGAGGAGGAACAGGGTGCAATTGCACACAGAAAAAATCCATGCCAGGTGTGTACTAAAAAAATAATATAAAGCAATGTGGCCCTGTTTCTTGGGCCTTAATTGCTTTCCGTGTTAATGTCTGTTTTGTACAACATGATATTAAGGTCTAATTTCTGCTCAGCACCTCACTCAGCACACAGCAAGTTCTCTGACACTTTTCACATTTCCCTACTCCAGCTAGGAAGTTTGACATCACCTTGAGCTGAATGCCTTGCAGACACTGGAGCAAGCAAGCACCCTCAGTGCTGAGGCAATGTTTCACTTCAGCTATTATGGCACAATTGTTTAGACTAGTGGAGTAATAAATGGCCCAATTGTCCACAGGGGACCAGGAATTGTCAGGCAAGGAGGATTATTGCTGTTGTCTGTGGTTTATTAGCTAGCATTTTGATTCAATGCCTGATGGAGATTCATAATTAAAATTTAATTTGTGTGTGAGCTTGTAATAGACAGACAGGGAAAATATTCATGCATTGTACAGGTGATAGGGAGAGATATTTTCTCTGCCTACAGACTGAGTCCAGTGAGAGATGCAGGAAGTTTCTCAGGGTTAGCATAGCAGAGAAACTTGAAAGTGAACAACACCCTGATCTCTATTGTTAAGAGCCTATTACAATGCATGAAAAATCATCAAAAATATGTGTATGGTTACCTAGAATTAGCTACTAGAAAATACTAAACAAACATGTGCTTGAGAAATCCCACTTTCTGAGCTTAGGCACCTGTCTTAATGATGTCATAGAAATGCCTTCATTCCCTTTAGGATACCAATCTGGTAATCCATTCCTAAAAGTACTAACATACTCTTGGAACAATTGTCCTCCTGGAGGAAAAGGAGTTGCTTCTATCCCTCAGTTAGTATTGTTATAATCTAGTACATAATTTTTGTCTTGATTATGTTTTGGGGGGTTTTTTATGCATCATCATAATAAAAAAGATCTCAGTCATTTAAGTGGTGGGATTCTAACATTAAGTTTTGCCACCAGATATATTCCAACAGTCCTATCCCACTTACTGGAGTAAATGTAAGTTTTACCATGAGCAGTGTTAGCAAGATCTTACCACTCCTAAACACAGCACACCAGGAAATATCTTTTGCACTTCCAAAAGCAACATTCGGATAGTTCATTTTATATTTCAGTCTGGGCATGTTTGGCATTACTATTGAAACAGTGAATGTCACATCATTATGACCTGATCTCGTTTGAGCAGCAGAAAATAAGTATTTGTCTTCTACTGCCTGAGAGGAAGCTGTGGCGGAGGGAGCTGCATCCATAGATGTTCCACATGTACCACAACTTCCAAACTACCCACACATATACTCAGGCTGCCACTGCTGATAACTCCTTTGACATTAGAGGCTGTGAGATACAGCTCCTCCACTGCTGTAATCATCTGTTGCATGCCTATAAACTCCCTGCTTAATAAGAGTCCACTTATAAATTCCAGATCATTCAGATGTTCCTGGAGTATTTTCTGACAGACAAATCATAAAAGCAAAAGCAATTACAATTTACCAATGTGCAGCTATGGCTGGACATTATTATCACCTTCCTTGAGATTTATTAGGAGACAAATAACAGGAATGCTGGGCTGCAGACTGAACTGTGCAGGCTTCACAGCATACATGTCCTATCTGCTTCCTCATCACTGACCAGATCATCTCCCAGGGCATGTTCTCAGCGATTCTTCAGCTTCTCCAAAAGATAGACAATTGATGTCATAAACAGGCTTGGCTTTGGTTTCAAAGATTAAGGTGATGCACAAAACTTTTCTCCCTCTAACTGATTTCATCATCGTGTAACATCTGAAACACTTTCCTTTAATTTCTTTTTTTTTTTTTTTCATTCTAACAAACTCTCTAGGACTGGAAATCAACCAGTGGTCTCTGCATCTGGTGGATGCTAATTACAGCTTCCTATAACTAATTTTTTTTAAAAAATAATTAATAAGAATGAAAGCAAATATCTATGAAAATTGGCAATAAGGAATAAAAGCCATTTGTAAAGACAATTTCTGAACAATGGCTGAAATTAAGAATGATAGATTTTTTATTTTTTTGAAGAAACATTTTCTGGTTTATGGAATTCAATTAAATACTTTGTGGAGTCCAAACTCAAGTATATAAATTCATATTTGGGCTCTTAACTCTACTGAAGTTTCATATTAGTAACCAGAAAGTGATTTTGAAACATCTTAGACATTTCATTGAAACTGGCTTAAATTAAGAACATTATCTTTTTGTAAGTTTGTATTTTCTGAAGAAGAAATTTGCAAATCTAGGTGAAATTCCCCACAAAATTCTAACTTCATGGAATCCTAAAACTAAACACACAAAACTGTGGCTGACTGGTTGCAAATACTTTTTCAGCTTTTCTTTATTTATAACAATAAGGTATTTAAATACTGAAAATATTTAAATATTGAAAAGCCATGAGGAAAACACGGATTTGAAAACAAATACATCTAATTGCATGATCTTACTAGTATAGTTCCTAATGGCAACAGAAAAAATAGTATTTAAACAAATGGTAGATACATGTTTTTTGAAACTCGTACTATCAAAATCCTAAAAAAAAAATTACCTCAATATGCTATTAAAAACTAGCAATAAAACAAAAACAGGTAGAAGTAAACAAAGAAGTTTTATACCCTTTCTCTTTTTTGTCTGGATTTCACTGATAGTAGTCTATATTCTGGGCATTAAAACACAAATCCTTTTACAAGAAGGCAACAAAGTTTTTTTAATTATTATCATATACAAAACATTCTAGTTGTTACAAGAAGCCTTGTTATGCACATAGTCATTGGCTTTGATAGAAAAGCATCCGGCTACAACACATACAAGGGAAAAATGCAGTAGACCTAGCATCTTACTTGAAAGTTTCAGCCCTCAAGTTTCAGTCCTAAAGTATAGAAAAGGTACATTATTTGTATAGATAATGCTTAATTATGTTTTTATTTTTAAGCACTACTCCTTTGATAAAACAAGTTCTCTCAGAGTACTGTTTATCGAGAAACTGAAAACGGCACAGACAGAAGTTTGCACATTTGATTATTGTTAATGTGTGTGTCCAGCAGCTGAGTGTGCTCACCCTGGCATTCCTGCATTTGCACTGATTTCAGACAGAGACTGGGGGGGTTGGTGACGCTCTGTTCCCTGATTTCCCTCCTGGCACAGCTCACAGTAGAGGAGCTGATAGGAAGACAACCCCTCCTAAACAAATTACAACGTTACAGTGGCATGGGAGCATTCCAGGGAGCATTCACAGGCAAAGGGAGGCAGCCCTCAGTGAGCAAAACTCAACCTGTTGGGAACATGATGTCCCAAAAGCAAAGAGCCTGCCAGAATGAAATTCTATGAAAAGAGGTCCAAAATAGCCTCCTCTTATTGCATCCAAAACAAGTACCAAGTACTTTGCTGATTAAAAAAAAAAAAAAAACCATAAAAATCTGCTGATAAACTTTTACACCTAGCTCAGTGTGCTGGTTTTGTCTGGAACGGTTAATTTTCTTCACAGGATCTGGTATGGGGCTGTTTGGGATTTGTGCTGGAAACAGTGTTGATAACACAGGAATGTTTTCCTTCTTGCTGAGCAGGGCTTGCACAGAGTATCCAGGTCTTTTCTAGTCCTCATCCCACCCCACCACAAGGAGGGTGGGTTGGGGAGGAGACAGCCAGGACAGCTGACAACATAAAAATCTGGGGAAGAAGGAAGGGAGGAATGTTCTGTTTGTCTTCCCAAGTCACTGTTTTGAGTGACAGAACGCTGATGTCCTGGGCTTGGCATGGGAGGCAGTGAATGAAGTCTCTGTTTTGCTTGGCTTGCATGCATAGGTTTTCCTCTTCCTTTAGACTGCCTGTATCTCAGCCCAGGAGTTTTCTCCCTGTTACTCTGCTGGCTCTCACCCCCATCACAAGGAGAAGTGACCATGCAGCTGAGTAGGGATTAGTTTCTGCTGGGGCTAAAAAAAAACACCCAGCAAAATCCAAATGCATCCCAGCGAAACTTAAGGTAAATTATTTTATATTTTCCCTTATCTTCTTCAGATACTGATAAACCAAGAGCAAAGGCAGCTATATTTTGTCATTCCATTTTTCAAAACTGAAGCCTAGTCTTGAGCAACTTTGGTGTTTTCTGAGAATAACATTAACTTCTCTCAATCACTGTAAGGTAAAATTGTCACTTAGGAATAACACCACAAACAGCTCTTGAGCTGTACAGCATAGAAAATCTCTTCTTAGTTACACAATAATTTTTAAAATTTTTTTAATTTCACTTTTTGTTAAAATAAACTTTGTCTTTTTTTTTCTTATGCCATGAGAAATAACAGAGCTACCTTCAACCATGGCAGAATTTCACCAACTGCAAGATCACAGCCTAAATTAAAAAGAAAAAAAGTCATATTTTTGGAACAGCTCCAGAAGCAAAGTGAATTCTTCTGACTTTCATTAGAGCCTGACAGGCACAGATTATACCAGTCCATAAATTCCTCAAACTTTTTATAAGGATACAAAGGACTAATTTTGATCTCATATTAAAGTAAGTATTCACAAATAATAGTAGTGAATCAAGTGAAGAATAACTTATTCCCAATGACACTCTTGGAAATCCAGAACCGCTCTATTAATTTCAGTAATATTTTTGCAGTTTAACATTAACATCAAAAAGGTGAGAGAATAGGGACCACCGGAGCATATCAGCTTAAAAGGTGTCTCACAAGTGATTAAAGTTCCACAAACACTGGTTCTCCTCCAGAATAATTCCACAGGGTGACATTAAATAGTCTTATTTTGTACCAGTCTTTGCATTAAAGTCTGATGGCAGCCAGCAGATCACAGCAGGGCGTTGGTAATTTATAGGGAAATGCAGAGGACTGGCAGCAGAAGTGGTTGCACTTCAGTGGATCTCCAAGCAGCCATTGCTGCTGCATAAACAGCACAAAAAGGCAAGACAGGGTGAAGCTGCTGGTGAGGGACAAGTACACGACAGACTCCAGAAACCTCAGAACAAAATGGTAGCAGGAGCTTCTAGTAAAGGTAAGATGATTTTCAGAAAGCTGGAAATGCAGGCCTTAGAAACAGAAAGAACAGAACTAGCCGCAAAGTCTGAAAGTGGAAAAAGGTACAATGGTATAGCAAGTAAGGACATCAAACAATAGCTTGAGTTTTAAGCTTGGCTAAGGTTGACCTTAAGACTGCAGGAAAATATGCTTAGCAAGATAGTAGAAGGTTTTAAGTGTAATGATGGAGTATTGTGTATTGTTAATAGAAGTAAGACAAGCAAGCATTGTGTGAAGCAGGTGTATGTGTGCTTTTAGTAATTGGCTAAAACAATTGTCTGTAAGCTTTAGCAATATGCTGTTGGCTAGAAAGTTGTTAAAGTGCTCTGTAACAAAGAAATCTTTGGCTGCTGCTGGCTGTACGTGAGCTTTGCCATCTTCCTATTGCATCAACCATGTAAATGAGGCTGATGCTGCAAATAAAGCTCAAGGAACATACCCCAGCAGTCCCATCCTATTCGTGAATGAAAGAGGAAAAAATTACCACACCAACACAGAACTCCAAGCAGCTGCATAAATACCACAAAAAAGCAAAACAGAGCGAAGTTGCTGCTGAGGGGCAAGTACATGACAGACTGCAGAAACCTCAGAACAAAATGGTAGCAGGGACTTCTTCCCTACAGGGTCACCTAAACTAAACGTGGTGCGTTCCAGCAGAACTCTCAGCCCACAAGCCCAACAAGCACTGCCCCACAGGAAACAGGCACAAAAACCCAACAAATATTCACTTGTGCTGACTGGGTAGCAAATATGAGCATTGTGCACGCAGAACCGGGGCAGGCTGCAAGGTGCCTACTAAAGAAGCAGCAAAGCAGCAAACAGCCATCCCAGAGAGCACAACACAGGGCATGAAAACCATTCCAGGTAGCGTAAAAAGGCTGTAGAACAATATCCAAGGGGGATAATCATTAATGAATTTTTAGAGGTGGAGAAGTCCAACTGAAAGCTAACTGAATTAATCCTCCCTACTACCCCAACATCATGATGAAAACTCGTAGTGTGATGCCTAAAGAAAATTTACTGGTCAATGACGGAAAATCTGAAGTACAGCTGCTCAAGTCCTGAAGTGGATAATAAGGTATAACTATACCAAACCCACTCCCAGGAAGCACTGGGAGAACCCTTCATGCTGCTGAACTGGTGGTACACTGTGCAGGATCACTGTTCATTTGGTCAGGAACATCCTTACTCCTCACCCTTTAAAGACATATATAAAAATACACATAAAGTACTAGAGTCACACAACCTTGCAATCCAGCCCTCACATGAAAGCTAACAAACATCCTGGGGCAAATTTGCATTTCTGGTGAGAAAAAACACAGAAGAATGGTACTTCAGATGTTCACAGCTCCTCTAGGCATCTTTCCAAGACACGCCAGTGGTCACATACGAACAGCTCAGATCCAAGGGTAAGAGAAAAGCAACTGAACTGACTTTTGTGCAAAGGCACAGCCCAAGAGCAGGGAAACACCACCATGTCCTACTGTCTGAGCTCCTGTGCTAGTCTGACATAGGCAGGTACAATGTGAGCTGATATCCACAGCCCATTTACATGGACACCACATAATTTTGTTATCCAGACATCTGTAACATGAGAGAAGATCCAGAAACTGATTTGCACATACAACATATGGCAGATGGCACATATATGTTTTTGCTGAGCAACACAGCATGAAAAATTACAAGCCAGAGAACCTCAGGAAATGCTATCAATCAGATCACAGTAGCCAGAATTTTAAAATGGCATTTCAAATTTGTCCCTGACATGACTGCAAGAAGTGGCTTGTTTTTCCTTGCAAAAATACTTATAAAATTCAAGTCAGCTGACAAGCAGAGTGCCTACTTATTCAAGAGAGTTGTCCTCTTATATGGACAGCATGAAGACTATTCACAATTTTGCAAGCTTGCTTGTTAGACTTCATGTTTCTCTTTATAAACCAACCCTAAACTCTCTGGGATTAGAAATAAAAGTGTGACAGGAAGAGGATCTCTGTGAATGATCCTTATTAAGGAAGTGTGCCCTCTGAAAAATGTGAGAAATCATTCATCTGCAATGTCAATCCTATATTTTCAGTTTCCCTCACAAAGGTACTCAGCAAGGCAAGATATAGCAGCTACAGCAGTATCTTCCTATTTTCTGACAACCATCTGTATATGTCTTTCCATTCCAGTACTATAATATTTTGATTTTAGATATCTGTACATAAAATCTATTACTGACTATGTGGAATATCACTTTCAAATGGTTTGAGCAACACTAGCTTTCCCCAACACAGTTTCTCTTAACAGTTTCTGAGTTTCTGGTTTTTTATTTCTTTTTCATCCCGTATTGATATGAAAACTAAACCTTTATAGTATTCAGAAGTCAGAACCCCAACTTCCCTTCTCCATTTCTATTCAATGTCAGAGTACTTTGGTTCAAGGTTTCCCTCTCCTACATTTTGTCATTTATATAAGTGCTCAGAAGTCAGCAAAAAGAAAACTAAAGCACACAGAGGCTAAAAATATCTCCAGTTATTACTGGGAAAGTAAGTGTGCATCCAGGTGAAAGAAGGGATTTCTTAACTAACATTAACATCACTTTAGTCACTAAACAGTGATGCTCATCCCAAGACCCACACAAAGCAAAAAAAAAAAAAAAAAAAGCAACAACGAAGTCTAGCTGAGATACTGTCCCTATTTCCATGACAAAGCACTAAATAATGCCTGCAAAGTGCACAGCCAAACAAACTGCAACTGTTTTCATGCAGGGATACGCACTGCTTGATTTATCCTTACCTAACATCTGTTTCTGAGAAAAAAAATTAGACTTCATGAAATGTTTACTTTCATAAGTAACTCAAAGCAAAACAAATTAGGAAAGCAATGTTAGTAACAGTACAGTCTTAACTACCAGAACAAACTAAAGGGTACTAAAGGGAGCGAATGACAATGAAACTTTAATGTAATTTTACCAATCTATAAGAAAAACAATAGCAATTCCTACCTAAATGTTTTCCTTTGGAAGAAAAATTGTGCAAGCCAAGCCTAGCTTTTTTTGCCTATGTATCCTTAACTTCAACATCTGCCAAAGAAAATGCAGTTTTATTTAGGCTGCAGCCTAGTTTTTTCAGTCTGTTTATGCTTTTCTCTATTGAAAATGTCATTAGAAAAATATTTAGCATTTACAGGTTGTGGCTATACATCAAATCCATGACTCCAAAATGCCCTACATGGAGCATTCTGGTATACACCAGCATTTCTTTGTTATGCCAGATTTTTTTGTCATTTTGTCCAAAATCCATTCTATCAGAGACAAGCTGTGGTGCCTGCATATAGTAAAATTTGTCAGCTTAAGATTTATTTTATTTCAATTGAAGGGGCAGTGCAGGGAAAATTTATTTGAAACTAGAATTCAGAGAGAAAATTGCAAATTAGCTTCTGGCTGTCAAAATGCTGCACTCTTTAAAGATGAAATAAGTAAACAGTTTCAGAGGAAAAAAAAAAAAAGATCATAAGAAAATCTGCCATTTTACTTTCTTATTTTTTCCCCTGTTCCGTCATTCATATACAGCTCTGTTTATAATCTTTCTTTTCAGCAAGGACAGATTGTCCTTTTAAAAATGATACTTTCTCCCTACCTACTACCACCAGGAAGATAATGTTGTGTGGACTCATCCTGAAGAGAAGGAAGGTTTTTTAGGAGCTCAAAATAAACCAAAGAGCTGAAAAAGAAGAAATTAGGTTTCATTCAGCCTTTCTTTGCTTTTTCTTTTTAAATTAATCTTCTAATTTTCTTTTTATCCTTTATTTTTATTTTTCACTGCAAGCAGAAATTCAGAGATAAAGGAAAACCAAGCAGATTTCTCTAACATCAAGCGAGGGTCAAATAAAGGACATTGTGCACCTTGTCAAAGGCACCTGTGCTCAGCAGCCTGAACACAAAATGATCCAGTATCACTTGGCAAATGGTTTCTTTATTGGATTTAGCAAAAATCCTTTGGCTTTTGCTGCTGCCATGGCTGTTGTGAATCGGCAATAATGCTGTGCTTCTTTTTTCTGCAGGTTTTGGTTTTATTTTCTTCCTTCATGAGGAGATTTTGAAACAAAAGACACAGTCTCTCTCTGCTGCAGCAATGTGGAAGAGCTTAACCAATTCCAGGTAAAGTGATTACCCTTTCAAAGGGTTTTTCTAACAGAAACAGATTTTTTTTTTTTAAACCTGAAAAACCTAGGGAAAGAAGAACAAGGAAAACCCTAAAACTAGGAATTTGTCATCAACACATCGATCTCATAGTCATTTGAACTAAATCAAAGAATGCAAAATGAGATTTATTTTCCTTGGATAAACCCACCTGTGCTCTTCTAAAAACACTTAAAATGGCAGAAAGCAACTGTTCCCCTATATCCTCACATTGACTGATGACTGCACACTTAGACACACCAGCATATCCTACAAATCCCTCCCTTTTTTCTCCATAGTATAAACGAGTGAAATTGAAGCAAGGTCACCAACAAACATCAGACCAGCACAGGAGCTGACTATGCTCATGCAACTGTTTTAATTTTTGACTGGAATGGCTTTTTTCCTGCTCATTCTTTTTTGCATCTCGAATTTCCCTGCTTCTTTCAGATGTCTCTGGTGCTTATACTTGACCTTCACTCAAGTTGTTTTGTAGGGCACCATCAAAATTCACCTCCACAACAGCTGAATCATACGGCTTTTTATAATATATACAATGATGATTTCTTGCCCTTCAGAGAATGTTAATTTATCTACCCTATAATTCCTTACACTGGTTCAGCAAAAATAGGAAATATCTGTAAAACCAAATAAAAATAGAAGTGTTTTCTTTCTCTATCAAGAAAACCAGAAATCTGCTGCCATAAGTACTATCGTTCCCTCAGGCTACTTTGTCACATCTTTTAAAGATGTTTGGGAAGTTACTGCAACCAAAAGAAACACTTCAGAACAGCTCCCACTCTGCTCCAGCATCCCAAGGAGCTGGAGCTGAGCATCCTATCTCAGCTCCCATCTTGCAAAGATGATACAAAGCGAGAACACTTCTGCAGAGGCAGGAGTCTTTGGCCAAGGTGCTAATGCCTGTTAAGGAGCTTTTGTTTGGGAGAGGAAATGGCAGAGTCCATGAAGTTCCCTCCATTCATGCTCATACGACAGTAATTCTCCCTTCATCTGCACAAACTCACCAGCACTTCTACTGAGTTCTTATAAAACAAGCAGTAAGTGAGGCGTCCAGATATAAGAAAACAATCACATTCCTTTCCAGATGGCAGGTGATTACTGAAAAAGGGAATTTTTTTCAAGCAGCTGCAAAAGCCTAAGTAGGATTTGCCTGGTAATACCAGTATATCAGGCCTTATTCAGAAAAGCAGAGGTAAGTACTGTCTGCTAAGAATATTATCACCTCCACAATATGCTAGCACTCCTTGCTATTCACAGACCAACAGTTTCTTCCTCTTTCTTCTCAGTACTCACTCTTTAAATCCCATACCAAATTTAACACGCACATTTTTTCATCCAAGTATGAGGATGAAATTTACTAATAGCTGCACACCAAGCTCTTGAATTAGGACATGCTGCTCAGGGAGAAGGACTCCTGAATATTATTTCTTCATCGTTCGTCACAGATGCTGCTATGCTGGGTCATTTCAAGTTAGAATATGACATCCTCTCTTGATTTCTGGATCTGTAGATTGATCAATAAGATTTTTAGATTAATGCCACTGTTGCTTTCAGTAAGAGCTGAATTTCCCTCCCTCACAATTATATACAAGAGCATCCCAGAGAATGGCTGGGGTTGGAAGGGGCCTCTGGAGATCCTCCAGTCCAACCCTGTTGCTAGAGCAGGTTCAGCTACAGCAGGTAGCTCAGGATTGTGTCCAGGTGGGCTTGGAATATTTCCAGAGAAGGACACTCCACAACCTCTCTGGGCAGCTTGTTCCAGTGCTCTGCCACCCTTGAAGTAAAGAAGTTTTCCTCATATTCAGATGGAAGTTCCTGTGTTTCGGTTTGTGCTGATGGTCTCTTGTCCTGGGCACCACTAAGAAGAGCCTGGCCCCATCCCTTTGACATTCACCCTTGTATGCACTGGTAAGATCCCCTCTTTCTTCTCTTCTTGAGGCTGAACAGACCCAGCTCCTCAGCCTTTCCTTCTGAGAAGTGCTCCAGTCCCCTCACTGCCCTTGTGGCCTCTGCTGGACCCACCCCAGGAGCTCCATGTCCCTCTTGTGCTGAGGAGCCCAGGACTGGACACAGCACTCCAGATGTTGTCCCATCAAGCAGAGTGGAGGGGAAGGATCACCTTAACCTGCTGGCCTTTGTTAAATTCCTCAGCTTCCAGAGAAGTTATTTTTTCTTCTTCTTCCTCTTTTTTTTTTTTAACTTTTCATTAGCGTACTTTATCACAAAAGAGAAGCCATTGACACACCAAAGATCATCCACAGCAGAGTTATTTCAACCAGGCCCTGCAAGGAGGGCTGTAGCACTGGCAAAAGGCAGCCAGCCACCCAGTGATCAAAAGCTGCAGCGTGACCTCAAAGCAGAAAGGTCACTGTTCCGAGCTCTCCTCTCACCAGAGAAAACTTCAATTCCCAGCTTCCCAGTTAGATGCCTGCTTTTCTCCTCTGGTTAGGCTTCTACTATAAAATTCAACTGAACTGAGTCAGCTTCCATCATTCTCCAGGCATAATTCAGACAGCTTCCTCCAGTTTTGACACTGAGACCCCATAGAACTTCATTTCCATTGTGCAGGTTTTTCTGACTGAGAACCCAAGAAACATAATTTTCTGACAGTTCAAAATATTTTTATTACTGTGGGCTGTGTCATCATTGCTTGAAAGACAACATGTGACATAGTCTATCACTTCATATTTACCACTACATTTTTTTTCAGTCAAAATGATTAAATTCTGCACTGAAATACATAAAAGTTTCTTCACTGATATTCCCCAGACAAACATAATTTCATGAGGAAAATACCATTGCTCACTTTTCCATCTCTGTACAAGATTCTAAAGGAACAAGTCACCAAATATTTTCAGTAATATTTTTTCATTTTGAGTGAGACACATAGCAATACAGGGGAAAACCAGAAAAATAGAGTACCAATATTTGCATTCAATGTTTTTTGCTCCAACCGAACAAATAATTTGGTGTTGTCTCTGATACTTTGTGCAGAATCCAAATTAGACAACTCTGTTTATTGACCACTTGGCTATTTGAATGGAGCCAGAGAACAATCTGCCTGCTATAACACTCATCTTCCTGCATTCGTGGTTTAATCAGCACTGAAATATCTGAATTACTTTAGCATTATGTTTGCTTACTGAATTTATCTACTGAAAACATATCATTTTCGTCCATGATATGCCTCATTCATTGTAAATTGAGAATAGTCTTGTGTTTTATCCTGATGTTATTTCAATTTACACCAGTAAAACAACAATAGAACTTAGTTAACTAATGGCTGAGCAGGCCTACTGCAGCATTTGGTGTTCTGCAGGCTTGATAGTGAAGTGTCTCCCTCAAGAAAATTGTACGAGCTATAGTTTTCACATTTCACATAGGAATGCTAACACTTCCTCAGGTCTGCTTCCAGTGTGAATTGTCTGCTCTTTGTGGCTGTTGCACAACCACAGGTCAGTGCCATGGGCCATTAACTGGGCACAATTTTACTTAGCATACCAGAGAGCTGGAAGGGCCTTCAAATCTGCCCCTTGTGATAATTTCATTACCTTTATGAATAAAGTCTTAACAATTTTATTACTGATCTGGAGAAATGTAAGTACACATTGCAAACCTCAGGGGATTTACGCATCCAAGCAGGTAGAGCAAGCTGCTAGTTTAACTAACCACATACTAACATTGTTTCATTTTTAGAAACATTTTACTTCTTGTTTCCCAGAAATTTCACTATTCCTTGTACTGAGTGGGCAGCTGCTCACTGTTGTTACCTACTAATTAAGACTGAACATCTGATATTACAAGGGCTCAACCGAAACAAGTTGAAATAAGCTCTCTGAGCTGCCAGCCCCTCTTGAGACCACAAATTAGTGAGATGCTCATTGCATGAAGCTCTCCAGTAGGTCAGCTTTTAAGTAAATAAAAGCAAATACACTGTGGAATAATAATAGCAAAAGAATAATAATAGCAAAAGAAACAAAGTGGATTTCTCTTAAAGAGACATCAATTTTCCTACAGACATAAAGCCTTGCATATTCTCCTCAGGACACCTTCAGAATATTTTTAAAGATTCTGCTTTTTAAAAGGTCAGCAAATCAATGATAAATACATGGGCACACATCCCCACACACATGAAAGTACTTAGATACACAGTTTTAGATTACTTGTATCTGTTATACTTGCCTCAAATGAAATTGTTTTGGATTGTTTATACAGTGTGGAATAAAACTTTCCAGTTTGCTAATGGGAACAAAGAACCAGTGAAAAAACTGCAATGTATTTCCTTCTCCTCTCCGGCAAACTGAAGGTGGGAAGTAATTCTTTACATTCAGATACTTTCTGTCAGATTTTTCTTCTTTAATTTAAGAGAAAGCAAGTGTCATAAGCACCCCCTGCAAACTTAGAGCACTCAGGTTTACTCACGATTCTTCTTGGTGTGCATTACAAAGAATGGGCACAATTTTAACCATCCCATCCATTTTGTAGGACTCACCACCTACCACCTGTAATCTCCATAACAGATCATGTAATTTGATATGTTCCTTGCTCCTCCTCACATTCATTTCCAGCATGTCACAGTTCACCTGTTTGGTAATAGCAATTCATCACCCTCTGACAAACAGCACAATAAAACTCCTGCTCCCTGTGCCTTGTGATGGAGCCAAACCAAACCGAAAGAAAAAAGTCTTGCTCTCATACTCTTTACTAGACACAAACCCATGTAATACCATTACATGGTATTGCCACGATTTCAATTACTTTGCCCTCTGATTATTAATGACAGAACAATGTAATGAGTCTGAATGAAGACAAAATTCCAGTGGTTAAGTGAGTCCTTGATGCTGAAATTTCTTTACCAAATTAAAGCACTTCTTCCCCAGGCATTTGGGAGTCTCATTAAAAGCCAATTTAAGCCAATGAGAATCTTCCCATTGACAGACATAAATTTGAATTAGGTCCTCACTGTATTAAAATTGAAACACATAGGGGTCAATTTTTAGGAAAAACAATTTCTTCCTACTGGCTTGGTATTGTTCTGTGTATGCTCATGCATCCAGCGCAGATTTATGAGTTCATATGAAATAACTATACACAAATGCATATAGGGAAATCTCACTACACATATATATGTAATAATCCCATCTGAAGATACAAATAGTGACAATAGAGACTTTTAAAAAAGGCCTCAGAGTTGTTTCAAAGCTTCTTAGCTCATGGGTACACTATAAAGCATATGCTTTATCCCTTCTGTCTTATTATTAAGAATCACATGAATTTTGCACTGAAATTCCCTACACAGAGCCGCATAAATTTATCCAGAGTCTACAGCTACATAAAGGACATGGTTACCTAAATCCAACCCCAGTCCCACTGTGATGCCCCAATAAGAAAACTGCTTTTCAAATTCCACTATCAAGTATCATCTAGACCTGCATAAGCCTAGGCATCATTGATTTTTATGTTGAAACATTACAGGTGCCAGAGTGCTTGTGGCCTCCCCAATGGCTATTTCTCATTTCCTAGGAGGCCAGAAAGGATGCAGCCACCTCCTCCTCATGCAACTACTAAACTAGTCCTTAAAAACATATCTATGTGTGTATGTGGGCATATATCTACCATAACTACATATATACATTATATATATATATACTTTATATATATATATGTATACATATATGTGTAAAATAAAATTGAATTTTAAGACAGTGTGCAAGACTGCATAGAACTATTCAGCCTAAATTATACATTAATTTGGAGGCTCCTTGATTCAAGACCCCCCTCTAAGTGTTGATACATATAAAAAATGAAAATCACTCAGATATTAGAATGGGAAGAAAAGTATTTTTCTCATGTGCTTCAAAGGTTACAGACCAGGACTATCCAACAGGTTGTAGACTTTTTCTTTCTTTGACTTATTTACACTGAATTGAAGGGAGTAGATTCAAACCAAAATTAACATCTTTCTCATGCCTACCTCTGTCCCAATACCCCACTGGAAATTATGCAAAGACCTTTAATGAGAGAAGATCAAGCAATGCAGCAAATTACCAGAGGAAGCAATGACAAAATTATAAATTCAGATCAAGACCCAATATCTTTCTGTAAGAAAATCTTAAGCAAAAAACCCCAATATATTTTAGACAGACTCAAGTTATCTGCATGAAAAACATAACTGGCTACCTGAGAGGAGCAAAACTGACGCACACAGCCCCAGGTGCACCTTTTGCTCTTAAGCTGTATGACCTTTAGCAGGTAGAATGTGTGTTTACCTACATGCAGTCAAATCTCTGTTGTTTCTAAGATAACTTTCTATCTTTATTGCAAAACTCTTTCAAAAATCCAAATAACTAGATGAGTTTTTCTGTACTGTATTAGGAGATAATCAAACCAGATGATCTCATAGGTCCCCTTTGGATTAAAATTTCATGCACTGGCTCTTACTTTTATCTGCCCGAGACATTTTTTTATGCTCTGAGGATTTTTCTGAAGATAGATGAAAGCTGAAAATTTGTAATCTAGCTGCTCCTTTGCAAATGGCACGGCCAACTTCCCGCTGCCATGCGTGACATTATAGATGGAAATATCAACTGATCAGAGAAAGGCATCTGAAAAAAGTGCCACATTTCCAATATTCTGAGATTATTTTCAGAAGTTCATTTAAACTGGAGGTGCTTCTGGTTTACCAATATATCTCCTCCTAAGAGCAAGCAAACAGCCAAAACCTCTTCCCTCAAGCTGACAATATTCTCTTGCTTCCCCAGATATAGGATAACTATTTGACTGAAGGCAGTAGACTGTGGTCTGCTGTTGAACTTACAGTCAAAGACAGATCCACACCAGCTTTGCCTCATAAAAGAGATTTTTACAGCTCCCCTGGAGCCAAGTCCATTACATATATTTCCCATTTGCACTGAAATTCATAGCCCTTGGAAGAGTCTGGATGCCGTTGTCCTAAGCATTTGGATCTGACTTGGAATAGCTGAAAAAGAATATGCTGGCATTTTGGTGATGCAAATAAAAATTCAAGAGTAAAAGAGCCTTCTCCTCTTTTTCCTTTCTTTCTTAAACTATTCTCTAACCTTACAGTACAATGCACATCTTACATGAATGCTGAATATATTAAAAGTGAGTATACTTGAATGCTATATATATTATAACTGGAAAAACTTGAGAAATGTTAGTAAATTATGTTCCAGGTATGCATAAATCTTCAGAAAAATTAGAATAAAATATTCACAGAAGTAACTACTCTATTCATTTTGTCTACCAATTACAGAAAGCAGTGAATAGGGAGGAGCCTGAGAGAAACTTCAGTCTGCTAAATTCTACTTGCTGGGTTATTTGAAAATAACATAGTACTCTCAATACAAAGATTCTGCTGCACCAATATTAAGATGAGAGATACAACAAAAAAGTAAAACAAAGAAAAGTTAATTTTTTTTTCATTTCAACCAAGAGACCAAAGTGATCAAAGTTCTGTTACCCGAGGCTGATAACAGTTTGCCTGATAGAAGCACATCCACATCCTGAACATATTTTTATACCTTTTTTTCACTCCACTTGAATTGTGATTAAAAATCAAATATAATCTGATAAATAACTGGTTTAAAATCAAATGTAATCTGATAAATAACTAGTTAAAACCTTGCCCTAAATAAGATCCAGCAGAATCAGAAATTTTTCTGCAGATACCACATGGGTTGAACAATTTTTCTGTTTCCAGCATTCTGTCAGTATATATGCATAAGCAGATGCACAACTTTCTGGTCTGGGTTAGCACTACAGAAACCCCATAAATCCAGAACCTTTTGAATCTAATGCAACAGTTTAAAGCAAGGCTTTGGAAGTCAAAGCTGTAATATTTCACCTCAGGGGTGGTTGCCACATTAGCTTTCTTTATCTGGACAGAAACAGAAAAGCTTTATATTCATATAAATATTCCAGCCTTTTCTGTGAAGATTCCTAACCCAGTTTTGTAGCTCTAACATATTACAAGGTTATACTCAACTCTGCGTGGCAGACGAGAGGAAACCTGTAGTCCCTTCAAGACCCTGAGTGACTGGGGAAGAAGAGGACCATCCTGATAACACTAAAGTATTTATTTTCTGGCTCCTAGAGGTATTTGAAAGACAAGGAAAAGGCTCCTAGACCTAGCTAAATATTAGATAATTTTCCAAAACTTAAATTCTTATTTAAAAATCAAACTGGCATAATAAATGTTACAAGCCATTTGTTTTCTTCTTGTGAAGGACTAAGATACTTATTCAGCCTAAACTAATATAACAATTTAAGAATGAGCAAGTTGAACTCCACACTACAAGACTCTGTTGCTTTAATTATGACTTTTTAATCAAATCAGTTCTAAACCAGCATATACTCCATACATAGAAAAGTGGTTTGAGTCAGTTGCTTCTCACAATATGTCATGTGTAATATGCCAAAAAAAGCAGAAAGTATAACAGTAAAAAAAAATGACAGTGCTTACAGGAAAATAAGATTGTCAGAAGTGTGAGATGTACTTTACTGACCCTGATGAGATAGAAGAACACAGAAGCTGAGTGACCAGAACCAAACCCAACCCAGAGCTACCAGAGAGGGGGGAGCTGTTTGTTTGTATTTCTGCTTACAGCATGACCTGTCTGCAGGTGCCTTTCCTGTCCCACAGCTCCCTGGTTCAGTGTTACCCTTCTCCTCTGGTTCTTGGGCATCCCATATGAAAATACTCTCAGGACTATCTCTCTCTCTCTCTCAGTATTTCTTTGTCTGTGGGGACTCTCATAGTAAATGTAGAGATTTGGTTTCCAAATATCTTCTAAAAGAAGAAATGCATCCTGCTTTTAACCACACAAGTCAACTAGAAAAAGAACACACAGTGCTATAAAAAATGTGCACCTTTTTCAAATTATTCCTTATTTAATAATTAATAAATATTTTAATATTTAATTGCACTTAAAAAAATAATTTAACAGGAAAGTTACAGAAATTATAATAGTGTACCTAGCAGCAAGAATGTGTTAATTTTCTTAGCAGGTATATCCCAACTAATGGAATATTTTCACAGCATTACCATATCAGCATGTTAATACCATTTGCAGAATTCAATAAGAGTTTAATGAGAACAATAATTATTTGAGAGTGAATGTTGCTTTGGGCTTTGTTATTCCTTTCTTGTAATGTGGAGTTCTTTGTTTTGGACTTTGTATAATGCTAAACTGACTTTCTCACCAAGTAATTGAATTTCTCTTATTACACACATACAGTCTCCACAAAGAGCATGTGATACAGTGCTTTTCTCCTCCCTGCTAAATCATCCAAACTCTTTGTGGGAATAAGTCAGATCCTACTTTCAAGAACTCTACTGAAACGCAGTGCAATGTCCACAAATTCTGGTTGATATTTTTCGTTTTCAAGGGGGTTCTGTAATCAAGATTATTTGCCCCATTGACCACATATTCAAGCAGACTAAAGGTTTATAGAATTAATTAGAAAAAATAGTCACACTAAGTCTTCAACTTAATAATAAACTGCTACAGCATTAACATTTTGGTCATTAAACTTATTTAATTAAATTTATTGGAGCTCTCACATTATTATGGCTACAGTAAAATAACTACCCACATTGCCTTGTCCCTCCTTCCCTCCTCCATCAGGAGAAAATACAAGAAAGAGGTAAAAGAGGAGAATAATAAAAATTTTAAAAATAAAAAAAAAAGAGAGAGAAAAGAGTCAGATTTTATCAGAGGCAGACTGATTCAAAAAGTGGTACAAAAGATCCTCATATCGGAGCTGTGCCTCATTAAATCAGAGAATGGAATCTTTACAAGCAAAGAGGGAAACATCTTAGGAAAATTTCCCTACCCTCTCATATGACCTGTGAGTTCTAAATTCTCATTTCTGTCATATGTTGTCTTGTCATAACTAACATGGAATTATTTGTGTTTAGGGCATTTCACACTCCTTGTGACAAACAAATAATTTAACATTAAATCAGTGAAGAAGCTAGTAAAAAAATACTGTTTGAAGAGCTGTATAAAATATTACTTTTTTTTTAAGGGTTTCCTTGCTGTGTGTTTGAAATGGGCCTAATTTTACCTTTGAAAAACCCACAACACACCAAGTTATAAACTGTAGTTAGAAATGCAAAAGTATATCTGTTCTGAAAATAAAATTTTGTTATAAAGTATCAAGTCAGTATTCACTTTTGCCAAAACTGTGCAGATTCCCTAACAAAACCACATCTAAAGGCAGAGAAGCTTATATATTGTAGTGCTGAGTTATGACTTTCAATTTTAGCAATGTTTCGACAAGAAAAGGAAAAGTAGACAAGGAAAACTCTGTATGTTTGTAGTTTCACCTCTACCCTGCCAGGGAGAAAACATAGGCTTGATTTCCTTCATGGGTTAATTCATTACATAAATAAAACACTAGTTATGCAGCCTGAGCCTTCCCCTTTCCAACCAGGAGCTTGGCAGGGATGCTGCCAGCAGCAGCACCTATAGACTTCTCCACAAAAACAAGCTGCTTCACAGACAATTGCTAGTTCAACTAAATTCAAATGTCTGCTTTACACATTTTCCATCAAATAATACCTGGGAAGAATTTTTTTTTAAATTTAGACATGTTACTGCAATGTTTCACAGCAGTTACAGACAAATTACTCTATGCCTTCAGTCTTCTATGGAAAGACAATGATGTCTTCTGCAACATGTAAATTGGGGGGGCATAAATGGCACACATAAATTGAGTCATTAGGTACTAAAATAAGAATCATCTGAGATACCATGACATCAATACCAAATGCAAATACTAAAGATTAATGCCAAAATACTGAGGTTTGTTTTTTCACCAGAAGTTCAGCCATTTCCAAGAAGAAACCCTGGCTTTCAAACAGGTCAAACCATCAAGATTTATAACATATAGAATGGATCCCAGCAGATCTTAGTGCAAGATGCTCCACTAGAATTTTTACCTTGCCCAAATGTCTTAAGGATCACTGGAGATGTCTCTCCAAGGCTCTGTAGTGAAATGTTCATTCAATCCTCAGATTTTTTTGTTGTGATTCATTTGAAGTCCATAAATACCACAACTTCTGCTACATCAAACTTCACTGAACCCCTTTGATGTTTCTAAAGTTGAATATTTAGACTAAAAGTTTTCCAATAGTAAATTCTTAATATAATATAAAGATGTGGCTGCAATTTCTATCAGAAGCTTAATATCTTTTTTTTTTCAATTTCAAGATATTATGAAACACTAGGCCCTAAATAGAAAGGTATACTTAGTGATTAAGAACGATGCAAAATTGGAAGAATTAAAGCTTGACTCTTCCTTTTAGACTGAAAAAGTTATAATAACATATTTTTGGTTGCTAGGTATCAGAGGGTGCCACCCTAATGAAAATAGCTTGACTGAGTGACTGAAAGTGTTGTTGTTCTAGTGAAAAGGCAAAGAAAGGCTATAATTTTTTGCAACCAGTAAATCAAATTTATACATAAAAGGAGATGAAGACTTTTGTTGTTAATATTTTTTACCTCTTGAAAAACCCAGAACCATTAACTGTCAACAACTAACTCAAACATTTCAATTACCTGTAGAAAACTGCACCATCACAAAACAATCTGGAATCTCTATATACATGTCACCAGATTTAATGAAGCTCACTAATTCCTCTCATAACAGAAGCAGAAAACTTGCATTACAAGTAAAAAGTCTTAGTTTCAAATTGATGTATACTCTGTTCTACTACACAAGCGTCTTTTCCTAACTGAAATCAGCTTTTATATTAGATATTTATGTGAATGACTTATTTCCACTTTTCCTCTCTCTGTGTGACTAAGATGGGAAAAAACAACAGAGAATCACCAAAGTGCTACTTGAAATCAACATATAGAGTGAACCAAAATGTCACACTTATAAATATTTATAAGAGAAAATTTCCCATTATATGTTCAGCATTGAATGGTGCATGTTATTCTTATTAATGTTTCATAAACATTTGCACAGAAAACAATATGCTTTATTTTTCTTCTAAGTATTAAGTAGAATTATAGCAGCATCTGCTTTCAACAGTTGAGTGCACAAGCTATTCATGCCCTGTCGTAAATTCCATGATGCATTAAGATGCCATTAAATGTACCTTCTGTGGTTGTCTGCTCATTTACATACCTTGTAAATCATCATGTAAAAATCAAGTGAACTAGGGAGCAATCACCTGCACTCTTCCCTTCTGCCACAGAATCCAGTGCCATCCACATCTTCCTCCATCAGGATCACCACCATTAAACATAAAGTCAATTATGCCAATGATAAGGAATTTAATTGCTAAAGGCAATTTGAGCTATATTTTTTAATAAGTCCATTTTCTACAAAAAAAATTTTAAAGCCAAGCAGTTTAGGCAAGCCAGAAGACATCAGCATAGCTGGCGAGCCCTTTTTCCTCAAGGATCCTCAGTTGGGAGTGTTACATAAAATAAATAAGCAAACAAAAAACTCTTGAGAAATGAAAATAAACTAAAACAAAAGCATGTCTCTTTGTGGTCTTTCCTCCTCACACACAGTCTTTAGCAAGCTTCCTATACAGCCTCTGTGCTTGAGCAGAACAGTGAAGAATATCTCAGCTTTTGCAGAACTAGAACGTACTGGAGAAGTACATCTCCTCTTTTAATATTATTTTTATTTCATTAGTGTTCTAAGTACTGTCTTTCACTGTATGTACTGCTTTAGTTTCTCCAAGCCTGTTCTTAAGGAAATACCTGGAAAAGGTTTACCTTTATGAAAACCAAGCAGTTTCCTGCATTGGCTGGCAGGGTGGTTTTGCCGGTGTCGCAGCTGTAGCTCCAATGAGTGCAGACTCTGTCTCTCTCACCACCCTGGTGATTCAGCCTCTAATGGTCAGGAGCTTGGAAACAGGCACCTGCACCTGGGTACCAGAGCTGGCAAAGTAGAGCGCTGCTGGCACAATACCCACTGAGTTTCATTGTTTCCCCTGCAACATTCAAACATTTCAGTCCCTATAAGTTAGTCAGGTCAGCTTCCTCTGAGTTTAACAATTACTTCCAATGCATTTCTTATGGGCTTTCCTCTTTCTAAGCCAGACAAAAATGTTTACCCTATAGAAACATCGCCCAATATCTTTATTGTGTCAGAGTGTCCCTGGAAAGGAACAAACCTGGTGAACTGCAAGGCCTGAAGTCAGCAACAAAGGAAGGCTGGAGAGGAGCTCAGGAGGGAGGGAGGAAGGGAAGAAAAGAGAGAGAACGGCAAACACTACTGAGTGCACATATGCATCCAAGGTGAACTGCAAGACTGCCAGAGGTAACTAATTTATTTCATTTTGAGTCCATCAACTTCCACTGGAAAAATATTTTTTAGACTTAAGAAAATGAAATAATCCTTGATTTTAGTGTCAGGCTTTCACCTAGCACACACAACTCCCTTGCTATGAGAATGTGGCCCATGGGACTTCTTAGCATCCTTTCAAAGCAACAGCTTCTGAAAATAATCAGATCACAGGGATTTTTTCCCTCAGAAGGAGAATACAAAAAGGGGAGGAGGGAAGCTAATAAATAATATGAAGTTTCTTGCACTTAGTGACAAATGTTATGAAAAAAAAGCACAGTCCTTTGTAACTGATGCTTTCTCCTTTCCTGTCATCTGTGTTTATACCATATCTATCAGTCTTTGCAACTCTCAGTCCTTGAACTCCTTCTGCAAGCAATAAAGAGAAGCATCTACCATGTGCTTCATTACCAAACACCAAGACTCTTTAGCCTTCCAAGAAATAGTGGGAGAGGGGGAATTGTCTTCTGACAATTAGAGGAAACATATGTTGAATTTGGAGTGATAGGTCTGCTATAAACTTATGGGTAGAGAGAAGACACTTCACAGATTAAACAGGAACAGTTCTGCAAATTGAGCACACCAATGTCTAACAATTTTTGGTGGAGAGCCCCTTTCAAGCCAGCTCTTCACACAGAAGGAAGTCAGGTTTGAGTGGATCAGGCACTCTGAAAAGCTCAGGTAGACAATGGAAACCCCACTTTTACAGATATCTCTTGGCATATCAGTCATTTATAGGTGGCAATTTTCCCGTTCTATTAGTAGAACATTATTGAGGAAAACATTGTCAGCCTGGCACTAAAGCAAAGGGACCACAGGTAGCAGTGACAAGCCAACAGCTTTGGGTGCCACCACAGTCACAACAGGAACAACTGATAATCCCTCTGAGCTGCCACATGGTTCTGGGAGGACAAGGTGGATGGAGAAGCTTGTTCTCCCACAGATGATGCTGGATCACTGTCTCTGCGAGGGAAAAGCCTGTACTGGCCAGCTGGCTGCCTCTGAGCTGCTCCTCACCCCCATTGCCCACACACTTATCATCTAGAAACAGAGGCCATCCTTGTGCTACTGAGAATGTAGCTTGGGAAAAGCTGTTATAAATACTTAAACCCTTTTCACATCTTATTCCATTTTTACCAACCTCTCCAAACAGTTCACAGATCAGTGAGCACTGCCAAAGCTTTCCTGCTATTTTTTTTCAGTGATTGCTGCTACTGACCTTTGCTTCTCCTTTAGGAAAATATTGAGGTTGCCTGTTGATACCCTTGATTTTTAACTCTGGAACCAGTGTTAGCACTGGAAGAAACTCTTTGTGATGCTAAGTGAAAGCAGAGCACTGAAGGCACTGGAAAATCAGAGCATACATCTGTTATTTAGAGACTCTGGTCAATCCAGCCCCTCCTGTCATGACAGCACCTCCATGCACTTGGCATGGCAGGCTCTTACTGCAGTCACACTGCTCAAAATGCTTAAAAATAAGTTTGCTTCCTAATTTAAATTCCAAGAACTAGCCTGTTTCCATTGAGAAGGTCTGCAGTTTTACAGTTCTGTGAAGCAATTCTCCCTTTCTAATGCTGTAAGCATCTCCAAATATTCATTCATAAGAAGATTAACAATAATCTCAGTATTAGTCAGACTAGATGTTTTTAGTCCTAGCTGAAAAGCTACACCCTTGCCAGTGCTTATACCGGCTGAGTTCAGTCCTTTTCAGTCAAAGGCTACAAAGGCACAGCAATCTGCCTGTGTGGGTTCATTTCCAGCACACTGATCCCAGAAATTAACATATTACATTTCCAGCTCTCTAAGAAAAATCTGCCCATGTGCATAAATAATTTTAAAATCTAAGAACAATGCTCGAGTCATCCTTTTTTTCTACCCATAATTCATCCAGCACAGTCTGACCATGGTCTGTGACTCATGCTCCCACAAACTATCACTGTATAAATAAGTGATGATTCCTCCAAGCAGCTGGAAAATGTAACTGAATGAAGGAGCACAGCCTAATATTTAACATTTAAGAATTCACTACTGCATGAATGCAAATTTATGTACAAACCTACATATATAAACTGTGTCTTTTTTGGTCTTTCTAACTTCAGAGATTCTTTTTGGTACTGAATGGGTAGTATTGCCTGCATGGGTAATTAAAGACATAATTGTTCCTTACTTCTGGTTTTTTCCCTCCTAGAACACTAATGCATGTTTTACAACAGGTGTACTATATAACTAAGAGAAAAATTTGTCATCACCTTTTCTTTTCCTACAAAAAGAAGCCCAAAACAAATACTCAAAGGAGAACTGAAACAAACTACTTCAAATTTGAAACCAAACCAAAACTTTTTAACTAAATCAAAACTTGATTTCATGCATATTCTTCCCAGGTGGATTTCGAGTAAACAAAAAATTCCATTGCTTTTGTATTTTTAATTTTTTTTTTTCCTACTCCCAGTCAGCTTGAGTCTCATAAGAGGAAAGAGAAAAAAACTCCCAGAAACAAGAGAGATTCTTTGTGCTTGTAAAGTTATAGTCTTGAGGGAAATGGAACTTTCTTATGAACATTTTCATCTCTTCAAAAGGAATAATGTTTTGTTAAGGAAAAAAAAGAGGCAGATAAGTGTTGCAAAAGGTACTTTAAGCATATCTCAGTCATATTTATGACTCTGAAATGTGTGCTATTTCAAGATTCCTGCTCTGTTACATTATTCAGCTGCCAACTGTCCTGTATTTCATATCCTTTACAGACATTTAACACAAAGTACATTTCATTCTGGCATTGAATATTCCTTTTTTACTTCATACTCACATATCATATCTATTTCTTCTCAATTCATCCAGATATTTGGCTAATGCAAGGTACTATAACATTTAAGAGAGGAGCTTTATGTAGCTACTAATTTACTTTGCTCATCACTGGATTCATTCAGTTCTGTTACACATTTCCCATGGGATGTCACATGTCTAGTCCCACTAGACATCATGTAAAATCAGTAGATATTACATATAATGCTTCTCTTCAATTATTTCACGTTCTTATTTTTTTTTTAATTTTTTTTTCCTTTCTTTCCCTCTGTTCCTTTCAAGCCTATTTCTACCATTTCCATCTCTCTCCTTCATGGCATTTACAGTCCTCAGGTCAACATGGCTTGACAGGACTGATATATGAATCCTGGGAGCTGCTGTCCACTTCTACAGGTAGCCAGAGCCAAGTAGAATGCATTTTAAAAAAATTTAAAAATTAAAATACCTCTCTCAGCATCTTAGAGTGGGTTCCTGTTCCTCTGTCCTTTCTTTTTATGCTACCAGTCTGTAACCAAAATCAGAAAATATCTTTGTTACAGGATATGCAGCAATGCTATGACCATAAGTTAAGCTACAGAGATGCTGTCTTAGGTTTGACTAGACAAATACTGTTTTTCATATCAGACTTGCTTTTTTTTATAGCATAAACACAGAGGGTCAAAGCTGTAATTTAATATGGAAAACTATTGTGCACAACACACACACAAAGACATGGTATAAAATAAATGTTGTAGCTATATGCAGCTTTACTCTCAAAGCAAACACGTGTCTCAAGAGATTATATTCTCGAGTAAAGCTGAAATAAAACATCTATTATATATCTTGTGTAATAGAAGCATGGTAGCATTCACTTCAGAAGTAACTAATTATAGAATAATAATAACAATAATAATAACAACAATTTGCAAAGTGCTGGCTGCCATACAAAACTCTCCTGAAACAACCCAAACTGCTTGGTTGAATAAACAAACAAACTGCTTGTTTCTTTCCTCTGCCAAAAATAAAAACCAGAAAAAAAACATTTCTAACTGATATCATTCTGATATAGCCATTTGAATTTTACCAATTCCAGAGCCTATTTCAGAAAATCTAAATGTTCCATGAAAGAAACACTATTTGTTGTGGTATGGCTTATGCTAAACTCTTCCCCTGCTGGAACCTGAGCTAAACACCAATACCACATTCTTACTGTGGTCTGCATACAAGTAATATTTATTGTTCCTCCAGGAATACAAAGTGGATAACATCTTGTCTCAAATTATTCTTTTCATTGATTTCAAATATAATTCTTGAAACTTCAAACAGTGTGAGCTGCCTTTCTGTACCTGCCTCAAAATATTTAAGGAAAATTCTGTTGTTAAACCCTATATTACTGCCAGTTTAGGGAAATGTAATGAAAATAAACCTTGAAAAGTGCAGGAGAGATGACTTGGAAACAGTAAATGGACCAAGAGAAAGTTCATACATCATTCAATTAGAGTACAAACCTTGGGTTGGTGGCTACTGAGATGGCAAGCAAGCACAGCATAGTCTGGAATCTACCAGGATCCCTTCACTATACCTATTCCTAAATTATGTAGGCAGAAAAAAACCCGCACATGAGAGATGAAAACCAGCTACAAAGCCCACTGGGAATGAATCCATCTGCTACTTCAAAATACATGTCTTTCTGTTTTCCAAATTATATCTTTAACACAGAGCTGGCTTCTGCCTCCTGTCAGCAAATGTTTTCTTTATTTTAAATTGAGAGGCAGTCTGTGTCAGGGAGAATGACATTTTACTGGAGCATCAAGTTTCTATAGCTCTAATTAAATTTAGATCATCTCTGTTATTTTCAGTCATAGCTGGCCAGATAGCCCTAAGAGAAAGCTGTTAGAATGCTAATGTCTTGGCCACCGAGTTCATCATGGCTTCATGCACTCACACAGAAAAAACAAATCTTCAATACATTGTAAAATTCTATGTTAAATCAAATGTTCTCAAAAGGCCCATTTAGGATAATTCACCTGGATTTAGATCCTTGTCATGGTTTGACCCGGAAGTAAGGGTTTGGGAAGTTATTTGAGCCCCAGGCAAGTGAATATGGGGGGGACAGGAGTCCCAAATGGTGGGAGGCGGCCACATCTTGGAACTGGGCAAAAAGCATTCTTAAAAAACCTAAGGAGTAGTTTGGATCCATGGACAGTGGTGAGAGCACTGGACATGGAAGGAAGATGGTCACCATGGCAGATTTCTCTTCGAGCAGCTGCCGTGTGTGACATGGAAGCACAGAAGTTCTACTGTGTTTCCTGGAGAGGCCCATGGTGGAGGAGGGAGGCTCCTCTCTCCTGATGGACTGGGGGGTGCTTGTGTGAAAGGAGGGTATTGGATTGAGTATTAATATGTTAGAGGGGATTTGAATATCAGAGGACTGGGGGGAGGAGGAGGAGTGTTTCAAAAGTGTTCTATTGTGGATTGTTGTGAGTGTGTAGTTTTCCCCTTCCTTTTGTGTCTATGTAGATTAATAAAGTGTTGTTTTTTTTCCCTCCATTCCCAAGTTAGAGCCTGCTTTGTTCTGTTCCTGGGTCACATCTCACAGTAACCATTTTTGGGAATACACCTCTCATGGGGGCACTGGCACTGTGCCAGTGTCAATCCATGACAATCCTGCTTTTTAATCAATGGATTCTTAATTTACATCTACATGCAATTATTTACTGACATGAGCAATATCCACAGGTACAGCACTGCCAGTTTGATCCATTCAGCCCAAATATTCCTGGAAGCACTTACGTGATCCACTGTTGGTTTTCTCAGCTTGTACAGAAATGGGACAACTGAGAGGTGTTTTAAAAGATTTTATTCTATTATCAGTGTCGATGATTAGTGAGACAAAAGAGATGTAAATCTCAACGCCATTTTATCAGAAGCTAACTTATTTCCTGGTTACAATACTTTATAAATATTTTTCAGCTTATTAGCTTTTGTCACACAATGTTGCTATTACTTCTAACACCAATCACCTGTATTTTTTTCTCCACATGGTTCTGCTACAATGCATCTTTCACAGTTCTAAATTCCCTCAAATATCTGATCTTTTTGCAAGGTCATATTGTGAAACTTGTTAAAACTTGTTTCTAGTTCAATCTCTCTCTCTCTCAACAATGTCATCTCTATTCCGTGGACTTCCTAAATCAGCACACCTTATCTCAAGATGTACAAGACTGTGTGAGCCTTCTGCCAGGTTTGGAGAATTCTTTAGAAATTCACTTCCCACAATCCACCAAACCCTGCTCAGCTGCCACCTGCAGTGAGTGACACTTGAGTCCATGAGATGTGCCCACCAATCTTGCTCCTCTCTGTGCCCCTTCAAGAGATTCAAAGAGGTTTAAAAGTGGAATTAAAACCTTCTGGTCTTTTCTTCATGAACATTTTACCAGTCATTTTTCATCTGGCTTTAGCAATAACAGGAATAGTCCATGGGTAAGGGAACAAAAGGTTGATGACCTAGGGTTATATTTGTTTTGTGTGTAGATGTTCAGAGTTTTCCCAATTAAATGTTGGCTTTAATTATGCCATCCATTCTCAGTTGGCAGGCACTAGTAATTTATCAAGATATTTCAAAAGATGATATATTCTGCAGGATATCACAGTCACATGTTCAACAGGTGCAATTTGAAGACATTAATTATTTCAAAAATAATTTTAAGCACATTTAATATTTAAATATCCCTGGTTTTTAAAATGCAGAATCTAAGCTGCATCATAGGTTTATTATGTCACACAATCTTACCCGTTTCAATCTGGAGGAACTTATAAATCCAAAAAATCACCACCTACATACTAAAGATTGAGTGAAATTCAGTATTTTCCAATATTTGCTGAAAGTCTACCAAAAGGCCACATGGTTTAGAAGAAACAAATCAAAACACCCCAGTCACAATAAGAGTTTGTGAGTAATTGTATAGGTTATTCCCTAATGCAAACAGAACAAAAATGTACTTCCTTAACTGTGTATTCAGACAGAGCAATTAAGAATATAATGGTACCTCCCAAGCAAAACAGCAGTAATCCATTTTTCTTACAGATTCTCACACTCCAGAGTCCTGACTTTCCATGATTTACATTCTGGTTGAAGTCTATAACAGCTCTGGAGATGGATTTCATTAATGTGATCTTCATTACTTCACTTCTCCCTCTGTCCTCCCTGCTCATTAGCTCTGAGAGCCAGGGCTTGTTAATGGCCCAGAAGTTGTATGGTAGATCAATAACATAATAAGGGCACAACTCTAAATGCAGGGGGAGAGTAGAGAAAGAAGGAGAAAAACATTTCAAAATTTGCATTTGTCCCTCCCCTGGTAACAGATGTGAATCAAATTCCAGCAATATGAACAGGGAGTTCTGGATCAGGTCCTAAAGCCTACACAAAAATCCAGTTGGATTAGATGATTATTTCAGTTCTAAATCCTGGTGTTCATTCTAATCCTGCTCAGCAGCTGGCAGCAATCCTGGTGGTTTCAAAGGTTGGATAAATACAAGCTCCCATAGAAATCTGGTTTAAGTCCATGATCAATGATGAAGTGTTATGTACTACAAGACCCTTGTTTAGTACCAACTCTTTCCACAAAGAATCCTTTCTGCTGAGGAACTTGGATGAAAGGTCTTTTTTTATGATTTCAGTGGGAATTAGATGTGCCAAATGATCTGACAGCCTGCATCACAGTGTCTGCTAAGCTGCATGATAGTAATACTGCAGATATGATGATAATGGTTCACAATAGCATACATCAGCATATTTTTCTGATCTGATAGGCATCCAACAAGCAGTTATCAGTCAGGAAAATGGTGCAGGGTTAAATATCTCCTAGGTCAAGAATCGCTGTCTTTCCTACAATACAGAATGCTTTGATTGCATGCAACCAGTCTCCTGAAGACGAGTGCAACTGTAGCATATCCATGGTATTTTTCACCTCCCTGGGTTAGACAACATTAGTGTGATTCGGGCCCATTTGTTATACTTGTTGTCCTTTTCAGCCACAAAAATCAGAAGCCGTATCAGAAGAAACCCCATGAGCCCCTAGGTAAATGCTGGGAAGTCTCCTGCAGCAGCCAGCTTTAACGAGGTATTGCAACACCAGCCTGTGCATTTCAAAAGCGAAAAATCCAGCAGCTTTCTCAAAAACAGCACCCTCATCCCTTTCTCAGCAGTGCTACAGCCTGACACGTATCATCTGGCTTTTAAGTTTTTCTGGAAGGATCCCATTTGACCTAACCCACTGGAGGTAAATCATTATGTGATTTAATAGGCACAAGTGCTTGTTAAAAGCTCTGCCTGAGCAGTCAGTTTTACACCCACGGCAAACACACCCTGCGCTATTCTAAATACTCATTTTTCCACGTATTGCTTACTATAAGCTCCCTGTTGTTTTTGACTTAATTACCTTCCTGTGAGCATCATGCTGTTTTAAAAAGAAAAAAAATACATTAAACTTAGATCACCCCTCTGGTGTGGGATCTTTCCCCATCCTATGGTTTGCTACAGCTTTGCTGTATCCTGCACCCAGGGTGGTGTTCTCATTGGCCCCTGTGCACAGAGGCTTCTCCTGTCAAAGGGAACTTTTCTTCCTTAATCCACATCATTCTACCTTCTTCAGCTTCCTCACTTGAATTTCTCTCTGTACACTTACAGATGCACCTAAGGGCAGCAGCTCACGCTCCACTAAAGTGATTTATTTTTCTTTCAACACATCTAGATTTTCATGGGATTATTAAAGTCAGCTTTGTTTTAATCAGGACTAATAACCTTGAAATAGTATTTTCTAAAATATGCATTTACTGATTCTTTCAAACTATGTGTAACTAGAAATATTTCTGTTTTCAATATAATAGCATTTTTTTTTATTATTCCCTTATTTCTGGAGGAAATGTGCATTAATTAATAATTTCAAAATAAAATCAGGATTTCTCTGCCATAAAGAACTGCAACGAGCTCTTGGGTTCCTGTTTAGGAAATATGTTTTTAGTATTGATATTTTATTAATTTTCCTGGCTTGGTGGCAGTTGGATGCATGCCAACAATAAAAATGCATTCTGTTTTTAATATCCACATAATTTTGCACTTTATTTTGAATTTATTATTCATTAATGAACCCAAGTATACAAAGTAAATAAAGCATTCTATAAAACAAGACAAAATCTAATTGCACAGAAAAAGAAGTGGTAGTATAAGACAATAAGAAATCATCCAAATTAAACTAATTCTACAAATGATTTTAAAGAATTAATACCACAGGGCTGTTCTGCACTGTGTTTCCATTCAAAGAAATTACATGCCGCAGAACACAGTAACATTGTAATGAATGAGCACCTCTGTGTTTTGGGACAAAGAAACTGACTTCATGCTTAGTTTTGAAGTGCCTTCAGAAATCTACTTGTTAAAATTCATATCCTCTGCAACTGCCTTTGAGAATGGTTAATCTCCTGTATCAAGTTCAGCCATGCAAAAAATACAAAAAAAATACAAAAAAAAAAAAGAACTTAATTTACTTTGCCTACTCCTCTAACTTCAAAGCAGTACTGAATATGGCACATTATGTGGATGAAACCATTTAAAAGTAGTATTGGGATTTTTGTTGGACTGATAGGGAATTTTCCAAGACTCACATTCCACCAAACACTTAACACCTCTCCTACACCAAACTGGAATGTTAAAAAATTGAAATAAATACTGAAATGTGGAATGAGCAAAGACTGTAAGTTGGCAAGCTGGATTGTTATATGAAACAGAGAAGGTCATTTATCATCTCTCGGCTGCAGATGACGCACCTGCACAGTGAGGACACCAAACTACCACAGCTCAGCTCTGCCAGGCTTTCCATTTATAAGCCTTTCCAAGGTCCCTAAGTGTATGCTGATAAGGAAAACTTCACTTCTAAGTCTTGAAGAGGCCAGCCTCTAAACATACCAAGCAATAACAGAGCAATTGTGAATGCTGCCATGGTTCTTAATAAAGAAAGAAAGCTTTCTTCAAAGTGTGACTCTTTATGATTTATCACTCATCTTTAGAAACTGCTTGTGTGTCCAGAAATTCAATTTAAGAAGCAATACTTTAAAAGGCAGCCATGGGAGCAGCAAGGGGCCTTTAAACTGACAAAACATCTATTTTCTTGGAAGTCATTAGAGTTAAATGTTTATCTGCCTTTCACACGTCTATCTGACATTTCCTTTTTTTATTTTCCATCAAGCGTTGTTCAGTTACAATATTTTTTAAAAAACTGGATTATAAGAGAGAGTGGGGAACTGAAGAGTGGGATCTGTCCTGTTGGCTCAGGAGCAAAGTGCCATGGGCTGGCTGGCATAGTCTAGCATTGAGGAAAGCAGTTGTTGGAGTAAAAGGGAGTAAGATCAGCTTGTGCAAGACTCCTCTGTAGCTGTGCTCCTCTTGGGAAAGGAGGCCATTAAAAGTCAGAGAATTTACAGCTGTGACACAGATGGCCAGATTTGTAAACAAATTTAAATTTTTTCCAAAATTTCATGCAGACCTAAGGAGCTACTAGTGCTTGCCTTTCGCCTTTTAAATCTGACCTTTTGCTCAAGTTAAGCATATTTAAATTGCCACCTCCCAAAATTGCTTCTCAAAAGTATTCTAAAAACTCTCAGGATAACATCTGATGGTGCAAACTGCAGTAGAGACTGTACAATTCACCAGAGGCCTACAGACACACAAACAGAAGAAGGAAAGGTAGAAGAATTTAAAAAATAATTAGATCTGAATTCTCTTTTCTCATCTTGCTCTTACTTGAAATCTTGAAGGAAAGGGTTTCATCCTGATCTACTACAAATACCTTTATCCCTCCAGAGAGGGCATCTGAAAGCTCTTTAATGACAGAATTGTGTTTTCCAAAAATGCTGTTTCTTTACAAACAAAATACCTAAATAACAGTTGTTTGTGGGGTTTTTTTAATACATTCTTCTTAGTGTCAAAAAGTCCCAAATTAAAACATCCAAACAAGTAAAACCAAACAAATAACTAAAACTCAAACCAAATACTCCACTAAATGATTTTCCTTTGCTTAACTGGGGAGACAAAGGCCATGGAAATAGACGATGAAATAAGAAGGGAAAGAAAAACATGAGAGATGACTTAACTTTCAGAAACCAAGCTGATTAAAACTCTGGACAAAACACTGTATTTGGAATTTACTATGTTTGCCCTTATTCAGGGGCAGCAGAGTTAGGCCTGCACTTCAAGAAGCTTCAGAAGATCATTTTGTTTAATAAGCTCAAAGATCCGAGAAAAACATTTGCTAGGAAAAATACCAGAGGAGCTTGGCTTTCAAAGTGATTCAAACACAGCTTTTTACTACAAAGTGTCTTTTCAATTAGGATGCTAGGAATCAGAGGAGGATAAGATGTAAGGTAATGAGGGCAGGCATGACACGGCAGCCTTAGGGCTCCGTGGGATTTTCCTTCAACATAGGATTGAGCTCCTTGGAGAAACCTGCAGTGAATCTGAGAGCTTCCTTCTCTTTCCCCATGCCTCAGCTTTCAGGTCTTGCATGCTCTGTCGTATCTTTGCACCTACTGTGCACACACCAGAACAAATATAAAGCTTTTGTTTCCAGAAGTTCCCCATTTTATTATTTAACAAAATAAAATAATTTTAATAACATGAAGCCAGGCCTGTTTTCCAGTCACTAGGAGATTAAATGAGGAAGGGAGAGATCATCTGAAAGTCTGTGTGTTAGAAACATCAAGTAATGACCTTTATTACTAATGACCTAGGCCCTCCAGCAATGAACCTAGACAACACTGATTAAGAGAGAAGCCTGCTGCTTTTTACAGGCATATAAAATAAAAGGAGCCTTTGTGTTAATAGAAAGGAGTATGACACAGAAGGAAATGTAAAAAATGAATGAGCTATAAAAAGAAGGAATTTCTCCTCCTCTTTGGAAGACAATAAGAAATTAATCTAGAGATATAAAAGCTTGAATCATAGTTTCATACACCATTGCAGAAGCAGATCTTTACAAGCTAATGTTAGCTAAATCCTTTGATGCAGAGTTGCAGAGAATAGACAGTAACTTTTTTCGAGGTGTGGTGTAGAATAGCAACTTATTCTTAAAAACAATATCAACTGCCTCCATTAGAGTAAATAACAGCTTAAGGGCATGGGCATTTTTGCATTGTATATCGTATGCCCACTAATTAAAAAAAAAAGTAATGGAAATCTTGCATATTTCTGCTTACAATGTAGCCAAACCATCCGAATTATCCATCTTGCTCTTTTTTTTTTTTTTTATTTTTTTTTTTTTTTTGTGAATACCAAGTCCTTAGACTGGAAGAAAGTTGTGAATAGTGACAGGACATGACTGATTGTTGTAAGACTACTGTTCTGGGAATATATCTTCAATAGAAAATGCTCCTATCTAATCTATGCCATTCCCAGTTTCACACTATAGGAGCACTAATAACACATAAATCTTTTTATTATTAAACAGTCACAGCTCAATGCCATCATTAAGAGACTGAGCATTCATGTCCACATTTATGACAGGCACTAGATGCAACAAGGGAAATTGGAAGAAAATGTTACTAAATAAAACCCCAAAAAACCTGTGGAAAAAGAAGACAGAAGAAAATAAAACTGCAAAGGACAGGGAAACTCCAGAAAGATGAAGTGGATAACAAGTGACAGCTAACATCAGAAGGCAAGAGTACTTACTTGTCCAAGACAATTTGGGATTACCAGCTAATAAGGAAGAGCACCAATTCCCCAGCAGCATCACCTGGCTACTTCTAATACTATGCTATATAAAACTTGGTAGAGCCCAGGTGATGGGAAATCATGAAAACCTTCTTCCTTGTTTTATTTGCAATGAAATCAAAATATTTGGCGTTCTTGTCAGGCAAAGAGGGGAGCCCCACTCTTACCACAAGCAAAGGGATTTCAGCCTGGAAGTTCAGCTTAAATTATTGCAAACCAGCTTGGTTCTACAGCTACTCTGACAGCTTTCATGAATAACTATTTTTCATTCTAAAACTGCCACTCATGAAAACTGAATGAGTTCATGAGTGTGGGATGACTTGCATCATACACTATGCTTGGCTTAAAACATTCTTTTTTTTCCTATTCAACGCAATTTTTTACTTAGATACTTAAGCTATCTATAGTCTATAAAAAGTTGATAACTCAAAAAAAATCACTACAATTTCAAAATAATAACTTTAGATACATCTATCCAGAATAATTTATGCAGACTGCTACTCCAGAACTTTCAGCACTTGCTAGCTTTCCTATCCATTATGGCACAGCCTTCAGAATAGCATGTAGAGCAGCCAAGTGTCAGCCTGAGTGCAGAGCTCTGATAAAAGGGGCCAAGAAATCTCAAGGCACTCACAGCTGCGGTGGCAGAAAACACAAAATGCCAAAGGGAGAAATTAATTCAAGTACAAAGTCACTGCAAGTTTAAACTCTCAAGAGAGAAGATAAAGTAATCAGAGCAGAGCAAGTTGCCGGAATGCTCAGCCTTTCCTTGTCAGACTGCTACTCTGAACAAGCACCACCCAGATCAGAAAACAGTGTTATCACTCAGCTCTTACTGCCACCCCAAGACAGCTGTTCCTCTTCATTTCCTGTATGGGATCATCTTTTTCCTAATACAGTGATGCTGCTTGACAGATGGGCAGCGTATCTGCCTCTGGCCAAGGTAAACCAGTAGTTTACAGACTACTGCAAGTTTTGTTTCCATTAGAGAGTCAATCCAGTCTCTCACACAGCTGTAAGTATCCTACTCCTGTCAACAACTTCTTGGTGATGTACAAACACCTGCTGAGCACAGGTGACCCAACCCAATGGTGACCCAAACTCAGGCTGGGTCTGCAGCACAGGGCTTGGGGTACTCATTCCCTCAGATGATACCCTACTCATCTTCAAAAGTATTCACAATGGGATTCCAGTGGCTTCTACTGAATATCAAGGGCAGACAACTTCTCTAAAATACAGTTTCTTCCAAAAATTAAAACAAAAAAGAAGCTTAAGAAGTACCAAATTATCCGGACCAATGTAGCATGAGAAGATGTTGCAGCATACATTGCAGTTGAGATGGCCACAATACACAGAATATCCCCATGCAATTCCAGAAGGCTTCAACCCATACAGAGCAACACCATACTATATCAGAAGACTTCAAGCATGTCCTCGCACAGAGTGACATCAAACCATTGCAGAAGGCCACAAGCATCTGCCTTTCTGTCCTTCAGCCTAGCCTTTTATCCCCCTCATGTCCATGCAGTGCCCCTGTGTGCCCTCTGCTCCCTTTGGTGATGGGTCAGTGCCCCTGGGCACTCCATGGCTCATTGCTGTCAGTGCTGCTCACCTGCTGCTCACAGCTGCACCCATGGGGGATGAGGCTGGGCCAGCCCCACTCCCCTTACCACAAACTGTGTGCCTACCAGAAGGGATACTCCAGACTGACTGGACAACTTCCTGTCAATCTAATTTTTGTGGTCAGGATGCTTTGTTTTTTCATCTGGGATAGTTCTAACAAATTGGAAAATAAACAAAAAAATTTAGAGATCTTAAACATTTTGTTTTCATTGAAAGCAATTATTTGAACTCACAGCCAATTGAAATCAATGTTATTTGCTGATAATCACTAGTACTTACTGTTGTAAGAGTCTAATTACACAGTTATTTTAAAGGATTGTTTTTCAAACTATTAAGACAGATTGATGTACATGAATGACAAATTTGACTGTAAAAGCCTTTCTTTTAAGCAATGGCATGCAACTCTGCATTAAAAAGAAGAAAATCCTGGAGCAATAAAATATTATAACAATTTAAATAAGGTTTCTACTCAGCTTTTATCTGTGCCCACAAAATGCTGGGACAGCACAGATTTTCTTTATCTTGCAGCTGCAAGTTCAATGTATGCCTGAGTTGTGTTAATATCTATCTCTCCAAAAGCTTTAGGACTGGGAACAACCCTATTTTTTGTACACATTAAGAAACTAGAAGTATGCATGGCTAGTTACACAGATGTATTCGTAACTGAAAAATTGAGAAAAACATAAACATATGGCAGGAATCAAAGAGATGAAACTCCTAAAAATCTGGTCTTCCATCTTAGATGGTTTTACTGTACTAAAGTGGTATTCTTGAACATTACAATTTCTAACAAAAATGCAAGAGTTCCAGTACAGGGCAGCACGTTGGCTGGACTAATAACATTAGGTTATAGGTTAGGAGCACCTAACCTAACAGCATTAGATTAGAAACTCCTACATCTTCCATACAAAACAGCCCCAAAAACAGAGGATGTGATTCAGTCTCCCCACACTTCTGTGCCATTTTACAGGTGTGTCTCTTTCAAGACATTTTGCTAATGAAAAAAAAAAAAAAGAAATGCAATTCCTTTTTTGTTGACAAAGAATTTTAAAAGCACTATTGGAAAAGTAAGATCATCTAGACCTTACTTCTGTTGTTGTATCCTAATGAATACTTCTCATAAAACTAAAAGGGCCCTGTTGTCCTCCAGGATAAATCATTACATCTCTGCCCACTCTTCCTTAAAAGTTCACCAATTTTTTCCTAAGCTTACTGACTGCAGCAATGTTATTGTGTGCAGCTCCCATTAAATCATCTGAAACTTGCTGGTGTGTGATGCATGTGACTTATGAAGAACTACCATATATTCTTCTCTAGATGTGTGCATTCTACTGTAAGACTATTACTGACTAGCAGCCTAACTAGAAAACATCTGTTAAGTTTAATTAAAGTAATTTTAGCCTAGTTTCTACTACAGGTAGGAGGGAAGCATGCTGCACAAAAACTGTTGCTTTACAACTGTCATAATTCAACAGTGTAAACGCTACTCAAATTATAGGTTGCAACCAAAAGACTCTAACACAGCACCAGGACCCCTGTAAGACATGTCACAGGCACACAGAAATTATGGTGCTTGTCCCAAGAGGTTTACAACCCAGCTGTTAGAAATTCAACCCACACAGAGTAAGACAGCATGGGAAAACAGCTCATAGCAATGGAGAGCACAGCACAACGCCTACTGAGCCTCAGTTTCACTAAATTGCAATTCCCATTCAGCGGGCAAAGTTCTGCAAATGTTTCTGCTAGAAAAAATTAAATCCTGTCCTAGGGAAAGTCTTCACAAGAAATGTTTTGTTGATTCTCAGCATTGCAGTATCTAAGTATATTATTCGTTTTGCTTTGTTTCTTGGAAACTGTGACAATTTTGCACAACTTATCATAGCTGCACGTATATCAGTATATAAGTACATGGAAAGAAGGAAAAGTTCTTTTATAACTGAGAAAGCTATTTTCTCTTTGTTGTCTTTGTTACATTTCATAATCACTAACAAACTCCCAGATCAGTGGTATGCAGCTGATATAGGTGCTGGCAGGGTTATTTTTTTTTTTCCCCTAATCAAATGAAAGGTTCATGTTTCCTCTTTATAAAAACACAAAGTTCTCTATTAAAAAATAGTAAAGGGTTCAGCAATGGTTAGATAAGCAACCATAATTTCATTCATTTTATAATCATCCCAGTAATCTCTTACTGACATCTATCATTTTCCCCTGCCCATCACTTTTTTAAAACAGTTTGGAAAATGCATTAAAATTGAGGTCAATAACTCACAAACTGAGCTTCTGCAAACCTGCTCCAAGCACAGGCATTTGGTCACACATCGGCTTCCCAGCTGTGTTGCCAGTTTTCCAGGGAGGCTACAATTTTCCTCACCTGGTAACACAGTATTTCACAACCCTTCCTCATCTGCATCTAGGCACCTGTATGGCTTTGGGAAGGAAGATGCTTTTTCCTTGTGGGGTCAGTGATGAGAACCATGGCAAATCTTCTGCCTGTGCTGGAGCAGCAGGCAGGAGACCCTGGCAGTTTCATAATTGGTGTGAAAGCACTAAAAGGCTTCCAAGAGAAAAGTCCAGGAGAAGGCTGGCAGCATTGAGAAAAGGTCATTTGGCAGTACAAAAATCTTCCTAGTTGAAAAATTCCCTGCTCCCACACACCAAAACCCTATGCAAGGTGGGCAGTCTTCAAATCACACTAATCAAACCTGCTGTTTCTCTTCTGAGTACAGATTAGCAAGACTCTGCTCTGCCATATTATTCATTTATTTGGGAGTTGTAACAATGCCTAGGAAACAAGAACTACTTGGGTTTTTTTTTCTATAGACTTTACTGTGTGCTGTACACAATACTGCATAAATCCTCCAAGGAAAACAGTAAAATAATTCATAAATTGATTTTCTTTCTCAGCAAAACCACATTAATCAAAAAGAATACACAGAAAGAAGAAAACACTGAAAGTCCTGTAAGAATCAGAGCACACAAAAGAATCAGGTAACAGGTTGTGCATTCCTGCAGCACAAATGATTCCAGGTTCAGCCCTACTAAAATTTAAATAAATACCACATTCCTTTCAGTCAAGATCATCAAGGATGCAAATAATTTTTATTTGAAATTATGGCTTTACATGTCAGCATAGATCAATTTAGAAAAAAATTCTTTCCTCTGCTAGTAGAAATTCATATCACCTTCACCAATTCAGAGGCTACACCTTAGGTCACAACCCTCCTTACTAGTATGGGAACTTGGCCCTCTGCTCTGCCTCAGTCAAGTCAACAAGAGCAGATGGAAGCAAAAGTATTATCTCTTGGGCAGAAGATTCAAAAATATTTGGGTTCTCTTGTTTTTAGTTGAAGACTTTCTTGTCTCTCTCTCATATCCCCATCAAGCATCTCACCAGACATTAACTTCCTTCAGACAATTTACCACTCATCGGAGCTGCATACTGGATGGGAATTGTAAGGAAAAGCAGCACACACTGCTGCATTATTAACATTTCTTACTCAAATCCCAGTGGAAACCACAAGTATAACATCAACTACAAGAAGTTTGAGTCTGTTTTCAGATCGTCCTTAGGACTTCCAGATTTCTTTCAAGTGCTTCACACATTGTTATCCAAATGTCTTGTTTGAATTGCTTGTTAATTTTCCTCTGAAAGATTTATCTTTTCATGAGATTGATAAGCCAAATGCTATCAGTAAAAGTCTGCTTTGCTTTTTTATTTTGCTCATTATAAAAATGAAAGGCAACATTTAAATTTTTTAGACTTTTTTCCACTTTTTGTGCAAAGTAGTTAGCTTTCCATTACCAAAAATACAAATATGACTTGACTTTCTCTTTTCTGATGCTTTGCCATAAGTATATCAGAAAAACAAACAATGTCATTACTTTCTAGTACAGTTCACATCTTGTTCTTCAGAAAGAGCTGATCTATTTCTGTAGTCAGTTTTGAATAACTGGCAGAGGTGTTTCATCAGCCCATTTTTGATATCAAAATTTTCAGGGAGAATAGACCTGACACAACTATAGCTTCAGCACATTTTTACTAATAATACTGCCTCATAGACTTCATTTGTATGAAACAGAAATGTTGCTACAGAGACTGCTTCCACTTCTATTCTGTCAAACCAATGAGGAAATAATGAATATTCATGTTTATTTCAGCTAGTGAACAATCCAAACATGGACCACCTCCCTGTGCCAAGCTGAAGCACAGTGAATCACTGTGTGGTTGAAGAGTAATAAGGAACTGGAATGGGAGAAGCATTTGTTTCATGCTCTGGATTTAAGAGCATCTATATCATAGTACAGCCCATTAATAACAACATTACTGGTTTAGATTGAGATTTTGCAGATTCCATGTCACAGATATTATATCATTCTCACTTCCAAGCACCAAATAATATTTTAGAGAGATGCAACAAGATAGCCCCAAAGTTGCATATGAGAAGTGGCCAAGAGTTTTAAAATGTTTCAAATTATTTAAAGAAAGAAGCAAAATAATTACGTCTTAGAGGGACATGTAAGAAAAGCTGAAAATTGGCAAAAAAAAATAATGCAGCTAAAAACAATTGAGCAACTTCCTGTTAAGAGACTTTCAAGTGAGACAAGCTGAAAAACTCCTTAAAAAATGACCACACAATGATGCATCCATAACATGCCTTCATATTAGAAGATGTCTTGGCAGCACAAACTAAAGCTCAAAGGTGGCTAACATTTATAATGAACACTGAATTTGAAGGTGCTAAAAAGCCATGGCCAAGATGTTCTCAGATACCTGGAATAAGGATGCTGAACAACCTCCACTCTTCAGAAGTGAATAAAAGCTGATTATAGGAGACTAATGCTTCTATAAATGTCTCTCCCTGAGTTCTCCACACCTTTGTTTATTCCCATTGTCTCACGTGCAAAAAATTTTTCGTCTGCCCTACAGCTCTTTGACAGCTTAATTTTGTAACATCTTGGCTATGAAAAAATTTCAGATAATTGCCCAGCCTTCATCATCATCTTCGTATGTTTCCTTTTGTCTCCTCACCATATACATATTTTCCCAGCACAAGGGTCTGAAATGGGGCTGAATCCGTATAATCTGTATTTCTAATCTCACAAAAATGTTTTGCCTTTTTTTTCCCTCTTTACTGCAGAACTAATATCTGAACTGATTGTACCCTAGAAGGGACTTTACCCAGTGTCATGCAAACAGGTGAAGCAGATTGAAGCATATTGTATTTTCAGGGTTCCCAGACAAAGGCAAGAATGATGAATCTGACTCCATCTTCTCAGAAGGCTAATTTATTACTTTATGATACCATATTATATCAAAGAATACTAAACTAAACTATATTAAAGAATACAGAAAGGATACAGACAGAATGCTAAAAAGATAACAATGAAAACTCGTGACTCTTTCCAGAGTCTCAACACAGCTTGGCACTGATTGGTCAATGAGTCAAAATAATTCACACCAGAAACCAATGAAACAATCACCTCTGGGTAAACAAACTCCAAACACATTGCACATGTGAGACAACACAGGAGAAGCAAACAAGATAAGAATTGTTTTCCTTTTTCTGAGGCTTCTCAGTTTCCCAGGAGAAAAATCCTGGGTGAAGGGATTTTTCAGAGAATGTGAATGCCACAGAAGCATTCTAACTCTCTATTAGTACTTCTGTACACTCTATTATCTTTTCACAGGTGGACTTTTGGCATCACAAGTGCTTAAACTGCCCTGCTCGATGCAGTCAAAGCCATCAAAGTGCAACAAGGTTGAATTATCTTAAATAGGATAAAACGCCACAATTCTATCTTGCACCCTTCTATCTGAAACAAAAATATCAATGAAAATGTGGAGATAGGAAATGATAATTTACATTCTGAACATGTGTATAGCACTTTTGTCTGTAAATTCTCAAAACACAGCTGACTTAATCCTTTACTTAGAAAAAGCAAGAGAAAAAGAAATATTCTAGAGCTCAATGGCCAAGGATATCACTTTATTCTACTATGGCTTTATTCTATTAGAGCTCAATGGCCAAGGATATCACTTTATTCTACTATGGCTTTATTCTATTCTATTTTATACCTACCATATTAGAACATGCTTCAAATAAACAGGTAGCCATAAAAGAGCACTGTTTTTCTATGGAGGCATTTTAGCATTAACAATAAATACAGTACACACACACTTTAAATGCAGAAATACTGCCAATGTGTAAAGAAATTGTCTCTATTATAAACACAGCCGCCTGTTTACTGTCTCTAATTCTAAACTATGAGTCAGCTGGAAAAGAGGAATTAATTTCTAAAAGCTTTCTGAGATGTCAAATATTTGGCTTGCTTGAAGCCAGTGTTATCGAAGCTGGAGAGAATCCCCCTGGCTTCTCTTGTTGCACTGGATATAGGCACCATAGAAGTCACACACCTTTACACTCTTGGCACAGTGGGTCATTATAACATTCACGATAGAAAGAAATAGCCCATAAAATGCAGTAACTTGTTGGGAACAAGACTTTTTAGAATCATAGAATGTTTTGTATTGGAAGAGATCTTAATCTGGTTGCAACTCCCCCTGCCACGGGGAGGGACACCTTCCCCTAGACCATGTTGCTCAGGGCCTCACGTAGCCTGGCCTTGGACACTTCCAGGCATGGGGCATCCATGGAACCATCTCTTCCACCCTCATGAAACCAAGAAAAGTAAAAAGAAAAGGAAGCTGAGGTTCAGCACTAAGAGCTTCACTGTCACCATACAGGATTCAGAAAAGTCCATTCATGAACCTAATTCTACCTGCTAGGATTAGATTTGCTGCTTTCTCTAGGACAAGTCACAATATAGGAAATTAAATACTCATAAGCAGGTTTCATAACTAACAGTAACACCGGATGATTCATAATAATTACCTTGCAGTGTTCCATTAAAGACATATTTGTAATATACAGATGCAAACAGGTGTATCTGCCTGTAGAGTGACAGATCAGTCATGATATGTTGATATTAGACCCATCTTTTCCCTTATATTAGGTCATTTTCAAACCAGTAGAGAATCAGTCTTGGCTGTAAAATTATTTTCCAGCACTGAAATTCAAAAGTCATACAGATTTGAACCACAAAAATATTAGTTCTTAAAATTTTCTCAAAACCCAACTGAAATAAACACATTTTTTTTTCTTTTTTTTGTCATTGCCTTAATTTAATGTTTCCTTCTAGTCCTGCCTATGTTGTACAACTGCACTGTGCCGATGCCAAATTAAAGCACTTCCAAAATTTCTCATCTTTGAGTAATGTGACTCCAATCACTTGCTTAACAAGTCAGGACAGTCCTGCAAGAGAAGGGACATTTAAGCAATATCGTCCTTTGCAGGTTGCAGTTACTTAAAATTCATGCAAAGTACAGTGATGGTATATCTGACAGGCAATATGCAGTAACCATAGACACTAATTAGCACTCCATTGACTTTGTTTTCCAAATAAATCAAGAGAGATTTATACCCATCCCACTTTCTTTTCCTCCCCTTTGCTCGTTTCCCTCAAGCTGCAGAATTATCAGAGTGAATCCCAATTCACTCTGTGTGTAGCTATAGACAGAGAATCAAACTCAGGATAAAGCTGGTGCTTTTCCTGCTGCCTGTCTGGGAGGTTTTTAATTACTTTTTACTGAGACCAGTGAGTTTGTTACTCCTATTGTAGGAAAGGGAAAGGAAATGGAAAAGTGAAAAAGGAAAAACAAAAAGGAAAAAGCAAAAACGGAAAAGTGGGAAAAGGGAAATAGGAAAAAGGGAAAATACATAGTGGGCTAGTGAATTCCCAGCCTCTCTGCCACCAAAACTATTTGTCACACCCAAGTGTGTCACACTGGGCAGCAGTACTTGAACTGAGCACAGAGAGATTTGGACTGGTTAGAAAGGAAACATTTTCTTTGTGAGAACACTCAAGCAGTGGACCAGATTCCCAGGTAGGTTGTGCTATCCTTGCAGGTTTTCAGAACCCAGGAGAATAAATCTGTGAGCAACCTGGACTGACTCCACAGCTGACCCTGAGGTTACACTGGAGATCTTCTGAGGCCCTTTCCAGTCTAATTTATCCTCTAACCCCTGTGATCAGAGGACAGTCACAGAAGTCTACTGGGTGAAGATGAAGATTAAAGAATCTTTGAGACAGTTATTTTACATTTTCCAACACTGGAAAAGCTGTTGTGCTCTGTACAAATCTTCTCTTTCTGCTGGTGGTTGCTACTGAGGGTAGTTTTTGCACATTTTTATGTGTGAATTACTGCTAGTTTGTGAGGTAGCAGTCCTGAGCACTCATACTTAAGAAACAATACTTGCTCTGAAGAAGCAGTGACAATGAATTAAAAACCAAGACAACCAACAAACCCCCAAAAAACTACTCAAAAGGATCCACAGAAAAACTAAAAGACAGTCCTTCACTCTGTTTAAGATTATTAGCATGCTCCACAGGGAAAAGGAAAAAATAATAGTATACTATCTCCTTAAAATCGTTGAATAACACCACTATTTTTCCTGTCTCTTTTCTTAATGTATTCAACAGTCATATTTTCTACCTACTCTTAAAAAGCATTCTGTATGAAATAACAGATAATAAAGATATTTTCAAATAATAGAAGTTTCTTTTTGTGGCAATTCTGAGAAATACAATGAAATGTGCCATTAAGGGAAAACTACCAAAGACCAGAGATGCAATTAAATTTCCTCTCTCTGCTGAAACTCGTAGAGCACTAAAAAAGAAAGAATGTTCATGTTTACTCTTCCCTTTAAAAATAAAATATTATTCTCACTTCAAATATTCTCCCTTAAAACTCCAGCATGAGAGTTGCCATCCATACCACTGCTTCTATTCCCAGCATTGCATGATCAATTCAGAGATGCAGGAACACAATATCTCAGGTGATATACCAGGGCCAAAACCCTCAGTGAGGGCATTCTCTTCAAATAACCTCCATCTCTCTATAAACAGTGTGACTGCAAGAGGAGAGGGCAGGGGGACTCATTTCCTTTCATTCACCACGTGTCTGCCTTGTTCCTAAACTAAGCTGCTTAGATCAAAGACTTTCTCATGCTATTCAGTAACACAGAGCACAGCATACTAGGACTCGAATCCTATCTGGGACACATACCTGCCACATCTAGAACAAAAGAAAAAAAAAATCAGCTATAGAGGAAAATATGAGCAGGTGAAACAGAAGCTTTCTCACCACAGAGATGATTTTGCAATGGTAAACAAAGAAATTCTTATCAAACCATGGGCTATTTTCCCCTTGTTTCGCTAGACTGTATAAGAGGATTTCCTGCACTTTGTCATTTTTAGATGTTCTGCTCAGACTCTCACAGAAGAAATGATCAAATTTGATGAGGCCTCCAAGTACTGTAAACAAACTTTGTTTCAGTGAAACTTTATGAACCACATAAGAGACAGGCAGTACAATGACAAAGATTATGATGGCTTTAGATGCTACATCCTGAGGCTACTTATTACAACACATGGGAGAAGGAGTGGGAAAAAGGAGAAATACCTGAGAGCAGGATTCGGGTATTTGGTGAACCATTTTAGACCAACACTAGAAAGTGCTAAGGAAAGGAATGATGCCTCATGCAGATTTTAGGCTGACTTCTATGAGAAATTCCCAGCTATGTGCCTCCTTGTGTCCTGTTCTGGGCCCCTCGGTTTGGGAAGGACATTGAGACGCTTGAACATATCCAGAAGAGGGAAACAAGGCTGGTGAGGGGCTGGGAACACAAGCCCTGTGAGGAACGACTGAGGGAGCTGGGGGTGTTTATTCTGGAAAAAGTAGGCTCAGAGGTGGCCTTATCACTCTCTGAAACTCCCTGAAAGGTGGCTGTAGTCAGGTGGGGGTTGGTCTCTTTCTCCAGGCAGCAGCTGACAGAACAAGAGGACACAGCCTTAAGCTGTGCCAAGGGAAATATTGGTTACATATTAGGAAAAAGTTTCTTACAGGAAATAGCAATAGAGTTTGGAATGGTCTGCCTGGGGAGGTGGTGGAGTCACCATCCCTGGATGTGTTTAAAAAAAGAAGGGATGTGGCACTTGGTGCCATGGTTTAGTGGAGGTTTTAAGGCATGGATTGGACTCAGTGATCTTGAAGGTCTCTTCCAACCTAGTGATTCTGTGAATATTTGCAGAGTTCAGCCCTTTGCACCAAAACTGATTTCCTGAACAAAAAAAAAGTGTTAGTCACTCTTCATACACATCCTTGTAGGGAATACTTCCACACTCATTGGAGAGACCCTGTTTTCTTCCAGACAAGTGCTCTTAACAGCAGCAATATGGGGTGATTCCCTCTCTTTCCCACTGGCCTAATTATTATACAGGCAACTGACCTTTACCAAGGCCTCTCCCTCCAGGTTATTGAGCAGGTGATGAAGGCAGAGAAGCCGGGCACAGTTCCACTAGGTGTGCAGAATTATCAGCTCCTACAGGCACTGTGTGAGCATGGCTGAACTGCTGGCAGGCAGTGACCCAAGGCAGTCAGAGCTCTGCCATGACAGGGGCAGCTCAAGTACATCTGCATTGCCCTACAGGAAACAGATCATCATCACCATACACAGGATGAAGCAGAGAAATTCTACACAGAGCAAGGCCAGATCTGGGCTGTTTGCCCTTCAGATGAAGCTAAAAATTCTTGCTGGACCTGTGCCATGCATTGCAGAGTCAGCTTGGCAGAATAAAGCAACAGTACACTTAGGAGTGCCTGAATTACTTATGATTCTCCAGGTTATTTTTGCCCTCCATTTTCCAAATATTAACAATATTTACCTTTGTGAGATCTCATACACAGTGAAAAAGCTTATCCAAAAGAAATAAAGAAAACCTTTCCTAAATATTCTCTTTCTTTTAAGAGCTAGGATTTTCTTATGATTGGGAAAGTTTGGTTCAAACCACCTCTCTAAGACTGGGTGACCAACACGTTTACAGTCAGTCTTTCCCATCCTAAATGAGTGCCCTAGCTGAGTTCCACCAGGAGACAGCTGTTATCCCAGTGGTTAGATAGCCCAAACTCAACCCACAAGTATGCCTCTTGACAGGCACAGCTAGATAATATCTGCCAGACTACACAATGGATGACACAGTAAAAAGAAAAACTAGGTTTTGAGACCCTTCAGATACAAGCACAGAGATGCTTGTCACCATGAGAACAGGATTTACGGGCAATGTAATAACAGCAAAAAATTCAAAGTATCATAATTATTATCATTATATCATAATTACAAGACACCTCTTCCCCCCCTGGTTCTTTAGTCATGGAATTCTACTGTATAGTTAGGCTTCAGCAATTAAGACTAATAATAATATGTAGCTAACTTTTAAGAGAAAGAAGTCTATTAAATGTAGCCACAACAGTCAGGTTACTGAATGGCCAAGCTCTCATTCCAGCTGTGATTTACACTGCCTCTGCAGACACTTCTTATTTATCGTTCATCTATCTCCAGTTTCTTCATCTGTAAAGGAAAGGTAGTACCTGCTTTATAAAGGTGCAGGAAAATCAGTACTCAGTTAGTACTTGTAAAGTTTCTGGTGCAAACGAACCACTTGATTTTTCCCCTAGGTATATACCAGTGTGGGTCTCATCTGAAGTTGTACCATCACAATGCATGTGCAAAAATTAAGGAGCTGTGAAGAACATTTATTTAAATGATGACCACCTGAGTCAGATCTGTGCCACTAACTCACCCAACTGGACACAGAACCCTCCCTTCACAGGACACCTTCACCAGGTTTCCAGAAGGCAGAGAACTTACAACTGGAACATGTTCAGCAGCATACCTTTCCAGGTGTGAGGAAAGCCTGAGGAAAGCAGACTTGATCAGAATGGAGAAACAAAGGCTTTGATGGAATCTAGCAGCAGCCTCATAGTCCCTGCATTGCACTGTGACATCTTTCAAAAGCCCTTCCAACCCTGCCAGCTGAGACTCACTGCTCAGCTAATGCCCACAGACAGCACTTCACAGAGGAGTAGTGGGGTACTGCTCCACGTCAGCCTCCCCTCCTGTGTGATAAGAAAAGATACCACATCTCCAGGTGTGATGGGGGAGGTGGAGGTGCCTGTCTTGATCAGTGGTTAGAAACATCAAAGAGAAGTTTAAGCAGAGAACAAAACAGGGCCTCTCGCCAAACCTCAGTCTCGTACCCATAACATCGAGCACCAAAGACAGACTGTCTTCTTAAGGAGCTCTGTGTGTGTGTGTGCCTTGTCATATTCCTGCTTGTATAATACAGACATGAAAAGAAACAAATTCTTATGATTTCGTACCGAGATTTTACTTCATAGGCTCCCGGCAAATGTCTCCTCTGTTGGAGGGGAAAAAAGGAAGAAGAAAAATTCTTCAAGTCATCAGCTTTGCACACATCTTATTATAGCAGCCTCTGCAGTGAAATTCATGCATGCTGATGACAACGCTGGTACACACACGTGTCATCTGAGCTGTTTATAGCCATTCTTTCATTTAATGCATCTCATCTGCCAGGTTTTCTTGCAGGTTTTGTCTGTTTTACCATGTTACCATTTAAGTCTTTATCTATAAATCAAACTGAACCATAAACCACTTTGTCATCTTTTGTTTTGCAACAGATGTACAGCAAGCAGAAACTGCTCCTGAATAAGAAAAAACGTGAACACAAACACAGGCTGGGATATGCACAGAAACTCTAAAAAAAACAGTGTGTTTTTTCTTACTGATAGTCAGTGGTACAAAAGGATCACTACTAAAATAATGAGAGGCAGAATAAACCAATATGATAACACGCTTTAGATCCACTCTATAAACTGGGAGGATCAATCTGAGGGAGTGAAACAGATGATTTGGAGTGGAACTGTTTTCAGAAGGCTCCTAGAATATGGACACTGAAATAGCAATTCAGTTGCAGAAAAGAATAAACTGATATAGATTTCTACTATGTTAATAAGCTTTCATTGGCAAGCTCTGACATACACTAACACACTTTGACCATTCCAGCATCCTGTGACACCATTCCTACTGAGAAGGCTCTAAGTTGTAGCTACATAGCTTTTGTACTCCAACCAGGAAAATACACAACTTAACCAAAGCCCAGTTCAAAGGGACTCAGAATATCTGACTTTGTTCTGATGGAAAAGTTTTTCTCTTTCATAAAGGATGCTGGGTTTTTAAGGTTTTCTTGCTTTGTTTTGGTGCTAATAGTTTAATTTATTATTAGCGCTTCTCTTCTAGAGGAGTTGAGCTGATCCAAAATGCAAACCACAAATTCCTCCCAGAAAATGGGCAGATGCTAAGGTGCAGTGCTGCAGACAAAGAGCATCCTGGCTGGCTTTGGCAGAGACAAAATTTAAACCAAACTCATGGCACACAAGGTCAGATATCTCAGAAGTCTTGCCTGACCCAATGTATCCCATACATCCTTAACTAAAGAAAGAAAGGAAGTGAAGAGAGGGGAAGAGTACAAGATATGTCTATAGTAAAATATATATTACAAAAGCAAATAGAAACTATAATGTGGAATTTTCAGCAATATCTCTGATGGCAGCAATAGTTATTAGGGATAGTATAGTGAGCAAAAATCAGAAGTGCTAATTAATTTATCATCCTTCTTTACTCTAGCAAATTACTTAAAATAGAAAGTAGCATGTATCTTTTTTTTTTGCACTTTCATGCCCCATCCAAGTTCTAGTCTTCTCTATGACTATGTGCCAACCTCTGGAAATTTCCAGAAGATTCAAAAGCCATTCAGAAAGAAGACTAGGGCCAAGAAGACAAGTAATTCATGACAAATACACAAGACATCCAATACAGTCAGATTTTCATTACTCACAAAGCCATGAATTGCTATCCCCATATGCATAAATTTGTACTAATACCATTAAATTGCTAGGAAAAAATGCCTAGTTCCTCATCTCCCACCTCCAGCTGATATTTACCTTAAAGACCTAACTTAGATACTTAATTCATCTGCTGACATCTTTTCCTCCTCTGTACAGGAAACAATTCAGCTAGAGATTTCTGAAAGAATGTAGGACACTTTGAAGTTTTTCAGAAGGCAAATCAAAACAAAAGCCCACACCTCCTTCTGTAGGCGAGGTTCTGTAACCTCCTCAAGCTTCAGATGTACGACACTTGACTTGCCTATGGGATATTCACATTCATTATTCCTTTCTGCCCTGGAACTGGATATATGTTATCTATTTTACTCAAAAATATAATCCAGTTATCAACTGGAAAAATTCAGAGTGGAGATGTGAGGGGAAGCATGTATTTGACTGACGAAAATTAATCTTGGACTGAAAAATGCCATTCCGAAGTAAAATTTAATCAGTTCAAATTGTTCCACCAAAAGTCTGAACTTTGACTCTATTCCCCAACAAAAACTTGTATTCTCTAAGAAATCCTCACCAAGGTTACACCACTGCCTTCTCCCAAAACTGTCTTGGAAATCTAATGGTACATATGTATTTTACTGGACTCTGATAGCAAATTGGTGCTAAAAAAACTTGTTTTAGAGAGGCACTAGTTCTGCTATTTTTTACTAAATATTTAAGAATCCTAAATCTAATCCAGAGATACAAAGCAGATTTAAATTCAACCTTAAGACAGTTCACCAGGCACTGGAAAGTATGTCCTTGCCCGTGCATTTCTTTCTTTCACTTGAACACAATTTCTTTCAGAGTTTAATGCAGTGTTCTGGGTATCTTCAAAACCCACAGTCTGGGCAGCCAACTCATTTTTGCCTATGTGGGCAAGTGAAGAATTCAGTTATCCTCATTTCCTTGCTTTTAAAAATACAGTCTTATGACTGTGTGATTGAAATACAGTATATTTTTTTCACCAAAATTAGTTTAACTACCTTCATATTTCCTTTAAATTAAATAATTATGGTTTTGATAGACAGAGCATTCTGAGATTTTTCAGGTCTCACACTGTATCAGTCTAACCAGGAGCAGAAGCATATATTTGGGGCCTTTTGCCTCTTCCCTAATTATTTTTAAAATCATTAGTGTGCAAGGGGCGGGGGGAGGGAGGGGGCAACCATCATTATAAGATATTTTTAATGTTAATACCTGTGAAGTTATCTTTAGTTTTGCTCACTAAAAGCAAAAGATATTCCAGTCCTGAGACTTTTATTTTCTTATTTGTTTAAATTTATTCGCAGCCAATTATGACCACAGAAGACAGAAGCCCTCTTTGCAATAGGGTACTGAAACTGAGGATTGAAATCAGATTCTGAAATAAGCAATATTTCATATTGGTGGGTTTTAACATCAAAAGTACTGTGAACAAAATAGTTTTTATTGTAAAATAATTTCTCTAGCCAAAGTATTATTTATGATAAAACAACCCTCAACACCACACAAAATTTTGTAGTCCAGCTGATACTTGTAATTTTACAGAACAAAAAGCTAATTACTCTAATTGTACAGTCAGACCAATTTCTGAACAATTATCAAGAGTTTGGGGGGGTTGCATGTATTTTTAGTATGGATACAAAAGTCTAACATTTGGTGCTTACCTCCTATAATCAAGCTCTTAGGCAATATTTACAGACCCTCTAAAGATGACTCAGGTTTTGAATAAAAGCACCTCTGTCTGACTGTCCAAGTGAACAGATTAATAATGCTTTTACCCCAGGTATTAATATGTGTGTTCCTGAGTACTGTAAGCATGAAATTCTGCTTCCTAAAATGGAGGCCAAGTTGAATGTTCAGGGCTTGGGACATGATTTAGGTCTTGCTAGAGAGCCAGCTGTGAGCACAAGGCTAGAAGGCACAGATGGGAGAAATAGCCAGCCCAGCAGGAAATGGGAACTCCAGAGCCTGGAGCTATCCAAAGCAGCAGCCACTGCTTACCAGCCACCAGCACTGATCTGAATGAGGAAACAGGGCACTCAGGAACAAGGGGGGAAAGGAGACAAAAAGAGAGATAACAACTAGCCTAATAATTACTTGATTACTGAATGGGAAAATATCACTTAAGAAACAAGATGTTGTCACTGAACTGAGAAACAGAAGCTGCTGGTCTCTGTAGGATTCAATTAAAGTGCTTCAAGTTTTGCTTTCAGACACTGTGAGATGCCTGCTGGTAACAGGATCTTGTTGGACTTCACTACATCTGGAAATTCTGCAACCAAGCCATGACAAGACAAGATACTTTTTCTGAAGAGAATGTTTTCTTTTATTTTATTTTCTCAAAGCTCCGGAGCACAAGTCAATTAAGACAGAACAGAAGTTTCTCAAACTGAGAGGTTATACTGAAGGTCAGCTTACACCACAGTAGAACAGATAATCATCTTAAGTACTTTGCAAAGCCTCAAAACAGCCTCTGGCTATCCAAAGGTCAATACTAATGTGCTAACCCTCCAGCCAATCCAAGCACAATTCACTGGAATATTATTAGTCTGCAAAAATGAAAACGTTATTAGGCTGAAGAGTTTAATTTAGGAATACAGCTTTCACAAGAGCACAGAGTGCAGAAATAGCACCCTGTTTCTTCTTTTCAGCTGGGGTAAAGTTAATATTCTTCCTGATAATGTATAGAGTTGTGGTTTGGATTTGGGGTAAGAGAAAATGAGGTTTGTAACACACTGATGTTGTTGTTGCTCCTAAGCAGTGACTAAGGACTCTTCAGCTGCTCATGCTGTCCTGCCAGAGAATAGTCAGGGAGAGCACAAGATGCTGGGAGGAGACACAACCAGGATAACTGACCCAAACTGATCAAAAGGATATTCCATACCACATCATGCCTTGCTCAGTATAAAAAGTAGGGAGAAAAATGCCTGAGGGGCACTGCTCAGGAACTGGCAGGACATCTGTTAGTGGGATGTGAATAATTGCATTGTGCATCACTTGTTTTCTATATTCCAATTCTTTTATAGTTGTTGTTTTTCTTGTTATTATTATTTATTTCCCTTTCTCTTCTGTTCTATTTCAACAGCTATATCTAAACTCACAAATTTTACTTTTTTTTTTTTTTTTTTTTTTTTTTTTTTTTTTTTCCTTCCTCTGGGGGGGGGGG